>NC_137898.1:51643598-52118598 GCF_963455335.1 Martes martes
GTAGGCTGTAGAAGCTGGATAAGACCAGACCCTGGAGGATTTTTTCTTTCTTTTTTTTGTCTTAAGTAATCTCTATTCTCAATGTTGGGCTTGAAGTCACAACCTGGAGATCAAATGTTGTATGCTGTACCGACTGAGCCAGCCAGGAGCCCCATATCCTGGAGGATCTTGAATATTATCTTGGAGACTTTAAATTTAGAATTACAGGGAGGCATGTGAAAATACTTTAAATATTGTTCTGTATTTTCTTTCCAATAAAGGTGACCAATAATGTAGTACAGAAAACGGATTAGAATTGAAGAATACTTTGGAGTCTTGGAGGAGTTAGAAGTCCCTTATAACAATCCAAGTATTAGTGTAGTTTGTGGCCTAGTAACATTTCAGTTTGTTTTGTTTTTGTTGTTGGAAATTGTGTGTTTTTTGAAGATGATATATAATTATCTGACAAGATGTGTGTACCCAGATTTCTAGGGAGTTTGGGAGTAAGAACCCTGAAGAACCAGTATTTTACTTTATTCAATTTCATATATGTTATAAATGAAATTTTAGTATCTAAATGGTAATCCATCTTAAGAAATCCAGGTCAGGGAGGCGCCTGGGTGGCTCAGTGGGTTAAGCCTCTGCCTTCAGCTCAGGTCATGATCTCAGGGTCCTGGGATCAAGCCCCGTATCAGGCTCTCTACTCAGGCGGGAGCCTGCTTCCCCCTCTCTCTTTGCCTGCCTCTCTGCCTACTTGTGATCTCTCTCTCTTTCTCTCTCTGTTAAATAAATAAATAAAATCTTACCCCCCCCCCCCCCAAAAAAAAAGAAATCCAGGTCAGGAAAGTAGGGGTAGAAGATAACACTATACAAGGTGTGAAGCTTGTGGCAGAGGGTATGGGAAAGGGCAGAAGTTGCAGATGGACAATGAATGGGAACAGCTTCCAAAAGATAGCCTGGACTTCTCTGTTAGAGCTGCTGCATCATGGCTAGAGAGTCAGGAATCCAGGGACCTCAGCCTGGCACTGGATTTAAAAAAAAAAAAAAATTTTTTTTTCTTATTTATTTATTAGAGAGAGAGAGAGCGTGAGAGGAGAGAGGTCATCGGAAGAAACAGACTCCCTGCTGGGCAGGGAGCCCCATGTGGGATTCTATCCCGGGACTCCAGGATCATGACCTGAGCCGAAGGCACTCACCTAACCAACTGAGCCACCCAGGAGCCCCCCAAAATTGTGGGCTCACAATTCTTTGGTTGGATGGGTTGTGTTGAAACCCTGGCCCATTCATGTAGTCCACATAAGGTTTGTTTGTTTGTTTGTTTTTTAACATTTATTTATTTATTTGGGGGGAGGGCAGAGAGAGAGAGAGCATCCTAAGCAGACTAGGCACTGAGCTCAGAGCCCAATGTGGGGCTTGATCCCACAACCATGAGATCATGACCTGAGCTGAAACCAAATGCTGGTCATTCAACCAACTGCGCCACAAGGCGCCCCATGTAGTCCACATAAGTTTTCAACTGGAGCTGATGAGACTAGATTGATACAACCCTTACCAGGCCAGTATATTGGCACAGGGTATGATACTTTAAAAGTTTTTTCCATCCTCAGGAATCTTTTTCCATCTCCAAGGAAAAACTGTAAAAGTCAGTGTGTAAGTGAGAACACAGACCTTTAAATAATATCTCAAATTTGGATCTGAGAGTTTGGGATGCAGAAAAATCCTGGAGCATTAACATCCAACAAATACTTATTGAGCAGCACCTGTTAAACACCTCATACTGTGCTCAGTATTAGAGTTTGAATCTTTTGATCATATTGCATCAAGTGTTATTGTTAGGATATTAACATTTGGTTCTATTTCATGCTAAGTTCTTTTAGCTCCCACAGTTATGTAGCTCAGTCCCTAAACCCTCAGTTCAGACTGTTCACTTACGCTTGCATTCATTTGTTGAATCTGTTAATTGCTGTACGATATGTAAAAGGCGATATGCTGAATGCTGAGACAGTTTTGAAGATAAACAAGGATGGGTGAGGGTCCTCAACTGGTCCACTGGGACTTACCCGGTAGACCTGGCAGCTGTGCATTTTCCTGGGATTCCTAGCCATGAGAGGAGTGTTTCAGCAGTGGTGCATCCCTCTTCACTTATTTTGCCCACACTGGGTTCTCCCCGTCCGTCTTGCCCCTGTTCTCTAACCCTATCTTTAAATTTAAGAGAAATGAAATTAGCTTCTTTGCTCTTAAATTTGGGAAGTTCCATTAAGGGTAGCACTTCTCTGATGAAACCTTTATTAAAGTTTGAAATCTTTCTAGGAGTATCTCTTCTGTCTGTGTAATCCCACAGAAGAGGCTTCTCCATTAGAACTTTCCTCCTTCCTCTGAAAGTCACTTTGCCTATGGAGTAGACAAAGTATGAGTATGCAGACAGAGTATGCAGTTTTTGGTATTTACTTTTTTAAGATTTTATTTATTTATTTGACAGACAGAGATCACAAGTAGGCAGAGAGGCAGACAGAGAGGAAGGGGGAAGCAAGCTCCTCACCGAGCAGAGAGCCCGATGCGGGGCTCGATCCCAGGACCCTGGGATCATGACTGTAGCCGAAGGCAGAGGCTTTAACTCACTGAGCCACCCAGGCGCCCCATGGTATTCGGTATTTCTCAGGCTCTTCACTTCTGCCTGCTTCATTGGCTCTCTGTGAGGATACCAGGAGGGGCATGTTGTTTTGTTCACTTCGAGTGATTGACAAAAATGAGAGGGAGGTAATGGTGCTAAATTTCCTCATCCTTTGGAAAGACAGCTGCTCAAAAAAAGAGAGGCAAAATGGGGGCACCTGGGTGGCTCAGTGGGTTAAGGCCTCTGCCTTCGGCTCAGGTCATGATCCCGGAGTTCTGGGTTCGAGCCCCACATCGGGCTCTCTGCTCAGTGGGGAGCCTGCTTCCTCCTCTCTCTCTGCCTGCCTCTCTGCCTACTTGCGATCTCTATCTGTCAAATAAATAAATAAAATCTTAAAAAAAAAAAAAAAGAGAGGCAAAAGAAGGTAGATACAGAAGAGTGTTACATTGAGCCTTTGCATTGCCAACGGGAGTAAGGTTGTGTTCCCCTCCTTTACTTGGCATCTGGAGCCAGCTTGTCCACTGTCTGAGACTTACTCTACTTATTTGTGCCTGTGAGCTCTTTTAATAGAAAATTACAAAATATAAAATAATCTTTCTCTCCAACTCTAAGTTGATTTTTCTAAAAATGTAGTATGTGCATTGTAGTACCTTTTTAAAAAAAGATTCACTTTCCTGTCACCTAGAGATCACCACTGTTAATATCTTAGTGCACCCTCTTCTCTGTCTTTCTCTAGGCATATATATGTACATGTTTGTATCTGTTTTTTGAATAAAGCAAGATGATACATACTGTTTTTCGTTCTATCTTATTTTCAATTTTCTCCACTTTCCCCGGTCAGGACATTTTAATTTTAACTGATGCCCAGACCATATTTCAGATTTCCCCTATTGACCCTTAAGTATCTTCAACATTCTTTCCATACCAACATCGAACCTATAACCACACACTCTATCTGGCTGTTATGGCCCTTAAACTTCTTTTAATCTAACCTAGGCTCTTTAGTATGATACTATTTTGTTGAAGAATTATCCTTAATAGGTTCCTTCAGTTGAATGCTGACTCTGTTATGTGTGTATTGCTAAGGGAGTTGTAAATATTATCTCAATTAACCCTTGCAACAGCACTGAGAAGCATGTTTTATTATTCTTGATTTTTGTATACTCTCTTTCTGTGAGATCTCAGCTATCTCCAGGGCTTCAACTATTTCCTTTATGGCAGGGGTACATCACTTGTATTTCAGTGGTTACCTTGAGAGCATGAGTTCTCTCTCTCCCTCTCTTTCTTTCTTTCTTTCCTTGTTTCTTCTCTCTCTCTCTTTCTTTCCTTCTTTCTTTCGAGAAAGCACAAGCAGGTAGAGTGGCAGGCAGAGGCAGAGAGAGAAGCAGGGTCTCTGCTGAGCAAGGAGCCCGATGCGGAACTCGATCCTAGGACCCTGGGATCATGATCCAGGGATCATGGGCACTGGGATCATGATCCAAGCCGAAGGCAGCCGCTTAACTGACTGAGCCACCCAGGCATTCCGAGAGCATGATTTCTTGAGCCAGATGGCCTGGGTTCAAAGAAGCTTTTTCTACCCTTTCTCATATGTGATCCTGGACAAGTCCCTTAACCTCTCTATGCTTCAGTTTCTTCATCTGTAAAAGGGCTAGTAATAGTGCCTACCTCCTAAGGTCTTTGTGAGGATAAATAAATTAATGCATGTAAAGTGCTTAGATGACCTGGCATGCGGGTAGTGTGTATAATCATTGCTGCTGGATGATCCACAGGCATCTCAAATTTTCCCTGTTCAGTACTTACCTCTGTAAAGCTGCTCTTTCTTCTCCTGTATTCATGAGCTCCTTTAAGGGTATCAGAGTTGTCCCTGATTTCTTCTTTTTCCTCGGTAATCATACTCAAAGTCTTGTCAATTCCATTTCCCAAAAGTCCTTCTCACTGTCTTGCCTCCAACCCAGTTAGAAATTTCACCATTTTTTTCCTGGAATGCATCCTCAGTGTCTCAAAAGGCCTGCCCCTGGATGTTCTTGTCAATCTCCCAGCCTGTTCCCCAGAGTGATCATTCTAAAACAGTTTAATTTTATAGTTCCTTGCTAAAAACTCTTTCCTTTTTTTTTTTAATGAGGAATAACATAAAGTGCACAAATATTAAGTGTATAGCTTACTGGATTTCAACATTTGTATTCACCCATGTAACCCCCACTCAAATCAAGATATAGAACATTTCCAGCACTCCAGATGGTTGCTTTATGTCTCTTCCAAGATAGTATCCGCATTCCTGCCCTTAACCACTCTTCTATTACCATTTGTCATTGTCTTTTCTTCCTTTTTTTTTTTTTCAGATCTTTACAACTACTTAAAATAGAATTCTTTTTTCCAGTTTGATTAAGAAATAATTGCTGTACATCACTGTATAAGATTAAGGTGTACAACATGATGTTTTGATTTACATATATTGTGAATTGATTACCACATTCGGTTCAGCTAACATCCATCGTCTTGTATGCACACAGTACAAAAAAAAAAAAAGGCAAAAAGAGAGACACATTTTATCTCCTCGTGATGAGAACTCTTAGGATGTCTTCTCTTGGCAATTTTCCTATATGTCATACAGCAATGTTAGCCCCAGTCATCATGTCATACATTATGTCCCTTATTTATCCTACCTTCTAGAAGTTTGTACCTACCCCTGACCACTCTTGTTATCTCCATTTGCTTTTGCCTTTTCTTGAGCTTTGTGTAAATGAATCATAAAAGCTCTTTATTGAATCTTTTTTGACAGGGTAATCCCAAACTCATTTAATGTGACGTTCAGAAATGTTTGTCATCTGGCTTTTTACTTCAAATCCTTCACACTCAGCCACCCTTCTTGCCATGCCAAAATTGTGTCATTTGCTAACACAATAGGTTCTTTTTCCCTTTCTTTTCTTTCTTTCTTTTTTTTTTTGTACTTGATATTCTCCTTCGTTCCCTAGCAAATTCATCCTCCAAAACTCAGCTCTAGGCTGGATCAAGCCCTTCTGTACTCTGGAAGCATGATTATTATTGTATTATTGTTAGTTACTTATTTACATTTCTTTCATCTCTACTCATCATTTTCAAGAGCTCAGAGATGGGACATTCCCCCACTCCCTAATTTTACACAAGTCATTCATATTCTCTCCAGGAAAATGAGAAAACAGAAACAAACAAACAAACATAACCCCAAATCCCACTATATAGAGATGATACATCTATATATATAGATTTATCATGATGTATCTATCTATATGTCTATTTACCAGAATATGTACACCAACACTGTAAAACATAAATATTCACAAAATACAAAATATTTATTTAATCTATTAATTACATTTGGTTCTCCCCACCCTTTTGTTGTAAAAACCCTTTGTATTTTAACACAGTTCTCTTCCCTCATTATTTTTGGAGGATACATTTATAGAAATAAAATGGGTAGATGAAAGAAATGAACATTTTTAAGGGCTTTTGATATACTTAGCTAAATCAGTCTCCAAAAATTCTTTAACCTGTGTGTACTTCTGCTAGGGTGAGAGTGCCCATTTCCAGCTGTCCCTACCAAACTAAAAAGAAAGAAAATAATATTTGCAAGTCTGATAAGTTTAAAATGGTTTTGCATTCCTGCTATAATTTGCATTTCTTTGATTGTTACCAAGTTGAATATTTTCTCATAAGCTTGATGCCATTTATATTTATATTTATAATATATAATATATATTTCTTTTGTGATTTACATGTTTCATGTATTTTTATTGATTTTATCCATGTTTTTAATATGAAGGGTTTTAGCTCATCATATATACTACATACATTTCCCTGACTTTATCATTTATCTTCTAACTTTATTGTTTTCCACACATAAACATTTTAAATATTTAATGTAGTAAAATTTATTAGTCTTTTAAATAATTTTCTCTACCTGTGGTGTCATTCTTAAAAAGGTCTTTCCTTAGCAAGATCAGATAAATATCCATTCTATATTCATGTACCTCTTTAATGATGTCGTTTTTTGCATTTAAATCTTTACTCAGTCTGGAACTTACTCTGTTATGAAATAATAATACTAATAATAGCTAATCTTTTGAGTGCATATTATATTCCAGGCATATGCTTCATTTGTACTGACTCATTTAATACTTTTAACAAACTTACGATGTAGGTATGGGTGCTCAGCTAGTAAAAATGGCAGAGATGGGATTCACGTTCAGGTAGTTGAGCCCTAGAGCCCATGCCCTTAACTGCTCTGCTAACTTAGTTTTTTCCCAGTGTCCTAATGTCATTTGTTAAGAAATCCATTCTTTCCCTGCCACTTTGAAATTGCCAATTTTAATCATATGCTATATTTATATATATATACTTAGGTGTGTTACTATACTTTTGTTCCCCTGAGCTGTCTGTTCTGGTGATAATGCCATACTGTTTTAGTGTTTTCTTCCCCTTTGCCTCCCCAGTGCCTAACAGTGACTATATTTGCAGAATGATGTAACTCTTGGAGGTTCATGGATAGAATTCAGAGGGTCTGCAACTTGGTTAGGAAAAAATTACATCATCATTTTCATTGATACCAGACTGAAATTTAATATTTCTTTCAATTATGAATATAGGCAATAAAGCACAGTAGTAATAGCACTACCTGTGACTTTGACATGGGTATTTGCCAGGGTGAACCTTAGGTTAAAAACTCTTGGTTTAATGTGTTTCTTTCTTGAGGCTATTTTATCTTTGTGTCTAATACCTAGACAGTGCCTGATACTTGGTAGATGCCCAATAAATATGCTAATTTGAAAAACTCTTTTTGTTTAGATTTACCCATTTATTTTATTTTATTTTGTTATTATTTTAATATTGTACTTAAAATTTTTTTAAATTTTTATTTTTTTATTAATTTATTTGACTGAGAGAGAGAGATCACAAGCAGACAGAGAGGCAGGCAGAGAGAGGGGGAAGCAGGCTCCCTGCTGAGCAGAGAGCCCGATGTGGGGCTTGATGTGGAGCCCGATGTGGGGCTTGATCCCAGGACCCTGAGATCATGACCTGAGCTGAAGGCAGAGGCTTAACCCACTGAGCCACCCAGGCGCCCCTAATATTGCACTTTTAAAAAAGGATTTTATTTATTTTTTTGACAGAGATAGCAAGAGAGAGCACGAGCAGGGGAAGGGGCAGAGGGAGAGAGAAGCAGAATCCCTGCTGAGCAGGTCCCAAAAAGCCCCCCAAACGGCCTTGATTCCAGGATCCTGGGATCATGACCTGACCCCAAGGCAAATGCTTAACCAACTAAGCCACCCAGGTGCCCCTACTTGGTATTTTTAAAACTTAAACACTTGTCTCATTTAAAGTTGTTCCTTCAGCCATATTTTGGACTGAGTTTATGCGATGGATAAATTTCTTAAGATCAAAGCCCTAACAGATATTTCTTTTTCATATTCTCAAGTCTCACTTTGTTAAATATTTTCAGATTAAAAAAAATACTTTCTCTGAGACTTTCATATGCATCTCTTGGCCTTAATTGTATCCTCTGTAAAACTGGAAGAAATTCAGATTTGGGTTTTTTCTATATGCAGAGTTTTTTCTTTTCTTTATATTTCAAAGATATGAAACTGTCATAATGTTAATCTATGGTTGTTGATTTTGTTCAGGATCCTATAAATCTTTTAAATTTGGGCCAAAATCTTTTCTGGATAGTTTGCTTCTTTCATTAAACTTTTAATTAGAGATCTGAGGCCATTTGTTCAAAGACTTATTTGCAGGGTGTTCTCTGAGCTGCATTCCTTCTCATGACTTTGAATTTGTACATTCTTAAATCTCTCTTTTGCTTTCATTCATTTCTGCGTGTTATATCTTTTTCTTGATTAGCTTTTGGTAGCATCACTTGTGTTTTTATTACATTCATATCTATTCATTGCTTTAGGATGGATCGTCTGTTTTTACATCTTGGACTTGTGTAGTCATTATGATGGTCTCTTTCATCTCCTTGAGAATCAGTGCCAACTGCTTTGTAAATTTGATTGATTGATCAAGTGTTTACTTGTGGGGAAGGCATTCCATTACAGGGATTAGCTTTGTTTTTCTTTCCTACCCTAAGTTTTTTTTTTCTTTGCTTATATTTTTTTCCTGTTTATTCATTTTTCTAAGTTCACTTGTTGATTCCCCTTTCATAGTTTCAGACTATTTTGTTTGCACTGTATTTACTGAGATTGGTGAGAAGTCCTTTTCAATATATCGAGATCCCATTTCAGCCACATTATAAAGGGTTAAGGAATTGAAGCATTTTTTAAAATTTTGTGATGGTGAACTTAATTAATGATCACCTAATTACAAATCCCCCATTTTGGAAAATGACTTCGTAAAAGAGAAATGACATTCCAAATTCCCAGTTCGTCTTTGTTAATATGAACTTGAAGGAAGAGCCCTATGATGACGGGAGAAAGCTCTCTACCAAGACATGGCTTGGCTTGTGCCTGAGAGGCTCACGGCTTGGGCATGCTTCTGGAGACCTTGCCGACTGCCACAGCCTCCAGGCCAGTGAAGGCAGGGGTGCTCATGCTGTCTTCTTTCTCAGTCACTCTGCTCCCACTTGGCCATTGCTATTATTCATGCTGACTCTTGCCATTTCTGTGTGAAAACTCCCAGGATAGCAAGCAGAGGAACAATTAGAAATATATTTTTTTAAGATTTTATTTATTTGCGCGCGCGAGAGAGACAGAGAGAGCACAAGCAGGAGGAGCAGCAGAAATAGTTTTTGATTATAGATAACTGTGTCATTTTGGCATATAACTCAGAAGGAGTGCAAGGATTGATATTGGTATAACAAAATTTCTTTCATCCCTATCTAGTTATTTATGTGAAAATGTTTCTTGGCCCTTGCAACTAATAGACTAAAAATGGAAAAATTAATGCATTTATAATAAAGTTTTACTGTTTGTATTTAATACAAATTTGTACTATGATTGTTTTGATCAATTACATAATCGTAATAAAGGTAAGGAAAGCTCAATCCAAAAGAAAATTTTTTTGAACATTTAGAATTTATAATCAAGAATTGAAAATACACGTATGGGATGTCTGGGTGGCTCATTCGGTTAAGCATCTGCCTTCAGCTCAGGTCATGATCCCATGGTCCTAGGATTAAGCCCCATGTCCAGTTCTCTGCTCAGCGGGAAACCTGCTTCTCCCTTACCCTCTGCCTGCCGCTCCCCCTGCTTGTGCTCTGTCAAATAAATAAATAAAATCTTTTTTTTTTTTTAAGAATAGTAGTTTTATCTTAAAAACGTCAGTTTTTGGAGTGCCTGGGTGGCTTAGTCGGTTAATTATCTGCCTTTGGCTCAGGTCATGATCCCATGATCCTGGGATAGAGCCCCAGAGTTCATTGGGCTCCCTGCTCAGTGGGGAGTCTGCTTCTCCCTCTCCCTCTGCTCCTTCCCCTGCTCATGTTCTCTCTAAAATAAATAAAAAAAAACTTTAAAAGAGTCAGTATTTATAAAATGTCAATATCTGTAATATGCTAGAAAGCATATCTCTACTATTTATGATGCAAAAATATAGTTTTTAATTTAAACATATAGGAGGAATACTTGTTTTGTAAAATTCATTTAGGGTAATATGACAAACATTTATAATAGACTGTGATATAAGTGATTAACAAGAGGAAAAGGAAGAAAAATAAGGAAAAGATGTAAAGGATGCCCTAGGATTAGAGAAAGCAACCAGACAAGGTGCTGTTGGAGCTGAAGCTTGGGGGACTATGGGAGTTGGCTAGCAAAGTAGAGGTGGAAAGGAAGGGGGAACAGTGTATGCAAAAGACCTAGAGGTATAAAAGAACATGGAGAGCTTGGGGGAATGGCAGGAATGGCATGAGCAGGATGGTGATTTACAGCCAGCCTGACAGTGCACTTTGATGACCTGGAAAGCAGAGACGATGGGGCCAGGGGTGGGGGTGCAGGCAGGAGGTAGTGAGAACAAGAGTGACCCATTAATTCTGCTTTTTTCCTAGTGATTGTTTCTCATGTTGGTTGTCTTCCGGACATTCTTACAACTGTAGAGATTCTTGTTTATATTCTGCTAAGGAAGAAAAGAGAGGCCCAGCCAGGGTCTATTCCTCTTACAGGTTTTGTATCTCAGTAGTGATGGTCAGGCTGAGAATAGTGCTAGAGGCCTCTTTCCACATACTGGCCACATGTTTGATTGAGGCCTTCCTCAATTAAATTTGTCATCAAAAAGGGTGACTATGTTTTTGGACCCAAATTTGAGATCCTTGGGCCAATAAAAGATTTCCCCTCTGATTTGTGAATTTATGTGAAAAACTTTTACAAACTTCCATAAGTTAAATCAAATTAAAATAAATCACCCTTATTATAAAGAATTCAACTGTATAAAATTTCTCTGGTCCCAGAAAAGGTAGCACATAAGGTCATTCTTCTGGCCCATCTGGGAATTCTTTTGCTTTTGTTAATAGAGAATCTCCCCATTATAGGGATCCAAATAGGAGTGCTGTAAGATAAGACTGTATATAGTCCTGAAAAAAAACCCCAGAATATTTGTTCCACAAAGTGGTAGAGCCATGATTCAGTGTCCGGGTAGAGCAGATTGAATGAACTCTGAAAAGAAATCATCAAAGGGTTGATTTGATACCACACAGGAACACGAGGTGGTGAGATGGGTAGTTTTTCCATGTTTTAATATTTTCCAGGATGACACTGAAAGCCTTGCCCTTAGAGAACTTTAGAGAACCCTGGCCTCAAGCTAGCTAATAATTCATTCTTCCAGGCTCTTAAGAAGGAGAAATGGAAGATTTATACCATTTAGTAGATATCCTGGGCCTTTTCTAGGAGAGCCTGGAAAAGAGTTGAAGACAACCATGGGAATATAACCAGCAAGGCCTTGCTCTTGGGGATGTGGGCGGGGCGGCAATAGGAGAGAATGGGGTCAAAGAAGTACTGGGTCAGTTCGGGGAAACCTATTCTGTGCCATTCACTACTTAACACTTTCATAAATCTCACTAATTGTCTCAAAGAGGAGAAAATCAGGACTTGGAGAAATCAATTAACTTGCCCAAGATCCAGATTTTGAACCCAGGTCCATTTGATTTCAAAACCCTTTCCACTATACTGTCATGCTTTCTTGTGCTGAAATCCTGGAAAATGAACAATATTCTGGATTGAATTAGGGAACTCATGGTATCCAGCTAACTGTTCAGAAAAACTCTGAGTTGGAGACATTTGGGGAGAGGAATACTGCTGGCTAGGAGAGAGGAATTGAGGGGAAACACTAGGAGTTCAGATTGTCCGCTTCATAGAAAGGGATTTTGTGTGGTGGCATCTGTCCTTCGTGGTGGCTTGGAGGAAGTGGCTCCTGAATTCATTCACTGCCAGTAAGCCTGTGAAGGAAAATGTGAGAAGACTCTAGAGATATGGGATTTCACAAAACACAGTTTTTGTTTGTTTGTTTGTTTGTTTTTTGAGACCAACAGGGGATTCCCAGATTTAAAATTTTTTCTCAGGGTAAGAGACTAGAAATAAACAAAAACCCCAAACCTATTATCTTCATATTCTATAAGAAAAGGCATTTGAAAACCAGAGTAATAAATGAATTAAAAACAAACAAGCAAATAAAATAGAATAAAAGGGCAGTCCTTCCCAAGAAAGGACCTTATATTCATCTTGTACAAAATTAGGCTAGATTAAAATACTTTAAATTAATAAGAAAAGTTTACAATAAAATTTATTGATGTGTTTGTCAGTTTTGGAAGTTTTATTTGATATACAGCATTAGGTGAAGCTTGACTGTCCAGTTGTTTCATAGTTTGTTTTTTTTTAATCGCAGTTACTGTTGGTAGTCTATTTCAACAGGTATATTGGTGAAAACAGTATCAGTAGTCAGTGTAATTCACTCAGTATGGAGTATTCTGGTGAATGGAGAGAAAGAGTAAGCACAGTTCTTAGGTTTCAGTTCTGTGGCCAGGCTAAGAAGGAAGCATAGTATTAGCTCTGGGGTCTGACTGGGGGAGGCTGCAGGGAGAAGGCTGGCTGCAAGGACCTTTCTGCCTCTGATTCCCGTGTAGAGTGGGGCTGAGGGCTGCATGGGCCCCTGACTCCCCGGTATGGAACAGGTAGGAATTTATTTGAGAGGGATGCTATAGATGGTAAAAAAAACTTACCATGGCCTGGACCATATTTAAGGGAACCACTCCTCTAAAGGAATTATCCTGTTTGGTTCTCGGAGATAATCTAAAGGCAGAGGCATAGACAAAGGCCCATTGTTTTCTCCAGGGCAGCTGTTTATTGCATTGGTGCTAAGGAGGGGTGTGGGAAGCCTACAGGACTGTGGCCTAGGTGCTCGGATTTGGGGTGGTCCTGCTGCTCTGCCTGGTTGTTTTCTTCTGAGCCTCTATTGAGAGGCTCAGGGGCAAACTGCATTTTCCTCCAGGCAGTGTAGTCTTAGCTTTACCTTCTACATGGTCTCCATGCCCTGGAGTTTTGGTGAATGCTGAGGGCCTGAGACTAGAATAAAAGCCTAAATGCAGCTCGGGAATTCCCCGGCAGTCCTAGCCTGCCTCTCTTGTCCAAGGGAACACTTAAACCTTCTGCATTTCCAGGGCCATGCTGGGGGAAGTGTGTGCCTTGGCCTCTCTGGAGAAGGGCACATTAGCTTCCCAGGCCTGTTTACATTAGTTTGGTCCTTTCTGCCTTGATTACAAATGAGGCCTTGGATGGGGGATTTCCCTGCTTCCATGGAGGTCACTCCATCCTTTTGTCTGCTTTCTCAATTTTTCCACCTGGAGAAGAGCTCTCTCCCCACCCCCACCCCATTCTCCACCCTCATTATTAAAATGCTTCCTTGGCTTAACTCCTTGTGTCCTAGCTTTGGCCTAGTGAATTGATCAGTTCACAGTCAGGAAGCAATTAATCTGTCTTCTCAAATTCTCTTCTGCTGTGTTCTTTCACTTAATCAGATCTTTTTTTGTTTGCCTGTCACTGCCTTAGTCCTCAGTACTCTCCCTTAAGAAAGAGTTGTCTTCCAAGCCCTGAGGCTGGAACTGCTTCTTGGTTCTTGCTGTATGGATGCAGGATTTCCTGGTTCTTTGGAATGTCTTGGCTGCTCCAGTGAAGTGTAAACTCCTTGAGGTTAAGAGCTCCAGGTTCATTCTTTCCCTTTCCCCCAGTCTGTGTTGTGGCATGTGAGAGGAGAGGTGGGCCCTATGGGGAGCATGACCACCGGTGGCAGACTGCCAGTGAGGCTACCTCAACCTTGCTCTCAATGTCAGCCTGTCCAGCCAGAGCACAGACACAGCTATACCCCACTGAGGCTGACTCCACTGTGTGCTGGACCATGGCTCACAGTAGGTACAAGAGGGGCAGTAGTAGAAGCCTGCTTCAGAACTCTGTGTTTCTTTGTGCTAACTTCCCTGATTTCAGGGAAGGGTGCTAACCTTCAGGGTGCTAACCATCCTGATTTCAGAGCTTCTGATGTAATTGAGGGATCTTATTTGACCATCGAAGCGTTTTCTTTCTTAAAATGTCTTCGGAAAGCTCTAGTGAATTTTACTCGGTGGTAATAACTTTTGCACTCTGTTCATAGCTTTCAAATTTTGGGAGGCTTTCTCTCTTGGGTTATTCAGGTAGGATTATTTTTTTAAATCAGTAGACCTTGTTCTGTGCAGTGACTTCTGTTATCCCAAGTCTTCCTTCAGATTGATCTTGGGTCTTGTTCTTCTTCTAGAAGAACCTTGTTTGGGTCCCTTGAGTTCCCTTCCAGTTCCACTGATGATGCTCTGTGCTAGTGGTTCTTTGCCTCTAGCCTGTCTCCCTCTCCTTGAGCTCCTGGTTCCTATCTCATACCCATAGATTCCTGTCTACACTGCTTGGTACTGTCATGTATTTTCTTCTGACTTCTGTTTGGTCAGTTGTTAGATGACAGCCTATTTACATTCATATTTAGATCTAGGATCCTATTTTTAAATCTCAACTTTTTTTTTTTTTTAAATCTGATTCCCTGCCCCTAGCTTATTTTCAGTTTAAGACTGGGTTTTCCTTTTGTGCCACCCATCTGCTTGTCTAGCAGTGGTCTTTCCTTCAGTTTTCCTGTGTGCTGCGCCTACCTCACTCCCACAGTCTTCCCCTCCAGCGTAGATCACAAAGGAAATATTTAGTTAGTCTCTGCCAAACATTCTGGCTGTGTTGTTTTGCTTAAGAAGACATGCAGATAAACTGTTTTGATTCTTGGTCTTGGTGCTCTAGGGCAGATGTTCTCCTGAAGCGGAGGTATTGTGGTCAGTGGCAAGGTCAGTGGAGTTCAGAGAATTGGATTCTAGACCCTGCTGCACTACTAATTTGTGGTGTGATATTGTGCAAGGCACATTTCTATGTCTCAATTTCCTTTTGTCAAAAGGGACCTTATGATAAAAAAGACAGGAAATCTGGGGACATGAGCAGGGAACCCAGCAAGTAAGTCTGGGGATCAAGGAAAGAGTAGAGAGGCTGGAGGTAGAGAACCATTACTACGAGTATCATTAGTGGAACCAGAAGGAAATGCAAATTCAAATGCAGATAAAGTAATGTATATAATCACTTTGAAAAAGTCTAAAATGTGATAACAAAATGGTAGAAGTTTCTTTTTTTTTTTTTTTAAATTTTATTTATTTATTTGACACAGAGAGAGAGATCACGGGTAGGCAGAGAGGCAGGCAGAGAGAGAGGGGGAAGCAGGCTCCCCGCTGAGCAGAGAGCCCGATGCGGTACTTGATCCCAGGACCCTGAGATCATGACCTGAGCCAAAGGCAGAGGCTTAACCCACTGAGCCACCCAGGTGCCCATAATGGTAGAAATTTCTTGACCAGGATGACTTCAGGAGATAATTGCCTTGTCCATCCCTGGGCTTGCTTTGGGTCCACACCTGTTTGCTGTCACCCTTGGGATGTGGGAGGATTGGCCTTCTGTGGGTTTGGTTCCAGAATTCCACCTCCTACCTTCTACCTCTTTTATAACCCCAGGAATATTTGAAACTCAGCCCAGATCCTCACCTGGCTTTGATTTTCTCATCATGTGGAGAATGGTCCTTGGAAGTTGTAGTTTCCAGAAACCTTAAATGTTTCCTAACATGTCCAACTTCTGCATTTGTTGATCACTCCTTCTGTGCATGGCTGTGTTCCAGTTTTTGTGCCCTAAAGGTGATTGCAACAATGAAGGGGGGAATCTGGGGGATCCTATCACCAGGAACTAGGAAATACAAGTAGACAAAAGAACTGAGAGATGCCCTCTTGGTGTTCATGAGAGGCAGGTGTTTGAAGGAGAAGCAAAGAGGTTTAACATCTTCCTGTGTAAACCACAGCCCCCATGTACACATACTCAGATAGGCAGAGCTACATTTTTTCCCGCTTATCCCTACCAGTCCCCTTCTGAAATAATTCTGGGATTTTATCAGATTTTGCCTAGTTTACACTTTTCTCTTTACAGTTAAAGGTTTCCATTGGTTTCTTCAGTTCAGAATGAGTTGGATGAAGACAGCCTCCAGAGTCTTTTGCTGTCTTGGGATCCTTTGTCAGACATAATCAGCAGAAACTTTCCTAAATGAGTTCAGAGGATACTTGTCTCTGCGGGGTTAGTGAGAAGTTTTAAGTTTCTGGACACACTATTGCTATGCCCAACCCTGGGAGGCTCTTGGGTGCTGAAACACAGAACTGAGTGGAATAGTTCAGGGTGTGGAGTTATTTCATCGACTCTGTATACTTCAACTGGACCTTCTTTGCTGTTCTGCAGTTATTTATCTCTTAGTCCTTTTGATGTACACCAGAATGCCCATCTCTTATTTTTTTGTATTCTGTAAGCTCTGACTCCGTCTTGACCCTACATTGCAAACGAGGGCAACTTCTACTTTACTGGGACTGTTAGAGCTAGGTGACTTAGAACTCTGGGATAGTTCCTGTTCTTTAGATAGCTAGGTACTCCAAATCATCGAGCTCCGAGGGAACAGGCAGTAAGCATTTCCTGTAAGCTTTGTAGACGTGTTCATTGAGAATGTCAGCATCATCTTGGCAAAATAATGGTTTGGCTTTGGGCTTGATAAAGGTTGTGAGCCCATGCCTGGCTATTTGGCACTTCCCCCCAACCCATTTGGTGTTAAACCAAATTGTTCAAGGCAGATGGCCCACCTGGTAGCTGTCAGGTGATGCCTGGTGTGCCCTCTGCTACCCCAGTTCTGGATCCTTATGAGCCCTCTGGCTTCTGTGTCTCTCACCAATCATAGCTCATACTGTCACCCTCAGGTAGGTGTTTTTTAAACCCCCCTCATATCCTCTTTAACCCTCTTCTTCCATCCTCTTTCTGTCCTATTTTGCTTGGTTATCTTAGGAAGTACCCTCCTTATCCCCTTGCCTCTTTGAGTGTGGAGGAAAAGCTAGCCCTAATCATAGCTGAGAAGCATCACGTCAGAACCCTTTGCAAAGGAAAGTCAGACATTTGGGAATGAAATTAGGTGGTGTGAAAAATCAGTGCTACATGTCCTGTCCTTGTCGAATGCCTTTTGAAATCTCTAAAAATATATATCTTGTAATTAATCTGTCCTTCTTCTAGGACCACAATTTTGGATATGTAAAAATTATTTATTTAATTATTTCTCTAATGTTTTATTTTACTCCTAGTATTTACATAGGTATTTTTTGTAGGTTTATTATATATCAACAGTATTTTGGCCATATTATTCAGTAAAGAGCTTATCTGGGCATCCAACTACCATGTCTAATATTATTTCTTTGGGAAAGATCTTCAACTCAGAAAAGTGACTGACTGATAAAGGAGTGACCATAGTCTTCACACTTTGGACCCTGCTGGTACTGGTGCCTCGGAAGGGGCTAACTGTATTCCTGTCGTATGGAGAGGGAGAGACTGCCAAGGCATGCCTAGAACTGAAGCAGGAAGGTGTGGTTCTGGTCCTGCCTTTTATCTGAGTCTCTAGGAGGTAGTTAGAGGTGCTGGAATCTGCCGTGCCTGCCTTGGCCTAAGCTCTTTTTCTCCCCACTTTGTGTCACTTCAAGAAGTACTTTAGCTTAAAGACTGAAGAATTACCCCTACTTTGAAAATTATGGTCTAATTATGACAGGACCACATTCTTTAAACATGTTGTTTGGTAGAGTTAATTGAATTATCCCCTCCTATTTTTGAGTGGGAAATAAAACATTCTTGTTGTGATGCTGTATCAGGTCTTAAATGGAAAGCTCCTAGTTTGAAGCTCCCTTTCCAGCGGGAGAAATCTGCAGCCAATTTATGAAAACTGAAGATGTCCCTGTGCTCTGGGTGTAAACTGCCGCATCTCCTTGTGGAATGAACAGTTCAGGAAAATGAAACAATTTTTTGAATAAAATTCCAAGCTCCATTAGGTTCCAAGTGACTGAGAATTTCCTGTTAGAGTGGGAAAGCTTATCCCTGTGTTTTTGCCTGGGGACAGTGTGTATCATTTAGTTCCAGAGAAGTTCCTCCATAGCTGATTTCCTCTTTCTTTGTCCTTCTTTCTCTGGTGCCCAGGGGTGGGTTGAGCTCATTTTGGTCTCATCTCCCTGAAAAAGCAGCATGCATTTTGGTCAAGGTTTGAGAATAAGATCTGTAGCCTCAGGGCAGGGTGAGACTAATGGTTCTTCCAAGTAGCAAACCTTTCACCTTTGCTTCATTGGTACCAGGCCGTAAGTAACTGGACTAACCAGCTACAGACGCTTATTGTGCAATTCTGAGGTGAGCATGGGCAGAATCCCAGGGGCTGGGACGCAGACATGTGGTTACCAGAGAGGTGACATCAGCTGGTTTCCTGGTGTGAAGGAAGGGGAGATTCCGGGTGCTCAGCCACCTTCCCGCATGTGGGGGGGGGGGCAGTCTCAGGCTACCCCCAGTCCTGTTGACAGCCAAAGCCTTTGCTTGGGAAAAGCCTTCGTCTCATTCTTACCCCGTCCTGTCCCCGCTGGGACCTGAAATTGGAAGGGTCTTGCAGACTTGGCTGTGGGCACAAATCTCTGAGGAGGGAATATGCATGTGTTTCTTTGTGTCTGTGCATTCTGTGTTCATGCTAACAACTGATGAGGGTTTCCAAACTGAGGGTTGGATATGAGATGGGGAAGCATTATCTGCCTTCTTTAGTATCTTTATTAGGAATTGCCCTTTTCTTGGAAGGGAAAGCCTTTTAAGATTTAACTAGTTTTTAAAGTTATCTGATTATTTTCTTTTGATACTCTTAATATGGACACTTCTAAGAAGAAGACATTTCTAATTTCCTTTCTGAATTCTGCTCCTCCCTCTAGCTTATCCTGGGACAGACCCTCACAAAGCCATAATAGGTGACAATTAGAAAAAGCACTTCTGCAAGAAAGGTCTTCCTCTTTGCTTAGCCTTGCCTCGCATATGGGCTTCTGGGAACTGCGGTGGGGCTTCTTGGGAAGCCTGCACCTCACAGTAGGAATGGAAAAAGTTTCATGACTTCTGAAGCATGACAGAGAGAGTAGGGAATAGAGCTGGGAGCCATGGGAGCCTGTGAAGCCCATCTGCTTACCAGCTTTACTTTCCAGTCAGATGTTGGGTACCCTGTCTGGTTCCACCCTCCTCCCCTAAGAATGTGGGGAAAAATGAAGCCTCTGGCTGGAAAGCAGGTGATAAAGCCATCAGCAAAACTTACACTACGAGGTTCAGACTTCCCCATCCCAGGCCTGCCTTGAGTTTTTCTGGGGCTGTTGATAGCCTAGGGTTTGTTTCTGAGACTCTTGCTCATATTCAAATGTAGCCACTGCTCACTAGAAGCCATCTGGGGCCAGCCCAGGCTTGTTCTACCTGGGTGTCTTCCCACTGCTGTACTTTTCTCTTCTTTTGGGCTTTCAGATATGGGGACCTTCAAGGTCTGTGAGCTGCTAGAGTCCTTCTGAGAGCCTGGATCATCCCCTTCTGGGCCCCGGAAGCTGTGGTAAGCTCTTGGTTTCCTTCTTAGCTGGCACTTCCCACTGTCTACATTCCTTTCTGGCCAGCCGTCTGCCTCTAGGGCTCTGCGGGGTGCCGTTGCTTCAGGCCTCTGTGATGCTGAGTACTAAGGCAGTTCCACGGAGGCTGGTCACTGGAGATCCCCAGGAGCTGGAAGAAATTGGAAGCTGGAATTGCCGTTTCTTGCTGTCCTGGAGGAAACAGGAGCTCGCTTTTCATGCGCTATGGTATGGTACTGATTCGTCTTAAAACTTTTTCCAGCTCGCTTCCCTGTCTCCTTGCCACTCTGGGAGGGAGGGAGGAGGGAGATTGGTGCTGTTTCCTTGATCTTGCGGTGGCACTGGAGATGGGTGCAGCAGATACCTCTCGTGAGGAAGGAGCTCAGAGGCAGGCAAGAGGATCTGTATTCTGGTTGCCATATAGCTGGCTGTCTTCCCAGTCAGGGGATGTTGATGCCCAGTGGTTCGTGTCGGCATCTCCTTGTCCTTAAAGGCAGGTGCCACCTTCACCTGTCAAAATCTTTTTTTTTTTTTTTAAGGTTGTGTTTATTTATTTGACAGAGAGAGAGATAGTGAGAGCAGGAACATAAGCAGGGGGAGTGGGAGAGGGAGAAGCAGACTTCCCAATGAGCAGGGAGCCTGATGCGGGACTCGATCCCAGGACCCTGGGATCATGACCTGAGCCGAAGGCAGACGTTTAACGACTGAGCCACCCAGGTGCTCCTTCACCTGTCAAAATCTTGACAGAGGGCACCACCGTCTGCTCCTATAAAGTTGAAAGGACCCAAGAGAGCATTAAAAGGAATGAATATGCTGGGCAGAAGATGAACCTGAGAGAGAAGCTCCTTGCCTGGGTACTACCCAAGGAGGGGTGTGTGTGTGTGTGTGTGTGTGTGTGTGTGTGTGTGTGTGTGTGTTGGCAGCTGGAAGTGGAGGGAGGGAGTAAACACTTCTATGGAAAAGGCAGTAAATCTGGAGAGGGAATGGCTGGCTGTGGCGAACACGGAAGCTGGCAATTTTTGCAGAAATGTGTTCCAGAGTAGCTGGAGGCCAGTCGTCACGGGGAGTGGGTTTGGACATGCTCAGTTGTGCTTGCCTTGCTGAATACCTCAGGTATGATGGCCATGAATGCCTTCCTCTGGGAATAGAGCTGGTCCCACAGCAGCCCTCCCCACTTTGCATCTGTATTATATCTATGTGGTTTTCGTTCGTCAGGGGTCCTGGCCGAGAGTGTTCTGGGGCAGAGGCACTGGGTCTGAAAGTGGGCTGGCCAGCCAGAGACCCACCTCCCAGTTTCCTGGCTCCCTGAGGGTGAGAAGAAGCAGGTTTGCAGCTGCCAGTCCTTACTGACACAGCCTGTAGAGGCATCTGTGCCCTGGCAGATGTCAGAACGTTTTCATTGATGCCCCTGCCTCTTTGGGGTTTGAGAACAGAGGGGGCTTAATTTGAAGTAGACCAATCTCAAGCGCCCAAATCTGAAATGTATATTATAAAATTATTGCTGGGGCGCCTGGGTGGCTCAGTGGGGTAAAGCCTCTGCCTTCGGCTCAGGTCATTATCCCAGGGTCCTGGGATTGAGCCCTGCATCAGGCTCTCTGCTCAGCCAAAGGCCTGCTTCCCTTCCTCTCTCTCTGCCTGCCTCTCTGCCTACTTGTGATCTCTGTCTGTCAAATAAATAAATAAAATCTTAAAAATAAAATAAAATAAAATAAAATTATTGCTAATCTTGGCCCTTCTTCCCTCCGTGTCTCTCTCTTCCCTTTACCTTCCCATTACTGTCAGGGATTGTGAGCAGCTGCTGCCATCGCATAGACTGATCAGGACATTAAGACTCATCCTTAGAGAAGAGGTTGATTTGAACCTGTGATGATGGAGAGGGCCTTTCCACCCCAGAGCAGGTGATGGCAGGAAGGAATTGGGAAAAGTATTGACTCCACCCCTTCCCTTTCCCTTCCTGTGCCCCCAACTTTTCCTTTCAATGGTCAAGGGCAGGAGAGAAAACCCAGGTCTTGCTTTTCAGCCTTTAGGCAGTCATCAAGTACTTGTGGAATTTTTCAGCTCAACCAGCATTGTGATGCAAATATTATATCAATCTTGTTTGCTGCCTGAGGGAACCTATAATCTCCAGGAGAGACAAAATTTGTTAAACAATTAGAGGATATCAAAGATCTTAACTGTGTTTGGTTACAAACTGAATATATCTATAGTTCAGGAATGAGAAAGATGTGTGTTAAAACTATGGGAAAGCTTTCTTGGAGGTGGCAGACTCTTTTCTGGTCTTTGAAAGTTAGATTAACTTGATATAAGCAAAGGAGAGGTAGGAAGTGTTCTGGATGTGGAGAAGAGCAAGATCATAGAAAGAATGTGGCATGGTCAGGGTCACTGTGATGGTCTGCCTTGGGAGTGGTAGGTGTGGCTGCTCAGAGCTGGAAAGTTGAAGCCTGGAACTTCCTCCTTGGTGAATAGGATATGAAAGTGAGGCAGTCAGTGGAGGTGGGAATTTGTGGAAATCACTCTTGTAGGAGAAAGTAGGGTAATTTTGGAGAGGACAGACTGGAAGAAAGGAAACCTAAAGGATATGGGACATCAGCAAGAAGAATAGAGAAGGGGGTAAGTCCTAGAGAATATTTAGAAGTAGAACAAGTAGGACGTAGACATGGATGTGAAGGATGAAGTTGAGGGAAAGGCAGAAGATGTCAGAATGTCTGCCCTATCAGAATGAACTGTTACTGATTGCTTATGTTTATGAAATGCTCTGCACTGTTCAAAGCACTTTTTCATTCAGTATCTCAGAATTGTATGGGCTGTTAGAGTTCACCTAGTCTGGCTTCATTGTCCACATAGGGATTAGAACCAAAAAAGGGGAAGGTGCTATTTCCACCTCACACAGCTATTTAGTGGTAGAACTGGGCCTCCAATCTCAGTCTTCTATCTCCTAGGGGAATTTGAAGAGAAGAGTACATGGAGAAGGAGTGTGGGATCAGGGAAGAGTCCTTCTAGTTGGGTGACAGGAGATTACTAACCTCTGAGTAAAATGAAGCTAACTCAGAAGCATTCAGACCAGATGAGTGATTTTACTACTACGATTTTTTTTTTTTTTAAAGAATTACTAGACAAGGAAGATGGATTCCTTGGGTCCTTCTGGTTCTGAGAGTCTTTTTTTTTTTTTTTTTTTTATTAATGGTTTCATTTATTTATTTGACAGAGAGGTAGAGGGAGAGCACAAGCAGGAAGACTGGCCAGCAGAGGGAGTGGGACAAGCACGCTCCCTGCTGAGCAGGGAGCCTGATGAGGGGTTGATCCAAGGACTCTGGGATCATGACCCCAGCAGAAGGCAGCTGCTTAATTGACTGAGCCACCTGACTGAGGTGCCCTAGTTCTGAGATTCTTATGAGTGCACAAAAAACGTATATGAAAAGTACTGAATTGGGTTTTTTGGGAGATGGGCTGGTTTCCAGGTGGTACTTTTCTAAGAGAATTTCGAGAGTAATTTGACTTCACGTGTTTTTCACCTTCTGTGCTGACCACAGAACCTAACTACCTAGGAGGACACAGCTCTGCTATTCAGAGACTATGGGCAGTGATAATCAGCAGCCAAGAGCTCAATATTTGCAGAGTTACATTTATGGCTCTGTTTGCATTATCCACTTCCTCTCCTCTTCTCCTCCTAAAACACACACACACACACACACACACACACACACACACACATTTATCTCCACTCCCCTCTTTCTCTTTCCTTCCTTTCCTCTTTTATTCTTTCTTCTTCACTACTTTTCTTGTCCATCACCCCAACCTCCATCCCTGTTCTTTCCATTCTTGTCCGTCTTGTCTGAACAACTTCCTGTGTTGGAGTGACTTCCCTTCTTTGTTGAACTCAGACATGACTATAGCAAAGCCGTGGAATATCCTGAAATATCCTGATGCAGTGGAATCACCGTGGACAATCCTGGTTTGTCTATATCCCTGATGCAGTGACTGGCGCCCAGTGATCAGAGCCAGAATGTGGACCTTTCCTTATCTTCACAGTCAGTCATCCTTCACGTTCTTCTTCCCTGTTAAAATAGCTCCTAATCTAGGGCGGCTGGGTGTCTCAGTTCGTTAAGCATCTGCCTTCGGCTTGAGTCATGATCCCATAGGTTGCACATCGGGCTCCCTGCTCAGTGGGGAGCCTGCTTCTCCCTCTCTCTCTGCCCTTCCTCCCCTCTTGTTCTCTCTCTCTCTTTAAATAAATAAATAAATAAAGTCTTTAAAAGAATAATAGCTCCTGATCCTTCCTCTTGTGTCTATTGTCATTGCCCATACAGCAGGAGAGATAGCAGGGAGAGGTCATGGTTGAAAAAAGAGAAGTAGAGGTCACCTTTGGTGTCCTCAGAAGCATTTTGTGAACCTGCAGATCCCAAGTGGAGCCTTCATGTTCGCAGCTCTCTCTGGGTTTCTGGCCCTCTGTGATGGGCTGCGGGCTGTGCTTCTGCTGGCTGTGTCTGGATACACCCTGAGTTTGAAAAGGAACAAGAATTTAATAAGCAGTGGTTATTCTCTTGGGAGGATGTAGAGTCAGGCCTCATCTTCTTGGGGAATTTTCCCCAAGTAGACTTCCTCTCCTCAGCTCCTGGAGGCCTTTTCCTTGGAAGAAGTGTGTCCCACGCACCTCAGGTGTGTTCTGCATTCACCTGGGTGGCTGCAGTCTTTCATCACCTTGAGGACTCTTCCTTGGCTTGCTCAGGTTTCAGGAGAGCCAGCGTCTCTGAGATATGGCGTCTGGAGTCCCACAGCTTAGGAGAAAGAAGCCTTCTGCTGGCATCTGCTGTGCTGGGGACAGTGGTCCTCAACACTTTGTTTTTTGTACTCTTGCCCTGTTTCCTCCCAGTCATTTAGCCACATTAGCCAACCAGTTACACGGGCTTTGGGCAATCGTGTTAACTCGGGAAGGAACCCTGACACTGAAGGAATGATAGGCTTTCTGAAATCTTTCTTTCTTTCAAAAGGCTGAGTGGTACTCAAATATGTTCCTTGACATCCTTGGGAGTAATGCTCAGGAATTCCCTCAAATATGCTATTCTCAGACTTCCAAACAAGTGTCCTTCTGTTTCTGACCTTCCAGGATCTTAAATTGCTCTCTTCTCTCCCTTCACATTTCTCTGTCTTCCCTTCTTCATCTATCTTCCCTTCCTTGCAACCTTGGGCTTAATTTTTCCCCCTAGTGCATAGGTTCCTCTATATTGATCTCTAAGTGAAGGAACGTTTGAAAGCACCTCTTTGTACACAAAAGGCAACTAGCTCTATTTTACATAAAATTGGGATATATCTAGTGCATGTGTTGTTTTTAGATTTATTTATTTATTTTAGGAAGAGAGAGCATGAATAGGGGGAGGGCCAGAGGGACAGGAGGGAGAATCAGACTCCCCACTGAATGTGGAGCCTGACACGGTGCTCAGTCTCAGGACCCTGACATCATGAGCTGAGCTGAAATCAAGAGTCGGAGGCTTAACCGACTGAGCTACCCAGGCACCCCTCCTAGTACATGTATTGTTAAGGAGCTAGTCATTCTGGAAACTTCTAGGTTCTTGTCCTTGGGAAAAAGAGAGAAAATGGTTAAAAAAAATGGCATCTTGTATTTAGTGTGACAGTTCTCTGCAGACCAGGGTCTCCTTCCACGTTCCTTGGGTAAGAAGTGGGTATTGAGGGGCTGCTGCTCTTCTCTCTTAGTGATTCTTCTTAGGTACCTAGAAGAAGCATCGTAGTTTTCCATTATGGGAGATAAGCTGGTATTTATATATCCCAGTAATGCCTGATGGAGCTGAAATGCTGCATTCCTGCAGTCTAATGTTTCTGTTAGGATAGTCAGACCCGAGTCCTAGCTCACCAACAGCTATCAGATGACGGCTTAGTAGAGAGGGCTAAAGATCCACAAGAATTCGCTTTGATAGTTAAAAATATCACCTTGTAATTCTGATCATGATGAACCATAGTTCAGGGAGATGATGGGTAAGAATTGTTGAGATTCCTGAGCTTCCCTGTGTCCTTACTAAAGCTTGGGTGCTCAGAGCCCCAAATAGGAGGTTCCAGTGTGAGGACAGAGGGCTGATCAGGCAGGGCTCAGCTGGCCCTTCTTCCCACGAGCTTTCTTTACGTCATCTAGCCACGAGTCCCCAGAGATGACTCCATAGGGGTAAAAGTGGTATCTTTTTGTTCTGTAGGAAGACTTAAGAGCCTCACGAACCAGACACGTTAGCTTATTTCTCAGCTTAAGGGGCTCCATAGAAACTTGATTTTCTTTTTTCCCTTCAGTATACTTGCCTGAGATGTTATTAAGACTCCATTTTTCCCTGGGTCTTCAAATATAGTGTGTATCCCCCTAGACGCACTATTGTTCTAATAGGTATGGAGCCGGGTAAAGACATGGACCTCATTTGATCTGGGCCCTGTATTTTAGTCAGTGAACCTAAAAATCACATTAACTCATCATTTGACTCATATTGAACCATTTCTCAAGTCTCCTTCACTTCTACTGTCTTCATCCTGTTCATGCAGTTTTTTTTTTCTAAACTTAAGAGTAAAATAATATCTTTTTTTTTTAATGCCATATTACTATATTTAACCAGTGGTTCCAGTTTGTGGAGGCCTTTCTTCCTGATTCTGATATATTAACTATCCTTCCATTTAGTTTGCCATAAGCATTTTAGTTAAGCATGTCTTCCCCAAGTCATTGATAAAAAGGGTGACCGTGATAGGATCTAAAACAGATGGCCAAACTTCTAGGAATTCCAGAGCGCTTCTTCCTAGTTGATGATCCATTTTGCAGCACCATTTGGGCCCAGCTGTCCTGAATTACCAGACCATCCAGCTGCCAGTGTATTTCTGTTTTATCCTTAAGATCAAGAGAAGTTTTTCTGAAATCCAGAAAAATTGTGTCCCTGGCATTCTTTGATAAATGTGTGTGTATATGTATGTGTTTATTTATATGATATACAAATATATATCATGGAAATAGGTATGCATATTATATATTAAACCCCAAACTATTGTTTATAGACCACTTGCTATCTATGACTGTTGCACATATATTGTCTCCTTTATGCTCTATAATAATTTTATATTAACTTTATTTTTTATTTTTTTAAAAAAGATTTTATTTATTAGATAGAGACAGCAAGAGAGGATATACAAGAAGGGGAAGTGGGAGAGGGAGAAGCAGGCTTCCCACTGAGCTGAGAGTCTGATGCAGGGCTCTATCCCAGGACACTGGGACCATGACCTAAGCTGAAGGCAGACACTTAACGACTGAGCCACCCAGGTGGCCCCTTATATTAACTTTATTAAATGAAAGTTTAGTTTTATGTTTTAGTATGACTTGTACTTAATCTCTAGTGGCTGGTGCTTCCTTCTCCATGTCCTTGCCACTTTTCATATTTCTTTGTTCTGAAGTTTTGCCCATGATATTGCCTATTCAATAAATATTGACCACTTGTTATATGTAAAGAAAGCACAGTATTATAGCCAGTTGGAAATTCAAAGACTAATAAGAAATGATCACATTGCTCAGAAGAGCTTATATGTAGTTAAAAATATGAATGGATGACTTGGTGGGGGAAGGAGGGAAAGCAAAAGAACTCAGAAAAGAGAATCCTGAGTGGTAATGGAGTGCTGAAGCTAGCCCGCTTACCAAGTTTTGAATGGAAAGTTCTAGAAGCCATAGTGGTGGTATGTTCTATGTCAGAACCTTTTCAGAAAGATGGAAGGTATCTGGTTGACTGTTTTAAATCCTATCCCAGCACTTTGTTGGAGTGTCTTCCTTTTTCACTTGTATGTGTTTGTGTTGTATAGTGTAATTATAGCTTTGTGATGCACAATTAGCATTGCCTGATGCTGTGTAAGTCTTCACAGTCATTACTTAAGGTTAATTTTCAAATAAGTATCACATGTATGTGTTGTAAATTCAAAAGGTGCACAAAGGTGGCCCATGAAAGCAAGTCTTTTTCCCACCTTCTCTCCTCTTCCCCTAGAGCCAGTCGTGGTCACCAGCTCGGGGACTGTAGTCATCTCCTTAATGGCTGTGCATTAGTCCAGCGCAGCATTTCTCAGGCTGCAGGTCATCATTAGTGGGTTGGAAATCAAGTTAGTGAGGGCTGTACAAGCTGAAAATAACAGAGAGCATCACACATGCCCTCTCATACGTGCACATTCTACATTACTATATTACATATGTACTTGTTACTCTGGGTCTTGCTCAAAACATACTTGAAATTTACCAGTCTAGTAATGACCGATATGGAGATTGTTCCTAATTTTTCATTATCTTAAATAATGCCGGAGTAGGCATTTTCCCCCGTCACACTTGGGACGTTTTTTTCTTAGGATAATGTGCTAGAAGTGAGGATACTGGGTCAAAAGATATGAGCATTTTAACTGATCTAGCCAAGTTACTTTCTGAAAACTATGTCCCCTTTACTATTTAATAAATGCCATCTGTATTTTATTTAGTATAGGTTATTTTTATTTTAACACATTTTTCTATGTACTATATGTGTGATATATATTTTAACAAAATGGGGTGATTTATTACTTTTCTCAATATAAACTTTCCTGTTTTACTAAATATTCTTCTATAAGCCACAATTCTCATTCTGGCAGCAGCTTTTCTTAGATGTAATGTGTGAGGAGTGACTGCTGTAGTTCTTCTCAACCTTGAGCCATTCTTACCCATTCTTATGATTTGTACTGTATATACTTTTTAAAAAAAGATATTATTTATTTATTTTTAAAGAAAGAGAGAGAAGTCATGTGTGCTTGAGTGGGGGAAGGGGCAAAGGGAGAGAGAATCTGCAGCAGACCCCACGCTGAGCACAGAGCCTGAAATGGGGCTCCATCCCATGATCCTGAGATCACGACCTGAGCCAAAAGCGAGTCGAATGCTCAACTGACTGGGCCACCCAGGCGCCCCTGTATAAAATTTTATTTACTGGTCTTTAAATTGGCTTTTTAAGAGCTTTTTATTTTTAAATAATTTTAAACTTACAGAAAAGCTGCAGAAACAGCTTTATAGAACTAGGGTTCAGTTATCAACAAGAAGTTAATAGTAGTGTAATGTCAACTATAGACTTAATTTGGATTTCATGAGTTTTTTCTCTTCCAGGATCTAATCCAGACTCCCACATTACATTTATGTGTTGTGTCTTCTTAGTCTCCTCCAATCTGTGGCAGTTCCACAGTCTGTCCTTGTCTTTTGTGACCCTGAGACTTTTGAGGGAGTACTAGTCAGGTATTTTATAGAATATCCCTCAAGTCAGGTTTGTTTGATGTTTTCTTATAATTAGATTGAGGTTATGGATTTTGGGAAGAATGCCACAGAAATGAAATGCCCTTTTCACTACATCATGTCAGGGCTACACGGTGTCGGTATGTCTTATTAATAATAACATTACCTTTGATCACTTGGAAAAGATAATGTCTGCTAGGTTTCTTCATCATCAAGTTTTTGTTTTTCTGCCTTTGTAATTAAACATTTTGGGAGTGATACTTTGAGACTGTGCAGGTCTCCTATTTCTCTTTAAACTTCTGCCCACTAATTTTAGCAAACAAAAAACGTACATAGGTGACCTTTGAACAACATGGGTTTGAACTATGCGGGTGCATTTATACATGGATTTTTTTTGATAAATCCTTTTTTTTTTTAAGATTTTGTTTGATAGAGAGAGAGAAAGGGAGAGCAGGAACACAAGTAGGGGGAGTGGGAGAGGGAAAGCAGGCTTCCTGCTGAGCAGGGAGCCCAACATGGGGCTCAATGTGGGGCTCAATCTCATGACCCGGGGGATCATGACCTGAGCCTAAGGCAGACGCTTAACAACTGAGCCACCCAGGTGCCGCTGGATAAATATATTATAATACTGTGGATGTATTCTCTTTTCATATGATTTCTTGTTAGCATTTTCTTTTCTCTAGTTTACTTTATTGTAAGAATGTGGTATATAATACATATAACATACAAAATATGTGTTAATGACTTTATGGTATTGGGAAGGCTTCTAGTTTGTAGTAGGCTCTTAGTAGTTAAGTTTTTGGGAAGTCAAAAGTTATTTGAAGATTTTCAACTGCACAGGGGGCCAGTACCCCTGACTCCAGCATTGTTTGTGGGTCAACTGTACCTTCTTTCATGCTGGTCTAATCAATGAGATCAGTGAAAATGGGGTTAATAGCTGGTTATGTTTTTGTCTTATGCACATTAAGATAAATATAAAAGTATTTGACATTTTAAAAATGTTTGTCCATGTACCACTTATAATCAATCATCTTCTATACACGCCATATGTTGGGAACCCTTGACCCTTCTGAGGTGCTAAGCACCAGATGTTTTAGGTTTTATGGTGACATTATTGATTCCTTATTAATTGGATTGATTAGTTGGTTGGTTTCATTATGTCATATATTAAACATGTATTAATTGTTCTTGGTACAGAGTTATAAGCTAGAATTCAGAGTTAAGACATAGTTCTTGCCCTAGAGAATATTGTAGGCTTATAGGCTAGTAGGAGAATTAAGTTGAATAAGCCTTGTACACTAAAATACAAGGCAGTGAGCATGGCTAACAATGGAGTAGTAGACTGTTTTAAGTATAGGGGCAATGGATAGAGAATCCAGTCCAGGCAGGGAAGATCAGGGGAGATAGCATGGAGGAGGTGATAGAGTCTGGGCCCACATCTCCCACAGCTTTGCCCAGATCTTATTCTGAGGGGTGCTTTTCCTTTCAGGCTTAAGGTTTTTTTTGTTGTTGTTGTTGTTTTTGTTTTTTTGTTTTTCTTTGTTTGTTTGTTATATCATGGAAGAGCTATTTGAGTCCACATTCTTCTTATTCCCCCCAGCCCCTTTACTCCCACGTTGTGCTCTACCTCCCCTGTCCTCAAGCTTTGGTCATGACAGGTTAAGATCTTGGTTGAGCTCAGAGTTCCTAGGCAAGTAATCATGAGAAGTCTGTTCTGGAAAGGTAAAGTTGTGCTTTTAGAAGGGGCCTGGAATATTGCCTCCTCAGTCTAGTCTTTCCCAGCCCCAGACTACATTTATGTGGCCCAGTGTTAAAATGTTCAGACTTAACAAGGGACAGTATTCAGTGGTCTGTGGATCTGAGAGAATCTAGGAATTGAGTGCATACGTGAGCATTGAGACAGATACTCCAAGAGACTGGATCAAGCCACTGAGTATCTTGTGCCCTGGGATCTGAATTTTGAGTTTCATGTTGAGGATGTGAGCTGAGTAGAGGTGAACTAGCGCTGGGAGGCCGGCAGACCAAAGGGGAGTATGCTCAACCCAGCGCGAAGATGTCCAGTAGCCGCTTCATCACAGGGCAGGATAGTTACAGGCTAAATCCCACACTCTTTCAGTTCAGAGCCTTAACGTTGGGTGGGAGGGTGGCAGATGGGTGGGAGGTGGGTGGGAATTGGGCAGGAGTAAGGACCCCAGAGAATTTCCTGCCATAAAGTGCCAGGACTTGAGCATAGGATAGCTATTTCATCTGTGCAGGCAGAAGCAGAGTATGTGCAACAGTGGACGGAGACCGTTGCTTTGTTGGTTCACAGGTACTGTTGAGGCCGTGAGGAGACTGCTTGATTGGCAGTAGGCATATTATCTTTCAGAAGAACTTAGATATTGCCAGTTCTTCTTCTCTGTAAAAGCAGCTTTGTCTCAGACCAATGACTAAGGAACGAGTCCCTGGGAAAGGCTCAGTTTCCTTCCGCGGCACTTCTCAGGTCATTTCCAAATTTCCCCATCCTGTGTTTTGGTATCTTTCTTCTCTTTTCAGTCTTCTTTAGGTGAGAAACCTAAATCTCCCATCTTCTCTAGGAGAGGCTGCCTTTTGTGGGGCCGGTCTTCGTCTCGTCCCAGGCAGATGACTCCAAAGCCCCAGTCCAGGGTCTCTGCTGAAAGACCTGGAGGAGACTCTGGAGCCCCTGAAACAAGAAGTCTTTCTGGAAGCAGTGGCAGTAGGTGCTTGTGACAGAACAGTTGGACTGAGCAACTGTAACAGAACATCCAAGTTGTAAGGACCCTTAGAGAATACCTAGTTCCAACAGCGCAGCAGCCCAGCAGCCCTCTCATTATGTGCAGGGAAAAGCGGAGGCCCTGAGAGGGGTGGGGACTTGCTCAAGGTCTTACCACCCTGGCAACCAGGACCTGGGCTCGGGTTAGCCGACTCTTTCTCTATTCCTGCATTTTTAATTTTTCCCTTTTTAACCACATTGCTGCTCAGTGGTAGCAGAAGAAAGCTGTAAAGCCCTAAAGGGCTGTTGTCTAAACCTGCCTGCTCACACGGCAGCCAGAGCCCAGTGGAGAACCGGGCAGGACACATGCAAATTTCCCTGCTACTTGGGCAGAACTAGAAGTCCTTGGTGGAGAGGCGGCTGGACTCTACAGTCTGGCTGGCACTGGAGCTCGGCTCCCAGAGGCAGCTGAAGTTCCACTGCATCTCTTAGGCACTCTGGGATCCAACAAGTAATATCAATATAAAAAGTAAGCAACAGCTTACTTTTCTTGAACTCCTTTGATCCTAAAATAAGGAGTGACTTTAACAGATTTACTCTGCTCTTGTGTTTTTAGGTTTGGAATTTCAGTTGCTGTTAAAGAGACAAGAAGATACTATAAACTCTTCTAGTGACCAAATGTAGCCTCTAATTATCATACATACATATAAATACACACACACACACACACACGTGCGCGCACGCACACACACACACACACACACACACTCTCTTGGTACAGTATAAGTCTATGCACTCAGATTCCCTCATCTTATGGAGGGGACAGCTTCTGTTTTTGCTTTTAAAAAGTCTTTTTCAAAGATTGATTTATCCCACACACATTAAAAGATTGCCCACTGTGAATGAAGTAGAAAAGTTGGTAGACCTCATGGGGCTCATGACTGGGGGGGGACAGGGGTACGAGTGACAGTGACAAAGTGCTGTAAATACCGCGATAAAGGCATCTTCAGACTGCTGTGCGATTGCAGACAGACAGAGTCTTCTAAGAGATCAAGAAATATTTCACAGGGGAGGTGATCACTGCCTTGGGCCTTACAAGCAATAAGATTTTGCTTGTTGGTTAGGGGGCGGTCCTCCAATAAAGGTAACAGCATGAGCAGCAAGGAAGGAGCAGTGGGAGAGGAAGAATGCAGTTAAATTATAAAACATAAGATGACTTTTTCTAAGGAAAAATGTATTTTTCGTAAGCACAGTGACCTGCACTGTAGAGGTAAGAGAAAGTGTTTTTGTCCCTGAATGGAGCTGACCTGAGAGAAGCGTCTCCTCTGTGGGATCTGGGCCATTCCTGCACCCTGATCAGTTTGGCAGTGACACTGGAGGAGGAGTGCCTGTAATGGGTAATGGGAGAGGCTATAAAACCCTGGAGCACGTCCCTCAAAGAGTGACCTTACGAAGAAATTTCTGGGAAACAAACCACAGGGAGACTTTACAGGAATTTTTGGTCGAGCCCACAGGCAAGGCACATGAGGAGAGGAGATGTAATTACAGTTTGTAAGTCTATGAAAAGAAACAGTGAGTAGCATGGAATAGCTGTTCTAAGTTTCTTCTTCCTGTAGGACAAGAGGAAATGGGTTCTTCGCATTCAGCAGATCTTTATTGAGCGCCCCCTGGGAGCTGGGCCCTATCCTGGATGCACGGAATATAGTGGCAAAACAGTCAGGGTTTCTGCTCCCAAGGAACTCATCAGGGAAAGCTGGCCTTAATAGAAGGGAAATGTGTTTTTGTTGGAGATTGTGATGAGTGCTATGAAGGATAAATACTCATTTTGATTGGAGGATCGGGGAAGACCTCTCTGAGGAGGTGAGAGACACATAAAGACAAGGTAAGAGCCAGTTAGGCAGACTGGGGGCAGGGGGAGTGTCCCAGGCCAAGGAGAACAGCTTGGGAAGAATCTGGCCCTTTGGGGGAACTAAAAGAAGGCCTGTGTAGCTAGCACATATAGGTGGAGGGAAGGAAGTATGCTGAGAGGAGGCTGGAGAAGGATCAAGCAGGGCCTTCTAGGTCTTGATAAGAATTTAGATTTTATCTCAAGTGCAGTGGGAAGCCATTGAAGTGCATCAAGCAGGAAATGACAGGATCGGATGTAGATGGGTGATTCAGACAGCTGCATGGAGAATGGAGCTAGGAGGACGAGAATGGAAGCTGGGGCAATCCAGGAGCGTTTTTAGTAATCAAGGAAAGGGACTGAGATGGCAGTGGAAGGCAGAAAAATGGACAGACACATTTTGGAAATAGAATTATTTGGAATCAGCAAATGGATTGTATATGGGGAGAGAGAAACACACAAATATGTAAGGGTGTCTCCCAGATTTCTGGCACAAGTATGCATGCGTGCCTTTCAACAGATCCTAGACCCCCCACAAGGCTGTAAAAGCCCTATCATTTGGGAAAGGTCAAGTAGGGTTGATCTGAATCCAGCCTTGCAGAGGCAGCGGAGGGATGCAGCGCTCCACTTGCCCTGCCTAGTTCAAAGAGCTTATACCTGCAGCAGCCCAAGCAGGGTTACAGTTCTTCCAGGATGGGCCCTTACTGTCTCCATTCCCCCTGAGGACAAGGTTCTAAAGAACCTCTGTAAACTGCAGTGTGCCACTAGAGGGAGCATGGCCTGCATTCAGCGCCTGGCCTGGAGGGCTTTTTGGAAGTTGGATTACTTTAGAGCCTTACTTGTATCCGCTTCAGTACTCAGCCCAGGCCCTGGCCCCTGGCCCCTCATGGTGCTTAGAAGAATGCCTGACGTATGGTAGGTGCTCAATAATGTTAGCTGGTGCTAATATTGTAACTCTGAGTATTATCTTGTTGTGGAAGTGGATGGGGCATCATCTCTTCCTTCTCAGCATGGCTACCCTGAAGTGCAGTGTGCCTTTTCAGGATCAGGAGAAGAACAGAGGGATGCCCGTGGGGGATGGGAAGAGGGGGAAGTTTAGGGACCTCATGGTGTTGCACTTGCCATTTCATCCCATCTTCCATCGCAGACATGGGACACTAGGGCCTGTGAGGGGATTCCTGAGGTGGTGTTTGGCTCAGGCCTGGGCATCTGTAGTGGGAGATGGGTCCTTGCCCCCTTTGAAGCTCTGGTGGCTTCACTCCAGCAGTAGTGCCCACCACTTAGGGTTTATACCATCCCATTATCTCCGAAGTTGCATTTTCTTGACACTTTTCCTACTTTGGCTCCTGACATATAGTTAACTTAATACACATACACACACACACACGTTCACCTTTTAAACTCAAGTCAATTAAAATCTTGTTTTGAGAATTTTGTGATATATCAGAAGCTAATAAAAACGCAAGGATTCTGCAAGAGATCACTGCATTAAAGATCCCATCAGGACTTCTCTGGCACTGTTTTAGGAAGCAGCATTGAAAAATGTCTTTCTTGAGCCTCAGTGTCCTCTTCTTGGAGAGATACCAAATGCTGTGGGTTTTTGTTTGTGTTCGTGGTAAAAAATGGCTGAGATGAATGAATGTCTTAGCTCAGAGCCCAGTTTAAGGAGAATGCTTTCCCAGCCATCATCTCTTTTTATGCCCATCCCAGCCCTATCAGTTGCCTGTGGGGTAGGTGTCATAGGTGGAAACTGGGAGGTTAGTTGGTGGTAGAGCCAGACACTTCCAGGGTCTTCTGACTCTTGCTCCACGGGTACTCCGGCAGCCACTCTGCGTAATACACACATGAGGGTTGAAAGGCGTTGGTACTATTTCTACAGCTGTTCTTTCCTGCTTCTGTGACCTGGTGCAAGTCATTTGACCCCTCTTTGAGATTTTCTTTAATCTGTTAAATTAGTATGATAAGGGCACCTGGGTGGCTCAGTTGTTGGGCGTCTGCCTTTGGCTTGGGTTGTGGTCCCGGGGTCCTGGGATCGGACCCCGAATCGGGCTTCCTGCTCTGCAGGAGGCCTGCTTCTCCCTCTCCCACTCCCCCTATTTGGGCTCCCTCTCTCACTGTGTCTCTGTCAAATAAATAAATGAAAAATCTAAAAAAAAAATTGAAATAAAATAAAGTAAAATAAATTAGTATGATAATACCAGTCCTAACTTTTAGGTCGGTTGTGTTGAACAGATGAGCCACAATTTATGAGAGTACTTGGGAAAAGTGTAAGGTAATTTATAGCTATGGGGCAGGACTTTCCCCTCTAATCTGTGCACCATTACCTTCCACATCTCATAGATGCTATCGTAGAATATTCAGGCCAACAAGATGGTAGTCAGGTCTAATGCATGCTGACTCTGAACACCTTCCCCTGGGAATTCAGCTTTGTATCTCCATAGCAGCTACCAGAAAAAAGTTTAGTTCTTAAGATCAGATGGTAGTGTACTTTAGGGGAAAGGGCCCTGGACTGGAGGCCAGTGGCCTGGTCTCCTAGTTCTTTGACTGCCTAACTAACTAGCTAGGTAACTGTGCACTAAACATTTGCTCTCTCTGAGCCTCGGTCTTCCCATCTATAAAATGGTAATAATATTGTCCAGTGTATTTTAAATGGTTTGAGGGTCAGATAAAACAGTGCATATAAAAGAAGGTCACAAAGCAGAAATGTACATGGTGGGAATGGCGGGGGGCAGGGGGTCTGAACTGAGGGCCTACTGTGTCCCAGGCTCGGTGCTAGCTCTTGGACAGGAATGACGGTATTCCTGGCTGTGACAGCAGCTCCCAGACAGCCGGGGCTTTGGCTGTAGGCCCTCTGCAGGGCAGAGAGATGAGGCTGTGTTTGTATCATGTTTGTTGCTTGGGCTGTGATTCTGGACTTGCCCAGGACTCTTACTGGTCCTGACCTAGTGTCTTTCCTCTCCATTGCAGGAAGATGAGAGACTGCTTGGGCACCAGCAATAGTACCACGAGTCCCTGCACTGGTTAAAGCGATCACCACAATCTGGACAGGCAGCAAGGTAAGCAGAGAGGCCAGTTCAGGCGAGCTCCTGGGATGTGAATGCATTTCCGCCTCAAGTGCTGCCCGGAAAATCCCAAGTGCACAAACAAGTCAAGGCAATGCATCTGGGTCCTCCTACCCGCACTCCGGGACCCAGAGGAAGGGCTTGCTTCCCCTCCCAAGTGCTCCAGCTAGCTCCCTCTCTTCTGGCCAGGATTCCTCTCAAATTAAAAAAATGAGACACTGGAGGGGAGGAAAACAAGTCCACTCACTGTCTTTCCCATCTCCCATCTGAGCTGTTGAAGCAAGTTCCCAGGAGCTGCCCAGAGCCCTTGTTTGACTGGAAGGGAGGTAGGAGGAGTGGAATGTGTGCAGAACCGGGGCTGATCAAAAGACAGTGCTGTTTCATGGAAGCCTCCCAGAACTGAGAGCGGGAGGGGGGGGGTGGAGGGGGAGAAGGGAGAGGAGACAGAGAGAGAGAGAGAGAGCGCGTGCGAGTGAGCGAGTGAGAGAGAGCGAGCTAGCCGAGCAAGCGCGAGTGCAGGAGCATGCTGGCTGGCGAGAACAGGGTCTCCATGACAACTGGCCTGGCCAGCTAGAAGTGCTCTGCTCACTTGGCTGGAAGGAGCGCCACGAAAGGTCAGAGGAAGGAGCTGTGGGAAGCTCGCAGCAGGTATCGGAGCTTAAGCGAGTGGATTTTGGGGCCCTTGGGCTCCCTTACAGACTGTGGTGCGAGCCAAACTCTGCCAAGCATGGAGTGGGCAGGAAAGCACCGGGACTTTCAGGTAAGGTCAGCTCCGGCTTGGATTGTTTTTTCTCCTTTCCTGGCCATAGTCTTGGGCTGTTTTCTGGGAGGCAGGCAAATGTCTGTACTCTCTGCTCGGGGTTTGGGGCTCAGGAATGATGTCATGCTTCAACAGTTGGATTCTATTAGCTTAAGGAGGAGGGAAACAGCCAATTTTCTTGACTTTGCAAATCTAGCTGATCTCACTCTTGCTGAACCTGAGGTGTTTAGACTTTTCTGTAGAAATCACCATCTTTTATTTAGCACAAAGGCTTAGGATATTTTACAGAAAGTAAATTTTTATATAGAAAAGGCAAGTTATCATCACTTCAGTATTGTGTTTGAAGTTACTACACGGAAACTCCAGTGTCTTTTGAGTGGCTCGGTTTCTTCTAGTGAACACTGTCTGTTTTGTCTCTTGGTGCTGCTCTGTCTGACCTGTAATGAAAAAAAAAAAGCCAATTAACTCAGCTAGGAGCCTGTGGTGAGTTCCCAGTCTCTGGAGCAGTTCTTAGGACAGAGGGACCTTCTTAGGGATATCTAAGCTGGGATCACATGCTTAGTCTCTCTCCCAAGTAATCTGGAAAGAAGCATACTGTTCTTCTGCATTAAGGCTCATAGCAGGCTTTCCTAAAAAAAATGTATATGGGGTGGAGGCTGGCAGGTGTGTGTATATTTTGGGGTTGGGGGGCCTGTGGAGAGGTTTCCTATACGGGTACCTCTGAGTGAACTCTCAGTGGTGGCTGCTAAGACCCAGCTTGTTGGTGGAGACATGAGGTATTGTGGTTACGCCAGATGGATACCTTGGGTTAATGTTTTAACTCAAATCTCTGGGCATTCACTGTCCATGCTGTGCACTCTTCTTCTGTTTTTCCTATGTTTTGGTAAAGCTGGTTCTGACCTAGAGGAGTGGTGTGTGGTAAGCTCATTGTGGCCTAGGAGAGGAGACCCTTCCAGAAAGGTGATGGGGTAGCTAGGTTGTTAGTTATCTTATTTGAGGGATTCATGCAGCAGATACTCCCTGCAGTGGGGACCCATCAGGAGATGTGCTTCCGCCTTCAGCCATGTTATATCTCAAACTTACTCCTGGGCCTCAGGGAACATTGTGGATGCCTTTGGTTTCTCTGTGGGATGAAGGAACAGCTGCTGTCCTGTCGCTTCGGTTTTTCTTCTTGAAATTTCTGAACAGAATATCTTTTGTATTCTGGCAGACAATGAGGGGGCCTTCTGATTAACTTCGGGTCAGCTTGCCAATAAAGGCACTGACCATGTCCCCAGTTTGGGCTCCCTGAATGTGTATATGTCTGCATTAGTTTTGTGGCCTGAGGGTCCACAGGGGTGAACTCCATGGCCCTGGACCTCAGAAGGGCCACTGCTAAAGTGATGCCTCCTTTTAGTGTACTCCCAACAATTCTCTGCTTGGTTGAAACCTCTGTTTTGTTGGGGGGGGGTGGATATGGCATAGCACTGTTGGTTGGGATTAAATTTGGGGGTTGTGAGGAAGGGGCAGTGCAAATTCAGAATCTGAGTTCTTTGCTTAAGTGGCTGTGGTTGGGCCTCACCTCTTCCCCCTCCCCCACCCTGACAATGTGAAGATGGCTAGCAGTTCTTTTTGATATAGCAGAATGGACACTGGATTTGGGGTTAGTAGACTTGAGTCCATGGTCAGATTCTGCTACTTGCCATCAAGGTGGCTGCCAGCAAGATCATTAACCTCTGTGACCTTCAGATTTATTAGCTGTGAGATGAGAGATAATGGTATAACTACTTCAACAGGTCTGTTGGGAGGAACAAAAATGAGATAATTTCCATGAAAGTAATTGTAAGCAAGTCAAGTCCTACATAATATAAGATGCTGCAAATTAGAGCTTGAAGGATGACCCCACTCTTTTCTGAAAAGTCATTTTGCCCCTCTGTTCTGGTTTCCCAATTTATTTTTATTTATTTTTTTATTTTTAAAAGATTTTGTATTTATTTCACACACAGAGAGAGATCATAAGTAGGCAGAGAGGCAGGCAGAGAGAGAGGGGTAAGCAGGCTCCCCGCTGAGCAGAAAGCCTGATGTGGGGCTCGATCCCAGGACCCTGGGATCATGACCTGAGTGGAAGGCAGAGGCTTTAACCCACTGAGCCACCCAGGCGCCCCTGGTTTCCCAGTTTATAAAGTGCCCTTTTCTTTTGTGCATTTGTAAGTAAAAATGAGGAAAAAAAACCTTTAAAAAGTTCTTTAAGATATTAAAGGAAACAAATAGTGCTTTCTTTGGGTTGGGAAATAGGGTGATATTCACTGTAGGCTTTGAGCTTTATAAATGATCCTTAAGAGATGAAGCTTTCTTTCCCTTAGGTTACCTGACTCATGTGTTTAGTATAGAAGAGAGGAATTCCAACAGACCCTTTGCTTTTCCAGTGTCCTATAGCTAGCTACCTGCCGGTTATGGTATCATAAATTTCAGTAGCTGGAAGAGAGGCTTCTGATTGTCAGGTTTGTCTCCCTCTTTCTGCTGGGGAAACTGTACTGAGTGGGCAGAGAGGCCTTTTCTCCTGTTCTGGGTGTGAAAGGCAGTGTCTAACTGGCAGGAAGAGTTATCGCTCTGAAGGGCTCCTTGGGGGCTGGGCAGCTTTCAGGAACCTGTGTGGCTACAGCTTAGAGGGAAACGAGAAAGAAAGAAAGAAATGAGGAAGTGGGAATTTCAAGGGCAGAGATTCTTGATATGCAGTGGAACTGTGCCAAGGAACAGAATAGCAGGGGTGGGGAGACTCCAGGCAAGGACACCCGGATCTGATCTCATGGCATGCTTGGTGGGAACATGGGGAGGGACCCAGCACCCCACCTGCAGCCCCAGCTTTTGTCGTAGGATAGGGAAGTTGCCTACCATGCCCTGGAGTGGGCTCTGGGAGGAAGCCCCTGGGAAGACCCTAAGAAGGCAGATTTGTTGTTGTTGTTCAGCAGCAGAGCCTTTTTTCTAGGCAAATCACAGCCCAGCAGCGTCTAAGGTCTGATGGCCAAGTTGTCCATAGCTTAGGTTGGGGCTGCAGCTGTTCCCCACTCCTCCTCAGTCCAGCTTCCCAGAGCTGAGTCACACGTTGGATGGATCCCTCCATGTTCTTTAAGGATTAAAAAGTAACATTTCTGTTCTCACTCCTTCTCTCCCCCTTCCTCTACTCCCCTTCCTGCACACTCTCCCTCTGGGCTCCCTCTCTCTAAAATTAGAATAATCAGTTATCCAAGGAAGTTGAAACTTTGAAATGCCTTGGAGGACAGGCCTGGGGCATCCTGAATTCCACTGGCTCTGCCCTGTCACTGCAATGGAGGGCTTGGGTTTAAAGTTTGCAAGGGCTCCCCAGACTCTAGGTATCATGGCCACACTGCTGGCCTGGAAGTAAGAGAGGCTGTGTTCCATTTCCTACCTAATCTGATTCTAAGAACTACTTTGGGAAGCACCACTGGGCACCTGAGGGTGGTGGGAGGGTCTGAGTCAGGGACTGCCAGAGCACCTTCCCTGCATGCAGGTGGGGCAGAGAGACTAAAGAGCATGTCTTCCTGTTGCTTCTCTGGTCTCCTAAATGTCATTGCGCTGGAGGCTCCTGATTTCTAGTGTTGGGCCCAAGAAAGTATGCTGAGGCAGCCGAGTACAGGGAACTTGTACCTCAGCCTGGGGGAGTACAGGCATCAGCCCTGCAGAGCGTTGGCTTGGCCTCCCTGCTCCACTACATTAGCTTGGGAGAAGAGGGTGTTTAGGATGGGCAGGGGGAGGGGAAGGGGAAATCTGCCGGCAGATAATTGAGTTCTTTGAGTTAGAAGATTCATGGAAAGTGGAGAAGGGGCCCAGGGGCATGAAAGAGGGAAAAAAAATTACCATCTGGCACAGTCTGCAGAGATTTCTCTACAAAGCCTGAGGGAGAAATTGTGTTAGTGAGTGCCTTCTCCTGGGGGGTGGGGAGGGAGAGTCTGAGCATCTATTTTTGCTGGGGAGGAGGCGCTGTGTGCATCTGTCTCAGTAGGTAGGTACAGCAAAATACTGGGTGCATCTTGTCTGTCTTAGAGGAACATGCCGTGGAATATTGCTTGATAGAAAAATTCCCCGTGAGACCTAGTGTGTTGAGGGGAGAGGAGGAGGTTAAATGAGTCTAGACTACCTTACTGTAGGATTTCTCCAAAGATCCCTTCTCTTATTATTTTTGGCTCCAATATACTGTCGAAATTATCACAATAATCTTTTCATCTAAAAACTGCCCATGTGTTAGATTGTACTGTCTCTACTTTTTTTAAAATTTTATTTATTTATTTGACAGAGATCACAAGTAGGCAGAGAGGCAGGCAGAGAGAGAGAGAGGAGGAAGCAGGCTCCCCACTGAGCAGAGAGCCCGATGGGGGGCTCAATCCCAGGACCATGGGATCGTGACCTGAGCTGAAGGCAGAGGCTTTAACCCACTGAGCCACCCAGGTGCCCTGTACTGTCTCTATTAAGGGTGAACTATATGCAATTATATACCTTCTTAAGCAAAGCTGACTTGTGTCTAAGGGTTTGTCATGAAACCACGCATCTCTCAAAGATGCAGATTCTTTGTGCGTGACTTGTCACTGAAGGCGTTTGTAGGTGAGCTGGAGGTTGATTAATGGGAAGGAGCACAGTGAATAAAGGACTGTTTGACCCTTGGGAAAATGAGATGAACAGGGGGTTATGGGAGACTAGGAAGAAACAGGAGAGAGGCTCTGGGCAAGGGGATTGGGTGTGGGAGGAAACTAGTTCTGAGGAACAGCAGGGGGATAGAAGGCAGTACCTGGGCAGCTCTAGGAGGCCTTCGCAATTTAGCAGAAGGTTGCACTGCCCCCAGGGGACCCAAGGAGACCGTGTCCTAGCAATCAGGGAGGCTGGCATTGTGGTTGACACTCTGTTCCTTTGTTCCTGGGTTTGGAGGCATCTTTGGCGCCCATGTGCCCTCTTGGTCTGCCCACCCATTTTGTTAATGAATAAGGAGGGTCTGGGCCAAGAGCTAGGAGGGTCTAAATAGTATCGAGTGTGAACTTGATGTTGTCACCAGATATTGTATCGTAGTTATTTCCTCCCCAAAGTGAGCCTCTGTCTCTGTGATGAAGAGAGAAGAAACATAGGCCTGCTGAAGTTAGGGTTTTGCAGTAGGGTTAATGACCATCTCATGCTTTAGGCTGGGAAGAAGGCGGAACATCCCAACTCTTAGATGCTGATATAAAGCACTGTTTGAATGATGGAAGAGAGCCAACTAAAAAGGACTGGAGATAGGAGGGAGAGGTCGAAGCTTTTCTGAGTGTCAACAGATCAGGTGTGGGGGGGTGGGGAGGAAAAAGGTAAGGGGAAAACTGGAAAGAAAACTATATAGTCAGCTAGTTTTCAGAACTCTTCAGCCTTTTCGAGGAAGTGAGTTCTGGTGTGCTCATTTATGTCTTGGAACACAGGCTCCCTTATGCAGTTCTGACAGTTGAGTTTTAAAACTTGCTTTTAAATGAGTCAGCCTGTGTTTGTTCAGCTCTCAGGGACTCTTGATCCTTAGTGCGTGTGGTGGAACGACCCATCAGCACTAACGTGAGCATCTCAGTGCTTCGAGGTGCAGCGGCGAAGAGCTGGCACTTGTGGGCCATGCCCGCCTAGTTTTAGAGCCCAACATTACAGTTACTAGCTGTGTGACCTTGGGCAAGTTGTTGAATCTCCCTGAGCCTCTGTTTTCTGTGAGGTATCTGTAAAATGGATATAATAACAGTACTTAACTTGTGAGAGTTTTGCTGAGGATTGAATGAAATATTACATGGAAATTTCTCAGCCCAGCACCTGGCACTTAGTAAATGTTCAGTGCTTTCCCGTATTATTATCAACCTAGAGCAGCATTTTGAAGAGTAAGGCTGGTATCTCTTAATCAGGTTGGGATTACAATGCAGGAAAGTCAAATCAGATTCTATATCTTTCTTTATTTAAAGATTTTATTTAGTTTTTTTGAGAGAGAGAGAGAGAGAGAGAGAGAGAGAGCACAGGCAGAGGGCAGGGAGAAGGAGAAGCAGATTCCTTGCTGAGCAGAGAGCCTGATGTAGGGTTCGATCCCAGGACCCTGGGACCATGACCTGAGCCAAAGGCAGATGCTTAACCGACTGAACCATCCAGGTGCCCCAAATCAGATTCTTCTTTTAGAAGTTTATACTTCATGTTTCATTCACCTTTCTGTCAAGACCTCAGGAGAGTCTCCATGGTTGTCCTTCTCAAACCAGATTCAGAAGCTCGGCTTCACCCTTTACTGTAGGATGCTTCCCCTTCACTGTCATGGGAGACTAGAACTGCTTCTTGCCTGCTGCTTTCCCTGTAGGCCTACCTATGCAGGGCCCTAGGTCCTCCTTTGCCCAGCATTCGCTGCCCTTCACAAGCTCCTGTTGGTGCTCTAGACACAGGCTATCCCAGCACTCCTCACCTCTACTTCTGTGAATTCTGTTTTTCCTTGGAAACCCAGCGTAGAGCATAGACTTTGCAGCCAGCTCTGGAAGGCTGTAGTCTGGCTCTTCCTCTTATTATCTGTGGACCTCTGGCAAGTTAACTTTTATAAACCTTATTGTCTGCAGCTGTAAGTTGGGAGTAAAATGGCACTCATCTCAAAGGTTTGTTGCAAGGGTTAAATGAATTTATAGAAAGTACTTCGCTTAGTTGCTGGCGCAAATAAGCTCTTGGTAACCGTTCGCTGCGATTGTTGTTCGAGATCCCTCCCTCTGAGTGTTCCTCTGCCTCCATACAGCAGTACAGAGAGCCCTGGTCAGGTCAGCAGATCTGAGCGATAGTCCTGGCTCTATCTGTGACTTGTCGGGTGACCTTGGGGAAGTCACCTTGGCTTCTCTAGACTTCAGTTTCCTCTTCTAAAAGGCAGAAGATTTAGATTGAGGGTTTTCATTGACATTCTGACTTGATTCTTAAATGCATGTGTCTTGTCTTACCAACAGATTCCCTGAAGTTGTATAAAATTAAGCGTAATATTTTATACATTTTATTTCCCCAAAGTGGCCAACATATATACTTTTTGCTTAAAAAACATTTGAGAAGCTTTTTAAAAAAAATCCCATCAGCTGGATTCTAGGAAGCATTTGACTTGGTTCTCGTAACTTGGAGTCTGGGATCTTGTTCTCAGAGGCACAGGATTTGGATGTAACAACTTGAAAAGAGTGTCCAGCCTTTAGTGAGTTAGAAAGTCTACCAGCTTAGTAAGAAAGGAGGTGGGTTTCACTTGGTGCTGCTGGGAAAATTTTGGTCAACAGATGTTTGGAGGTACTTACTGGTTGTGCTGTATAGACTCAGATCAGCCCTGTAAATAAATATTGCCGTCACTGTTTCCTTCTCTCCATGGAGAAAAATGGCAGTGTTTCCTGGCTGACCCTCTCTCTCCCTTAGAGTCTGAAGTGAGTCAGTGGTGCTCAAAGACAAATCCGTGTGTTAGTATAAGAGACGTCTAACGAAAGGGTGATACTTAGAGCCTGGGCTCTGGGGTCACACAGTTGGGGTTCATATTCTGGCTCTGCCACTTACTCCCTCTAAGATCTTGGGTGAATTGCGTAGCCTGTCCATGCCCCAGCTCCTTTTCCATGAAACTATGAGTCCTATTTCACAGAGTTGTGGTAAGGCCTAAGTGTCACGTGCTTAGGATAGTATCTCGTATCTGGTGCTGAATGGAATACGAGCATTGACTGTTAGATTTCTTACTCCCTTGTAAGCCAAGCAGAGCTTGTTTCCAAGTGGCTGGTCTGTTTGGTTTGTTCTGCTGAGAAATGTGGGACGAAATCCCCTTCTTTGTCATGGGCAGACATCTCTAGTATCAGGAGAGCAGTGGTAAGTGTCCTGCAAACAGTACAGAGATCATAGCTCGTGTACTTTGCTTTTGCAAAGACATATATAAACCAGAAAGGGAATCTGAGCTAAAGAGCATGTAAGTTGAAAGGACCTGCTCTGATGAGTAACCCATGTTATATGGCACTGGAGTTAGGGACGGGCAGAACCCTGGGTAAAGGAACAAGACAGGAAGTGGGCTGAGGGAGAGATGGAGCTAGGCAATGAAGAGTGGTGAGTATTTCTGGGCAAGTGGTAGTGGCTGCGACGGTAAGCCCTGTGGAGAAGCTCCTGGCACTTTCTCTTCCCAGAGGCACCTTGACTCCCCAGCCCCAGGTGAGAATTGCCCCTATAGTGATCACTCAGACCAGTCTCAGGGGAGCGGTGGATTGGGATGAGGTGGTTCTTATCTGTTCCTAACCAGAAGGAATAGCATGAGGAGCTTGGTGTATCTTATCTACAAGTGTAATTATAAAGAGATTTCCTTTTCCAACTGCAAGAAACAGGAACTTTTGCTGCCAAACTTAGCAGCATGTTTAAGTCCTTCAAATCTCCTCTGAGTGCTACCAAAGCTCTGAGCTTTGTTGTTATCTCTTGTTGAAATATAGCCTGGAAAGGTCATCTCAACAGTGCCTATTTATGGGCCTGCTGAACCCAGGCAGGCCTAGGGTAGAATGGGGAGTTCCTGGGAGTAGGTGCTTCACAGATTTTCCCTTTGAGTCAGGTTGTTTATAATTTAAGGTTCCTTTTGCTTTAGAACACCAAACTCTGCAGATTAGGGTCAAACATTTTACTTCTTCTGCAGTTTTCCTTCTGTAGGCAGGAGCTCTGATTCCACAGTAGCTCCCTGCATGGTGGGGAGAAGCTCAGCCTTGATGGTAATTACGCTGCCAAAACCATGCCTGGCACTCCTCACTGGAGGTTGGTTTTCTCAGCACAAAGTTATACCAGGATCCTTCATCCCATTTAGTTTATTAGCAGTTTTTGACTTATACTGTGTGTTCTGAAGGAGCAATTAAAAGAGGCGAAGACCACATGGTGTAGAAACCACACATAGGTTTTTGCACTCATTCGTAAAGATCTGAGGAAAAGAAGGTCAGACCCATGTGTGCATGTACAGTACTCTGTCCCTTGGCAAAGTGGATGCAAAGAGGGAAAGGAAACTAAAGAACCTAACTGACCCCAGCAACTGTAAAGAAGTGTGGCACTTGAGTGTGAGAGAAAATACCTGGGACAGCTGAGGTGAACTTGGCAATGGCAGTGACCTTGGTTGGCAGTCTGTGACTTGACTAACTCAGCTGCTCTGTTTAAAGAATTGAGGCTTTGGAATCTAAGAAGGAAAGAGAGCACTGAAATTTTTTATTTTCTTTGCCTCCCTGTAACCCTGATTCACTTACCCGTCTGGGTTCAGACACCCGTGGAAAGACTGCCAGCTAAATTGCTGTTTTTGAAGTGGTGTGGGCAGCACTGTCCTCTCCAAGTCTCTGTATCTCTGGGTTGGAGTCCTCACTGCCTCCCAGGAGTGAGTTATTGCTCATTTGTGCTGGGAGAGCTGGCTGGGAGGAGACTGGTGGTGAGAAGGGCAGTGGGTTAAACTCTGAGGAAGTGCCCGAAGGGAAGTGGCAGGGATCAGGTTAAAAAGAAAACAGTAAGGAACAACTGGGGATGTTTGTCTTATTTAAATCTCATCAAATAGAAGTAGAAAAGCTTTTTTTTTTTTTTTTAAAGATTTTATTTATTTGGGAGAGAGAAAAAGCGAGAGAAAGAGAGAGTGAGTGCCCAAGCAGGGAGGGGGCAGAGGGAGAGGGAGAAACAGACTCCCCGCTGAACAGAGTGCCTGATGTGGGACTTGTTCCCAGGACCCTAGGATCGTGACCTGAGCCTAAGGCAGACACTTAACCTGCTGAGCCACCCAGGCATCCCTCAGGTGGGTTTCAAAAGCAGTGCTATCCAGGCTTCTTTTCACCTGAAGAATACCCAAGGTCAGTTGTCTACACAGCTTGCTCAAACAAGTTGAGCCCTGAGAAACTGTAGAAACTAAAGGAGAACACCACAGAGTCTTGTGTATTTACCACAACAAGAAAAAATCAGCGGGGCTGAGGGTATGGAGCAAGCCATGGAGACTCTAACACCTGTGACATCATCCCCACCCCTGAAAGCTGTTCATGTTTTGTCACCAGGAGTGTTAGGATGACTGCTTGTGTTCCCCAAGAGTTTATTTCTGCTCAGCCTTAAAAATTTAAGTAATTAATTGAAGTGTAGTTAACATACAGTTTGGTATTAAATTCAGGGGTATAGCATAGTGATTCAACAACTCTATACATTGCTCAGTGCTCCACATGCTGTGTGGTCACCCTCTCTTACGGTCCAATGTTACTACAATATTAGTGACTCTTCACCCTCTCTTACGGTCCAATGTTACTACAATATTAGTGACTCTATTCCCTAGGCTGTGCTTTTTATCTCTGTGATGTATTTGTTTTATAACTGGAAATTTGTGCCTCTTAATCCCCTTTATCTATTTCACCCATACCCCCACTTGACGCCCCTTCTGGCAACCACCAATTTGTTCTCTGTATTTAAGACTTTGGTTTTTGTTATTGTTGTGTGTTTGTTCATGTTTTGTTTGTATATTCCACATACAAGTGAAATTGTATGTTATTTGTCTTTCTCTGACTTATTTCACATAGTGTAATACCCTCTAGGTCTGTTTGTGTTATCCCAGATGCCAGAGTTTCATTCTTCTTTATGGCTGAGTAATGTTCCCTCTGTGTGTGTGTGTGCGCGCGCGTGCGTGCACGCACATGCATGCGCATGCGTGTGTACCATATATTCATCCATTCATCTATTTTTAAATGTTTTAAATTTTTATTTATTTATTTAAAGATTTTATTTATTTATTTGAGAGAGAGAGAGAAAGTGAGAGTACACAAATGGGGAGGGTCAGAGAGAGAGAGAGAAGCAGACTCCCCACTGAGCAGGAAGCCTGATGCATGCCTTGATCCCAGGACCCTGAGATCATCACCCGAGCCAGAGGCAGATGCTTAACTGACTGAACCACCCAGGCACCCCTATCCATTCCTCTATTGATGGACACTTGGGTTGCTTCCATATTTTGGCTGTTGTAAATCAGTACAACCACTGTGGAAAACAGTATGGAGGTTCCTCAAGAAATTAAAAATAGAAATACCATATGATCCAGTAATTTTGCTACTGGGTATTTACCCAAAGGATACAAAAACACTAATTTGAAAAGATATATACACCCCTATGTTTATAGTAGCATTATTTATAATAGCCTTTCTCTTTTTTTCCTTTACATTCTTTGCCTCAGATTCTACCTTCTGCTACCACGTAGAGAAGGAGGGTGTGGGTGTTTGTGTCAAACTCTGAATTCTCTTTTTAGAACCTTTTTTATTTATTCATTCATTCATTCATTCAATACATAATCATTGAGTACCCATTCTGGTCTAGGCACTGTTCTATATACTGGGGATATGGAGATAAGTAAGACAGCAAAGTCCTTGTGTCATGGAACTTAAAGTATTTGGGGTATCAGTCAGTAAATAAGTAAACAAATCAATAAATGAAGATAAAGGTAGTGACAGGAGCTATGAAAGAAATTGTGGTGATATAAAAGAGGATAAGTAATAGGAACTTCAAAGCTATTAAAACAGAACTTAGAGAAAACGTCTCTGAGGATGTGACATTTGCGCTGCAAGTTGAAGCACTAGAAGCAGCTGTGAAGGTACAGGATTGGGGCATGTACATTTCTAGAGGAGGGAACAGTAAAGAAAGAGCTTGGAATGTTGAAAGAGCATGAAGAAGTCATCATTGTTAGAATATAAAGGAGCCACTGGTTATAAGGGTGTGAGACGTTGGTGGAGGCTAGACCAGGTACAGCCTTTTGGGCATGGGAAGGAATCTGGAGAGCCAGCGTGGAGGCATATATTCTAGGCTTGTGGAGCGACTAGGGATAAGATGTCAAAATGTGAGAGGGGTGATTGGCTAAGAAGAACACTGAATTTGAGAAGAATTAAAAAAAAGAATATGGGGAAATAGAGGGGATCTGGAGTGGGGATAGGCATAGATAATTAGCTAAAAGAAGTGGAATAAGTATAATTCAATTCTGCATAATTCTTGGGATCAAGGAATATATGTTTCAAAAATTGCTGTAGATTTTAGGTTTGTGGTGTATAGTTAGAGAATGCTTTCTGTATTCCTGGCATTGTATTAGACCAGGCATTTCCCCTTGCATCATTTGAGTAAATTCTCACAATAATCTTTGAGTGAATTTGATGTTCTGATGTCTACAGATGAGGAACTCAGAGGGTCTAGCTTGCTTAAAATCCGCATCCCAGTCTGTATGATTCCAAAGGATGTGCCCCTTTTATACTTCCACTCTGACTGGTACACTAAATATACCTCCTCTTAGTTATCTAAAATATTTCATGTGCATTTTCCCCTGGAATTAGTGTTGTTTACTGTCATGTTCTCCCTTCTATCCATTGGAAGCTAGGATAGATTTTGGATGTTTGTGGATTTGAATGAGTTCTTTTCAGCTTTCCTGAAAGGAGTACCTGATTAAGTATGGAAAATGCCAGTCCAAAAACGGGGGACGTGGGGGTAGGTGGCAAGACTTGGAGACAGATAATCTGATTCACATCTCTTTGGGTAGGAAGAGCAATGGTCTTTCTCATGAACAATACTATACAAGTAGTCACATGTCTTAGATTACAATTCCTTTTGTTTTATAGTAAGCAGATAGAATTTATTTTGGAAAATTTAAGTAATTTTCAGTAAACTAGCATTTGTAAATGAACTATGATTTCCTAGTTTACAGATCTCCTTTAGAGTCTCAAAGTTTATTGGAAATGTCTGAGGAAAGAAATTTATCAGGCCACAACTTTCACTTGCTGGAAATTGAATATTGACTAGTTTCTATCGGTGGCTATTTCTTTTATGAGGGATTGATCCTGTTTGGATTCTGTAAATCAAGGGTCAGGATTCTGGAATGAAAATGTGTATGCTGCTGATAAACTCATTCCTCGGTGCTCATGAGATCTGAGATTTGTGTTCAGCCTCCTCAGCCAGCTTAGATGCAATAGTTTGTGAAGGGCAAAGCAGGGTGAGATTGAATTTCGTTTTAGCATAGATTCTTGACACACAGAGGAATTTTCTTTTGTAATGGGATTCTGCTTTCCTGTCTCCCCTGTCCCTGTCTGGTTTAGTAACTTCTGAAGGAAAAGATATGTGGTTAGGAAAGATTCCTTTAGACAATGTTTTTATCTTTAGCACTGATTCACTGAGCAGACATGAGGTGGTCACCTACTGTCCATGACCAGGTCCCTACCATGAGTGCGGCCATACAGATGAATTAGGGGTCTGGCTGAGAAGATTGCTTCAGTCAGATCTCAAAGGACTTGACCCCTCCAGGCACTGGGGAGTTCTTCTTTTGAAAATAGGAAAGGAATACAGTTGGATTTGGTTGGTAGAAAATAAACCTGTGAGACCATGTGGAAGATAGAAGACACAGGGGAATGGTGAGAAGAACTTCTGTTACCTGTGTTAACTGGTGGGGTAGTAATCCAGTCTCTTAAAGTTCATTTAAAGCAGAGTATAACGGAATTCTGGAGGGTCTGAACTCTAGTTGCAAGTTTTCAGACTTGAGCAGGCCCAGATTCAGCTGGAGAGCTAGTTTCCAGTTCAGTAGGTCTGAAGTGGGGCCTGAGAATGTGCATTTTTAACACGTTTCTAAGTGCGGCTGGTGGCTGGGGAACACAGTGTAAGGGGCTCAGCCGCTGAGATTCAAATAAGGCTGTGAGGGCCAGATGTCATCCACATGCCTTCTTTCGGTGACCTAGCATTTCATGCCTGTACTTTAGACTCTCTTGGGTGGCTTACCACCACAATGTCAACAAAGCCCGGTAAAGGCCCGCACCCTCGGTCACAGTGACTCTTCTCACGATATCCGTATCACTTCCGGCTGAGGCTTCTGGCCAAGTGCTCGTCTCTAAACAAAACAGCTGTTTGACTTCTTGGAAAATGCCCATCCCGGGCCCTTGATTCGATTAGGATAGATGACATTTCTGCCAGGGTAAGTTCGCGTCTGCCCTTTAGCACACCCCCCTGCTTGGCAGAACTGTCTCAGGGACTGCAGGCAGGCTGAGCACGGACTGTGTTCTGTTGATTAACCAGGTTTACACAGGATATGCCTGGGAGATTATCTCTTTAGCCCAGGAGTTGAATTTCCAGGGCAAAGTCCACAGTTGGCCGCTGATAGGCTGAGAACACCTGGAAGAGAGGGTTTCACTTGGCTTTCACTTAGCCAGGCCTCAGGGCCTTTTCCCAGAGAGGTCAGGTGTTCTACTTGTCTGCTGCCCAAGCATCTTTAGGGTGCTTCTCCAGAGCGGTGTGGCTCCAGGCACTGCCCCTTGCTATCTAGTTCAGGACCTATGGCTTCAGGTGAGACACTTGCATGAATAAACATAAGCTGCCCTCTCTTCCTTGGCATTATCACTTCTTGCAGCACTGTCTGTGCTTGCTTCTCTCCTTGGGGGAGGATCTCCCGGGGCTCCCCTTTTCTTCACTTCGCTCATTAGTTCAGCACAGTTGTAGAATTCTGTTTCAGTGTGGGAAGAGATATTAAAAGTTACCTGACTTAGCTCTGCCCAAACTTTTTCATACCCCTGCATACACAGGAAATGATCATTTTGGTAAGGCACATTGAGATAATAGGAGGAGGCTCTTGGTAGTGCTGAGCTCCAGCGCTGCTCTGGAGCTTGAAGGAGTTGCTCTGTCTGCACAGCTATAACCCACTCTTGGCATTGTGGTTGGGAACTCTGGTACCATCCCAAGCACACCAGGGTTTAGAGGTGAGAAAACAGAGCGCCCAGAAAGGTGGCAGAGCTAGGACAGAGATGCAGGTCATTGCACTTTGGATTCCTCTTCTGTAAGCATTTCACAAGAACCGTAATGTGTTGCAATTTCGGATTAGTAAGTGTGGCATGAAACTGTCTCAGGCTAATTTTTAAGATTTTTTTTCTTTTTTGATAACAAAAGTAATACATTTGTTCTATAAACTTTTACACAATAGGGAAATATATGTTGGAATATGAGCCTCTCCTATAAACCAGTGCCCCAGGAGTATAATCATTGTTAACAGTTGGGTAACAGTGGGTTTTCCTCCCAACAATACATTTATATAAACATTTATTTTATTTTTACAAAAAGAGATTATAGTCTAATCAAAGATGGAAAACAAAAAGTATTGGCAAGGTTATGGAAAAATTAGGAACCTTATACACTGCTGGTGGGAACGTAAATGGTACAGCTGTTGGAGAGCCAGATTCAAAAGCTAAAACTTAACATATGACCTAGCAATTCTACTCTTAGGTAGCCCTCCCAAATTGAAAACAGGAACTCAGATACTTATATGCCAGTATTCATAGCAGCATTATTCACAGTAGCCAGAAGGTGAGGAAACAACCCAGGTGTTTAGCCGCTGATGAATGAATAAATAAAATCGGTATAGCCACACAATGGACTATTATTCAGCCGTATAAAAGGATGAAGTTCTGATCCCTGCTAAAATGTGGATGAACCTCGAGGGGCGCCTGGGTGGCTCAGTGGGTTAAAGCCTCTGCCTTCGGCTCGGGTCATGATCCCAGAGTCGTGGGATTGAGCCCCGCATCGGGCTGTCCGCTCAGCGGGGAGCCTGCTTCCTCCTCTCTCTGCCTACTTGTGATCTCTCTCTCTCTCTCTGTCAAATAAAATAAAATCTTTAAAAAAAAAAATGTGGATGAACCTTGAAAACATTGTGCTAAGTAAAATACACCAGACACAAAAGGACAGGTACTGGATGATTCTGCTTGTATGCAATATCTGTAATTGGCGATTCACCAAGACGGATAATAAACTAGAGGTTTCCCAGGAGTTTGGGGAGAAGGGAGAATGGCGAGCCATTGCAAAGTTTCTGTTGGGGTGATGGAAAGTGTCAAAAACAGGTAGTGGTGATGGCTGTACAACATTGTGAATGTAATTAATGTCACTGAATTGTAAACTCAAAAATGCTTGCAATGGCAGACTTTATATTTTGCCATAACAACAAAATGAAAGAAAAGATTATACTCTCCTGAAAATGTTCTCACTTGGTCATTTACCTAGGCTGTCTTTCCTTGTCAGTGCATTCCTTTTAACAGCAGCATTGGGTTTTTTCAGGTGGATGAAGCAAACTTTATTTAATCCTGCCCCTGTTGATGGATACTCGAGTTGTTTCCAGTTTCTCCTGTCCTGAACAGGGCTGGCCCGCAGTAGCCAGCCATATATAGCTGTCTTTGCCCGAGCACTGTAGTACTTATACTACCTTCAGCAGAATTCCTAGAAGGGAAGATTTGCTGATTAAGGGTATACTCATTTAAAATATTAGTAAACATTGCCAAACCGCTTCTCAAAGAAGTTGCATCAATGTAATTCTCGTCAACAGTATGGAAAGGTTTCTCCTGCACCCTTGCCAACACGGCTGTTGTAAATCTGATAGGTGAAAAGGATTTCTTATTGTTACTTTATTTAGGATTTCTTTCCTTTTTTTTTTTTTTAAGAGGGAGAGCATCAGCAGGGGGAAAGGCAGAGAGAGAGGAAGAAGCAGGCTCCCTGCTGAGCAGAGAGCCCAATGTGGTGCTCAGTCCCAGGACCCCTGGGACCATGACCTGAGCCAAAGGCTTAACTGACTGAGCCAGGTGCCCCAGTCGCCCCAGGATTCCTTACTAGTAAATTGAACACCTTTTATGCTCACTGGCAGTTGTGCTTATTCTTTTGTGAATTTTTGTTTCAAATACTTTGTTCGCTTTTCTGTTTGGTCATCATTTTTTCTTAATAGATTTATCAGGAGTTTTTACATATGTGTTACGTTAGAACTGTTCACTGTGTAAGTTGCTGATTTTTTTCCTCCAGTTTATTTTTAATTTTTGACCTTTTTTTGGCTAATTATTTGCCTTTCACATGTTTTAAATTTTTCTTGAGGCAAATATATGATATTCTCCTTCAGGGCTTGTTTATTCTCCCCTTAATGACTTTCGAGTTGAATTTTTTGTCATACTTGGAAAAATTTTCTTCACTCATCAGAATTATACAACTCATTGATTTTTTTCTAGTGTTTTTATGGTTCCAATTAAGCTGTAATTAAGTTTGTACTAAGGATTGAGGTAGGAATTGAATTTTATTGATAAAAAACCTAGTAATAACACTTCTCCTATTAAATCAGCTCCTATATAAAAATTTGTAAATGTCTGTTTAGTGTTTTTCATGAGTGAGGCTATCTATATTTAAATGTTTTGCAATATAAAAGTCTTTAGTGAGAGAGGCAGATCAAAATCAAGGAATTGTGCCCAGGTCTTCTGATTGGCAGTCATGGCTTTTGTTTGTTTTCTGTTATCCTTAGACAATGGAACCGGATTCCTTTCCTTGAGGTTTGGGGATAATTGCATCACTCCCCTTCTGAAGAACTTTACAGTGAATCCTGTGCGCAATTATATTTGATACATTAGACGTAGGTAGTGTGACATGAAAGCTTCACTCTTACGTGATACTGAGTGAGATGAGCTCAGCCTGGCTGAGGTGGGAGCAGAGAGGCAAATGTGTGTTTGGTGCTGAAGAGGCTCAAGGGCCAAAGTCTGGAGGGATGTTAGGACAAGACCCAGGAAAGGTGTGATTCTGGGCGGGGGAGCAGCAGGAAGCAGTGTGAAGAAACTTGGCCGCTTAGAAGATTAATGAAGATTTTTGAACTGAGAGAAGGAAGAGGAATCATTATGTATGTCCCGATTTCTAAACTAGTAGGTCCCACCTAGTTGAATTTTAAAAGTCACCTTTCAGTGCTGGGTCAACCAAGGGTTGCTGCCCCCAAGGGTTGTGAACCCAGAAGAGAAAGCCTTATTTAAGGTTCAGAGTAAGTAAAATCCTACAGCCAGAGAAGTTAGGGTTTGAAAGACCCAGGAGAGCAGCATCGACCTGGCGTCTTTTCTGTTCTTGTCAGCCAGGAGCTTAGACGGAAATGTTTTTAGTGGGAATAGGCTAAATAAGGAAGCAGGAGAAACTACTTCAGACCAGCAGACATTCATTAGGCCTGTAGGACTGGCTGCATATATACATACAATCCCTACCCTTGAGGAACTTAGTAGTTCAGCGGATAAGACACGGAAAATGTCAATACACTGTAGTGTGATTTATGTCTCTGTAAGTGGTACCAGGAGGAAAGCATTCATTTAGTCACTGGTGGGAAGAGAGGGAGAAAGATAAAGGGCAAGGTTTCACAGAGGAACTAATGCTGATTCAGATTTTGAAGGATAAATAGATTCTTTTTTAAAGTTTGTTCCTTTTGACCACCATGAAGTGTTATTTTCCAAGTGGCCAACCCAAAGGAAGGGCATTCCAGGTAGAGGGATCAGCGTGTGCAAAGACAGAGAGGAGTGAAACAGTATGTGCAAAGTTATGTGCATGTAACTGCCCATTGGTCATTTTGGCTGTGCATAGTAGGGAAGGGTGAGCAGAGTCAAGGTGAGGCTAGAGGCAGGTCTTCAGGAACTAGGCCTTGAACGGCTGGGTCTGCCATGGCCTACCGGATTACCCCAGACAGAGTGGGCTTTTAAACTATAATTTTACTATTACCTCTCATTGTTTTGTGGGTCTCATGTGGGGTGTTCTCATGTAGTTTTAGTCAGATGGTGGCTGGCACTGGAATCATCAGAAGACTCACTCCCCCCGTGTGTGGTGCCTGAGCTGGGAAAATTCAAGAGCTGAGGCTCCTCCACTCTGTTGCCCTTACTCCGTCTTTCCCTCACCCTCCATCACTATTCCCTGGGGCTACTGTAGCATGGTGGGCTCAGGGATCGCTGGGTCTCTTATAGGGTGGATCAGGACTTGGAAGCCAGTGCCCCGGGTGAGGCTGGGGGCGGTTTCATGGCCCTTATGTAACCTGGCCTTGAAGTTAAGGACCCTCAGCTAGGCCACATTCTGTTCCTTGAGGTAGTTACAGGGGTTCTTCTGGTTCAAGGAGAGGAGTAACAAACCGTTCGCAAACTTGTTTTGAAATCACCACAAGCATACAAAGAAACTTGAATTTTATGCTATAGGGCAGTCATGGCTTAATTCATTGCTTACCATCTTTACAGTATTACCATGGCCTCTTAATACCTGACCTGTTATTTACATAATGTTTAAGTCAGCTCATGTTCGAACTTAAATTTATTTTAAAGCAAATGTTATCTCGCTCTCTTAAAGTGGAAAATCAATATTCCTTGCCATACACACAAGATAACTTTTAAAGTAAATACAGTGAGAACAAAAAATTTTAGCCAGATACTGCTGCTTGTGAAAGTCTCTCCAGTGTTAAAGCTAAGCACAGCAGCAGCGAGTGGAGACTTTCTTCTGAATCGAGTGAGAAGGTTTGAAAGAACTAGAGGATGAAAGACTTGATCACCTTGTGCTTTGATGCTGTCGAGGGCGTGCCTCCCAGTTCCTTACCATGTTCTAGCCATGCAGCTGCTAGAAGAACTTGAGGCCTGGAGTCATCCAGTAAAATTTGCATTGTAGCAGGATCACTCTAGCTGAAGTGCAGAAAATAGACTTGAAGAAAGTAAAAGTAGGAGCAAGGAGATGGTTCTCAGGAGATTATGGCAGTAAGTCAAGCAATTGATAATAAAAGTGGGGTGAATGAGTGGCCGGCCGGGAATGGAGGAGGTGAACCCAAGGCATTAAGGAGACAGGTTTGTAGATCTTGGGGACAGACTGAGCTGGAGGAAGGAGGAGGAGGAGAAGTCAGAGACAGCTTGTGGAGTTGGGAAAAAGTACAGGAGGGGAAAGTGTTTTATTAGAGGTAGAGTGGAAATGTTGAGTTCTGGTTTAGGCATTCCTTTTTCTTAAATTTTTAAAATTGATTTTTTTTTTCTTTTTCTTAAATTTTTTTTACCATGAATTCAATTGGCACTCTATGCATTTGTCTGATTGTTTCTTTGGAGTATTGTGTAGGTTCTTCCTCTCTCCCCTGTATTTTCTGTAAACCGCAGATTAGACTTAGAGACTTAATTAGATTTAGGGCAAGCATTTTTTTTGGGGGGGGGACACTTTTTATTTATTTATTTAACATATAATGTATTATTTGTTTCAGGGGTACAGGCCTGTGAATCATCAGTCTTACACAATTCACAGCACTCACCATAGTACCTCCCCAATGTCCATCACCCAGCCACCCTATTCCTCCCCCCACCCAACCCCCCAGCAACCTTCAGTTTGTTTTATGAGATTAAGAGTCTCTTATGGTTTGTCTCCCTCCTCTTATGGTTTGTTTCCCTTCTTGGTCCCATCTTGTTTCATTTGATGTAGCAAATCAGAGGCACATAATATCTGGTTTTCCAGACATTATTGATGCTAAATTTGGTCACTTCTTAAGGTAGGGCCAGCCAGATTTCTCCATTGTAAAATTATAGTTCTCATTTTATAACCAGCAGATAATCTGTGGGTAACCTTTGGCACTATTCCCCATCAATCTTTCACTTAACTGGTTTTACTTTTTAAACTTTTTATTGTGGAAAGTGTCAAACATACACAAAAATAGAGAAAATCAAAGATGAACAGCCATTTATCCATTATCCATCTTCAGCTTTTCTTATCAGTGCTTGGCCTAGCTTGTTTTATTTCCATCCTTGTCCACTTACCCCTCCTTCTCCATTGGATTTGGAGAGCAGATTCCAGGCATCATACCATTGCATCCATAAATCCTTCACAATATCTCTCTAAAAGACCTTTCAGACACGTTTTAGATGTGTTAATTTCTGACCAGTGGATTTTAGCTGCCTTCATGAGGAAACAAAGAATGCTGATGGTTAAACTAATCCCGAGTTAGGGCTTTACAAGTAGGTCCAGTGGAAGGAGAAGGGGCTAGAGATTTGAGGGTGTGATGAATTGTGGATTCCTGCTTGAAAGTTCATACTGCCCCTCAGTCTTTTCAGTCTAAAGACTTCGTCTTCCATCCTCTTATGGTGACTGTACCTTTGATCTCATCACCTGGAGCCGTTTTGCTTTCAGGATCCTAAGCTCTGAAATTCCCTTTGCTCCCCAGTCTTCTGAATGTTTACACCTCCCACTCTTCATTGTCCCCTCTGGACAGCTGATTCTCTGACCTTTCCCTGCCTGTGGAGCCTCTGAGCGCCCTCGGGACTGCCCACTTATTTTCCTCTTCAGCCCAAACCCCAAAGATAAGAATTCCAGTCATGTGCTGGATTACCTGAGTCCCCTCCCTCTCTTCTTCCTGTGTTCTTCAGTCCTGGTGGGCTCCATAATCAGATTTTGCTGCCATGGTCCCTAGATTTCTGAGGGCTGCTTCATTTTTCAGAAGCACAGTTCCTGACGCATCATTCCTTTCTCAGAAAATTTATACGATTTCCCAGACAAAAGACAAGACCCTTTAACTTGGTTCTCAAAGGCCTCTGAGAGCTGACATTTCTTAGTCTTTCCACTTCTCCTTTTCCCTGGTCTACTTCCAGTTAAACTCCCACCAGGCTGAACATCTTGCCGTCTTTCACATGTCTACTGCTTCCCTGCCTCCAAGACCTTGCTCATGTAGTTCCATCCACCCAGGTTTGCCCCTTCATTCTTTTGCCATTTGACCTTCCATGCCCAGTGCAAGGGCAGCCCTCTGTAGGAATCCCTCCTGCTTCTTCAGTTGGAAGTAATCCCTGTCTACCTAAATCCACACCATTTCATCCTCCAGTGGCCCTTAAAATAGTCTTCCTGGTATGTATTATGTTTATGTTTCTGTTCTGTCCACCTTATTGGAATGTTTGCTCTCTGAGGGTGGACCCAGGCCTGAGGCATTTTGGTGTCCCAGCCAGCACTAAGCACATTAATTTACACATGTTGGTGTTCAGTATGTATTAACTAAATGCACATATGATTCTAAGTGTGAATGGAAGGAATGTTAAGTGTGAATTCGCCGGCTTATCAGAGTCTGTCCTTAAGATTTCCTACCGCTTCTTCTGTTCTAGTGAGTAAAGAATCAGACTTAGCTTTACCTGGCCCTATGGAGGAATAGACCAGTCTCCTGACCCACATTGCGATGGGTGAAGCACCAAGCTTGTCCCTCTGTGGGAGCAGGAGCCTTGAGTACCAAGAGTTCCAACAGGATGTTTCAGGTTTAGGGAGTTAGGCTGGCTTGGCTACATTCTGTGCACTGTAGGGGAGAGGATTTCAAAGTAGTACAGAAAAAGGAAACACTGAGAATGCTCTTGGCAGAGGTAGGAGCAGAGGGATTGGAGAGCATGGTGACCCTGAGGGGAGGGTTTTATTTTCATCAAGTGAGGCCAGTCCTTTTCCTCCGTACCTCCCAGGGCTGAGCCTCAGTTGGATATGGGAAAACATGTGGGCATGATATTTGCCATTCTTCCTGCCTTGGGACCTTGAGTCATAGTCTAACTCTTCATCTCAAATCGCCTCCTGTCTCATTCTGTCCAACTATTGTTTGTCCATTAAGGTCTTGCTCACATTTCGTCTCCCACAGAAAACTTATCCTGAGCTACTCTAGCCCCTCTGCTCCTGCCCATTGTACTTTAGAGTACTTATACTCTGTATCTCACATTTGAATTATTTCCTACCATTATCTTGTCTCCCTAAGTTAGTCTGTGTGATCCTTGAGTATAAGAATCACATCTCTTGGCTTTTTTTTTTTTCTTATGCTGAAAACAAAGCAGTGATCAGTAATTACCATTGCTTTTATGGAGGAGCCTGATACTAGAACTTGGAAGATTATCAGTAGCAGAAGAACTAAAGATGGGAAACTTGGTCATGGGCTGGTTCTCCAGAGTTTGGGTCTGGGGCGGCAATGCCTGTTCATCTTTACAATTGCCTAGTGTACAAAAGAAGAGAGTGGGCTTCCTGAATTCTGGCTTTTGAAACTCTTGAGTTCAAATATACTCAGCATTCAGGCAGGTGAGGGAACGAGGTTTTCAGGGCCTGGCCTCCAGGGAAGAAGAAGGAGGGCTGATGGCTGGGGCCCCACATAGCAGTGGCCAGCTTGGAGTAAGCTGGCACTGTGCCAGTTCCCCTCATCCGTAGGAGCTGTAGGCACACGTGGTAGATTGGAGCTTGAAGGATCCTTCACCAGCCTCTTTCCCGAGCTGGAAACAGGACAGGGAGCAGTAAGCCAGTTGGCTGACTTGCCTTTTCTGCCTTAAAGTACTTTGTTTCTGTTGCTAGCAACAGACATGGGTAGTGTAAATAAAACACAGACACACAGGCACATAGACACATATGTAGAGACTGAAAATTTGAGTTGCCAGGGGCAGGAGGAGGGGCTGAGGTGGAAGGGGACTGAAAACGTGTAGCTAAGTTTCTGAAGATACTGAGTGTGCTGGATCCTCCTACAGCCTTTGGTGATAGGGTAGCTGAGTGGGGGCGCCTAGGCTCTCGAGTAGGGTAAGATACTGCCTAGATACCACAAGTGTCTAAGACGGTGCTTGTTAACACTTGGATGCAGAGCTTCTTCCCCCAGGCAGACACTCCTCTGAGGGAAATTCTGCTGATCTGAAGGCTGGTGGCAGCTTCTTCCTGTCTGTCCTGCCTTTCTTTTATGGCCTTTTGCTCACTGATCCCTTGTGATGCTACACGTGGTGTACGTTTATGGGCAGAGGCTGGGACATTTCTGGTGGTCTTGACCTGTTAAAGCCCCCCAGGGTCTGCACACTTAAACATGTACCTAGTGTTTTAGGTAATGTCCTGAAAGCTGTGATCTTCCCTAGCATGGACTGAGACCAATTCAGCCTTGCTGGGGAGGGTAGTCCTACCAGCAGGATGCTGAATGGTTAGTGCCATAAGAACTAACAGTTGTGTCTCATGTGAGATGAGCTTTTTAGAGACTTGAGTTCCAGATAGACTGGGAGGAGGGTAGGTAATGAGGAAGACTGTGAGTCTCTGTTGCTGGAAATGTAACTAGGGGTGGGTTAGGTGTTCTCTCTTCCTTTATTCCTGGGTCCAAAAGGCATCTAAGATTACATCTGGAGAACATTTTCTGTTTCTGTTCAGGGGGGAAAAAAAGAGACTGCAATGATATGATATGTCTCATGGAGTTACTGCATTTGTTCCTACAGGAGTTAAAGGTTCAAGGTACATGTGCATGGGTTACCCATTTTTTAATTTAGAAGTCTGTAATATTATCCCTATAATAATAGCAGTCTGACTTATATACTGATAGCCTTTCTTGAATGGGAGAGAGAGGAATAGAGTTACTGTCAGGGTCTGAGGATTGCACATTACCCTGGAGTGGCTGCAAGGGCTTGCCTCCCATGTGACCTCTATCAACCGTGTAGTCACGGTGGTGCAGTCTGGGAGCTCTTGACGAGACTTGGTCACCTTCTCTCCATTCCCTGGTTTAAGTGGGGTAGTTGACTAGGGCTGTTATTGAATGGGGTAGGATTCAGTCCACCTCTGAAGCTGATAAAACTCCAAAACAAGAGGTAGTACTCCTCCAAGTGGTCAGAGAGAATGCTGGTTCTTATAATAAACTATGTTCTAGACCACCAAGCCTGGCTGGCTTCGTGGAGAGGCTTAAGGAGGAGGCATGAAGACATTATGGAACTGGACTTCATCTCTCACCCCCGTCTCCTCCCCCACAATTATCACAACAAGTTGTCAGTGAGGTTTGGTTGTTGACTTCCCTACCTGCACAGTTCAAGTGGGCAGGGAGGTTGATGCTGAAGCCCCTCCCACCAGTTAACAGCATGGAGGGCTGTGTTGTTTTTCGTACTGTATCCTCAGTGTCTGGCCTCCTGCCTGGCACAGAGGAACTGCATGGTCATTGTTTGTGGATTGAGCGGTTTCCCAACCCAAGCTCGTGAGGGATGTTAGACTGGGCCTTGAAGTTTGGATAGGATTTGGATGATAAGCAGAGAGGAAGGAAAGTACTCCAGGCTGGAAGTGGTTTGAGCACAAAGACATGGAGGCAGAAATGGACATGTTTGCAGCAGGAGGTATTCTGCCTGGAGAGAGAAGTGTATTTGTATGTGTGTCTCTGTGCAGGTCTGGGTGTCTTTGTGTGGAGGGGAATGGATGGTGTGGTGGTATGATGTGGGATGGTTGAAGGGGAGAGAGGAAGAAGAGAGAAGTATGATAGGTTGGTAGCCTTTGGCAGGGTTCAGGAGAACCTGGAGGAATCTAGGTCTGGTATGACTGGCAGTTAAGGAGTCCAGAGGAAGGACATAGTGATATTGATGTTCTAGGATGCTTAGTCTGTCATTTATGAGCAGAGAGGACTGGACATGGAAGAATAAAGGGAAACTAGTAATGATAATAGTAATACTTCACATTTATTTAGTGCGAGGTGATAAGCTAGAGAAAAATTGCACAGAAGATGACATAGTTAGCCTCTTAATATTTGGCTATATTTGGCTTTTATTTGGTTAAATAAGAAATGGCTCCAAGGACATCTTCTTCCTGGGCTCTGCTTCCCAAAACGCGTCCTTGAAGCTGCTGGAGCTGGTGCTGTTATCTGGCTCAGCTGGGCTGCTGAGTTTCTGCATGCTCCCTGCCAGGAACTAAGGTCCTTTGGCCTCAGCTGGGGTGTGTCCCCAATCCAGCCATCTGGAAGGTCAGAGAAATTAGCCACTAGAATGTGCCCATTAGTGCGACGAGGGGTTACAACCTGTCACTGGAATCTTAAGCCTGGGAACTGCTTCTCTCACAGGGCTTTTCCAAGTTGGAACAGGCTAGCTGTTCTAGCACTGACTGCTCCCTTATTTGGACACTAAATTTTCAGGGTGAGATTGAACTTCTGCTTTGGTTTAGGAGAGTTTTTAAAGGATCTGATATTCTTGTGAGTGATTTGCAGAGATAACGTGACATTAGAGCCATACCTTTCTTCACCTGATTCTTTCCTTGGCCTCTAGCCCATCCACTCACAAGACCAGGATGGGGTCCTGTCCACTTACCTCAGTCTTCCTAGGGGAAAAACTAGAGAACACATCATGAAGCCAAGAGTCAGGGTGGCTGAGGCTCGAGAGTCTGGCACCAGGGCTTTTGGGGGTGACTTCATGCCCAGCGCTGAGGCTTATCTCCTGGCTTTGGGGAACTTACTCTGTGCATTGGCTTGGTGGATTTGTAGTTTATCAGCCCAGCTTCCTGGGGTGGCCAGCCAAGGTGGGGAGCAAGGTACAAGGGAGAGGTGTTGGGGGGTGGGGGTGGTGAACGGTGGTGGATAGTAGTGGGTGGTGGTGGCTGGTCATGGTGGGTGGTGTGGTGCTGCTGAGGGTGAGGAATCTTTCGTGGTAACTTTGAGAACACACTTCTTTCCTGCCCACACCCCACCATGGAAAGCTAATTATACTGAAGCCCAACCCCCTCAACTTCTGCCTTTCCTTGTGGTTGACCTCTGTGAGCCTCAGGAATCTAGCTCCTAATGGTGACGTTGGATCCTCCTGGAAGAAGGAAAGCAGGAAGGAGAAGAACCTGTTTCCAGTGGTGTGCTTTCACTAGTTGGAACTCGCTGTGGGGCAGCCGTCAGCCCTTTGGGCGATTACTATGGGCTTAAAGTGTGATGCTGGATTTGGAAGAGGCTGTAACTCATAGAGACAGGTCTGACTGTGGAGGGGAGGCAGGGCCTCCCACCCAACCCCAGGTGAAGGCTGACTGCACTGAGAAACCGTTCCTGCCCGGAAGGAAAGCACCTCAGGCGGCGGTAAATTCTTTTTGCGCAATGCCTCGCTTCACCTGCATGACCACACTTCACGGTGGGAACTGTCATTTCCATTTAATTGAGGAGGAAACCAAAATTTCGGGAGGTTGGGTAACTCCCAGCTAGTAAAGGCAAAGCTGGAGTTTATATCCAAGATCACTCTTTTCCATTATTCCTTATAGAGGAAACCATGACAAGCCATTTATTTTAATACCCTTTTTTATTTTAGAATAGTTATAGATTTACACAAAAGTTGTAAAGATAGTACAGAGAGTTCCTGTAGATCCTGCAAGCCATTAGTTTTTTTTTTTTTTTTTTTCTCCTACTGGTCCATTTTATGAGGATTCATGGAGTGGGAGAGGGGGAGTACAGATTTGGAGTAAGGACATATTTTCCAAAGATCTTAACTTGGAGATTTTTCAGCTAAGAGTTCTGAAAGTCCCATCAGAGTACATTGTTTCTTCCCCAGTTCCACTGTATCTCAGCTCTGCTGCACTAGGCTAGACCTGGCTTTGACATCTGGTTTCAGAGTCAAATACCCTAATTTCTGAGGCTCTCAGTAGCATCAGATAGCAGCAGAGTTTTTGAGTTAGGGAAGGCAGGTCACTGTGGGGACGGTCCCTAGCAGCTTGGCTCCTGGACATTCTGTCTGAGAAGAGGGGAGTGTTAATAGTTTGAGCTGGTGTTTCATGGCCTGGAGCAAGAGCCCTCCTGAGGGACGGAGGAAACATCAGTGTGGTGAGACCCGTTTGCTTGGATGCTCTCTTGAGTCTGTCCTTGCATAGTGCGGAGTATCTCGTATCCATTGCTTCTCCAGGCCCAGGCCTCAGTCTGCAAGCAGGCAGGCTGGCTGTGGGCAGGATAATGTCCATGGGCAGCTGGTGTGCTTTGTTTTGGGCCCCAGGCATGTTCTCCATTTAAGGGAAAGGGGTCTGCAATCTCCTTGGCTCTGGGTGTGAATGGGCTGGCCCAGAGTTTGCTCATGGCCTTTGCTGGATGTGCTTTTTCAATGAGATCATTTCAGAATTACATTCCAATGAAATTATATTTCACTCAGGACGTGAAACTGGATTTGTGTAAAAGCACTGGCACTAAAACTCAGGGCTCAGAGCAGGGCAGAAATGAAGATAGGGATAAACAGCTCTTCTTTAGAAGGAGAGACAGAAAGAGAGAGAAAACAGTTGTTAAAGGATTTTGTATTGAGATTTGGTACACTGTGAGCATCCCCAGGGAGTCGAGATTGCCCCTCAGATCCTGGAAAGGCAGATTTGATGTTTGTCCCAGCTGCCTCCCACTCCCAGGCAGTATGGGTTCACCCTCTCACATTGTCCTCTCTCATAGCTTGTTCTGTCTCTGTCTCTCTCACACGCACATACACAAACACAGCCCTACCATGCTGACATTATGATATTATCGTACTCTGTATGATTCTGATTCGTATCTCTGTGTAAATACTGTTCTCTCCTCTCAGAATGCCCTTCTGTCCCCTTGTCTGCCTAGAAAACTTTGGTCACTCTCTAAAACTCATGTCGGCATTGCCTTCTCTGAACTCTGTGGTGCTGCCTTGAGACCAAGTATTTTCCGGGACCTCTGTGCTGTCATCCCCTTGTGCATCCCACTCCATTGAACTTCTCGTTCGCTGTGTCTGGAGAGCAAGGACATTTCCCCCAGGACCTTGTACTGTGCTTCATAAAGAGCAGGTGCTCAGTAAATGATTGTTGAAGGAAGGAAGCGAACGAATGAGGACTTGGATGCAAGCCAAAGTTGGGCACTGCAGGCAGGGTGAGCCACAGAGTGGTGGCTCACCCAGCATAAGTGACGTCAGAGGCCCCGAGACTAGAGAGTCAGATTTGTGGAAAAGGTGATGCATGTGTGTGCACACAAAAATACGGAGAAGTTTGAGGACTGGTAAGATAGAGAGCCAGCGAGTTCTAAGTTCCATGAGCAAATTATAAAGATTGGGTCTGAACTCAGTCAGGGTTAGATGACACCGCTTCCTAAGTGATCTGTGTGAAGCCATAGCGGGATAGGGAGGAAAGAGCTCTAGATTTGGAATTGGGGATTCTAGTGGTGCTGCTGATAATACTGATACAGCAACATCGATAAAGTAACATAACAAAGCAACATAGTCTTTACTGTGGACCAGATTCCATTCCAGGTAATTTTCATACATGAGTCCATTTATCCTTACAAAAAGCCCTGTGAGGCAGCTACAGTATTAACTGTTGCCATATGAAGAACTGAGGTCACACAGCTACAAAGGAGTTCTAGACCTCCTTCTGCACTTACTGCTTGGGTGACCTTGGGGCAAGACCAGCCTCCCTGCTCCTCAGTCTCCTTGTAAAATGGAGAAAATACTGGTGCCTGGCTGGCTTTGTCTGTAGAGCATGTGACTCTTGATCTTGGGGTCGTGAGTTTAAGTCCCACGTTGGGTGTAGAGACTACTAAAAAAAAATGGAGAAAGTACCTATTGCATTCAAGCTCTGAGGCTTGTTTGGTAGGTTCCACTGAGATAACATGTGAAAGTGGTTTTGGGTAGTATAAAGCACTCCACAGTACTATGGGGCCAATGCTGGAGAAGAAGGGAAACTTGCACGGTAATTGTGGTTTAGATATTGGGCTCGTACTTAATGTGTATGCCCCACAACTGTGGGGCCACAATTGTACTTCATGGCTGCTTTGGGCCACATCTTTGATTATATTTAGAATTGGGATTTTAGCTGTCATTAATGAATCAAGAAACCAGTTTTTATTGGAGCCAAATGTATATATGAATAGTCACTAGAAGCAGATTCTTCGGGCTAACCAGTTCTTCCTTCCTAGTCAGGGAAGTAGTGTTAAGCAGGGTGGTGGACATTTGCATGGGGGAGAATTACTCTCTCGGGCCCTGAGGAGCAGTGAGACCACTTGAGCCGGTGGTAGAGAGGCTGGGTCAGAGAAGAGGCCTGTGTCAACTCCAAGAGCCCAGCTGCCCAGCAGTGACTGCAGGAATCTGTGGGCTGGTGGATGTGACCTATTTTTGCTCAGGTGAGAAATTTGTGGGGAATTTTAGAAATTGATTTACATCACCATTGCCTTGATAATGGAGACTGTGTCCAAGAAGGTGGTCCTTTTTGTGGGCATTGGGCCCGTGAGGGTACTGATGCATAGGCTTGGGATGAGCTGTGCTGAGCCAGGCAGTAGATAGGGAAGAAGGGTGAAGGGGATGGAGGAGGGGTATCTCCATGTGCAGCCAAGGAAGAGCAGTGTGGCCCTTCTGAAGCCTGGTGTTAACTAGTATTCTCTGCACATCCTTAGAGCCAAGCAGCCTCCTCCATGAGGCCTGAGCTTGGAGTGCCTCCAGCCTAATAGCTGCCTGGATGGGCCCTGATGCCTGTGTGCATAATTATAGGTCACTGAGCAGAACCACTAGTCAGCTACATCCCTCAAAAATGCCTAATTGTAGGCTACATGTATGAAAATATACAAGAGATTAGACGCATGTCATACCTCATTACAAAGAGCAATGGCATGAGTCAGATGTGACTTGGGTGGTTGTTAGTATGTGAGAGCTGCTTGATGAGCTTGCTGGCTGGCCCAGAAGGATGCAGGAGCCGTATTCCCTGTGCTTCCCTTAAGAAGACTGGGCACTTAGGGAAAGGGGAGAGAGTAAACGCTGGGGCCATCGCTTGCCCTTTATATCTGCACTTACACATAAATGAGTGTGGCTGCCTAAAGGTGGATCTGATTCCTCTTTGGGAACTGTCTCCGGCACCAGTTTATAAACCACATTAGAAAATGTCACATTTGAGTCCCAGGACCCTTGGCATTTGTGAGTCTTTAACATTCCTGGAAACCATTTCTGACACTCCTGAAGTCCTGTGAAGTATAGTAGTTTGTAGATGGTGGATCGTCAACCTTAAAGATAAAACTTACCTTACCAGCAAATGAGGTTTATTCAGGAATACAGAGAATTGCAGTTCAAGACAAGCAAGGTATGGCAAAACCATGGGCAATTGCAAAGAACAAAGGAGAGGAACATTTTTTTTTTGGAGAGAGAGAGAGAGTGTGAGAGTGTGCAGGGGGGTGGGGGTCTGTGTGACGGGGGAAGGGCAGAGGGAGAGGGAGAGAGAATCTTAAGTAGTCTCCATGCCCAGCTCCATCTCACAACCCGGAGATCATGACTTGAGCTGTAATCAAGAGTTGGAGGCTTCACAGACTGAGCTATCCAAGAGCCGGGATGTTCTTTTCTTGAGGGAAAGGGGAAGTTGGGCAGGACTGCTATAGACAAAAAGCCCGTTGGAGTCAACTGGGGGTTTCAGAATGTAGTGGCTTTTTATTGGCTGAATTGTGACAGCCTCTTACTGGCTGGGCTGTTGCTGGGGGAGGAGAAAAGCTTCTTTCCTCCTCCTGGGACAGGAAAGTAGCTAAAGTAGTATAGACTTCCGTTGGGTCTGCAGTTGTGATGGCTCCCACTTCTGGCCTCCTGACTCCATTTTAAATTGGGTTTCTTTCTCTTAATTTTCACCCTGAAGTGAGTTTGAACCATGGCGCTGCAAGGACTCAGGAGAGCAGGGTACTTTGTTGCAAGTCATCTCTCTTTGTGCCCAGCATTGATATCTGCTGAGCTCTGTAGACCTCCATTCAGAATGATCTTTGCGTTTATGAGGTTAGGATAAGGACTCTTTTTTTTTTTTTTAATTCTATTTATTTATTTGACAGACAGAGATTACAAGTAGGCAGAGAGGCAGGCAGAGAGAGAGAGGGAAGTAGGCTCCCTGCTGAGCAGAGAGCCAGATGCGGGGCTCCATCCCAGGACACTGAGATCATGACCTGAACCGAAGGCAGAGGCTTTAACCCACTGAGCCACCCAGGCGCCCCTGGATAAGGACTCTTTTTTTTTTTTTTTTTTTTAAAGCTTTTTCAGTATTTAGGACGCCTGAGTGTCTCAGTCCGTTAAGTTGCTGCCTTTGGCTCAGGTTATGATCCTAGGGTCCTGGGATTGAGTCCTGTATCGGGCTCCTTGCTCAGCAGGGAGCCTGCTTCTCTCTCCACCTCTGCCTGCCACTCTACTTGCTTGTGTGTGCACACGCTCACTCTCTCTGACAATTAATATATAAATAAAATCTTTAAAAAATTGTTTTTTTCAGTGTTCCAAGATTCATGGTTTATGCACCACACCCAGTACTCCATGCAATACATGCCCTCCTTAATACCCACCACCAGGCTCACCCATCCCCCAACCACCCCCCCAAACCCTCAGTTTGTTTCTCAGAGTCCACAGTCTCTCACACTTCATCTCCTCCCACCGATTTCCCCCAATTCACTTTTCCTTTCCTTCTAATGTCCTCCATGTTATTCCTTATGCTCCATAGGTAAGTGAGACCGTATGATAATTGACTTTCTCTTCTTGACTTATTTCACTCAACATAATCTCCAGTCCTGTCCACGTTGATACAAAAGCTGGGTTTTCATCCTTTCTGATGGAGGCGTAATATTCCATTGTATGTATGGACCATATCTTCTTTATCTATTCATCTTTTGAAGGGCATCTTGGCTCTTTCCAGTTTGGTGATTGTGGCCATTGCTGCTGTGAACATTGGGGTACAGATGGCCCTTCTTTTCACTACATCTCTATCTTTGGGGTAAATACCCAGTAGTGCAATTGCAGGGTCATAGGGTAGCTCTATTTTTAATTTCTTGAGGAATCTCCACACTCTTTACCAAATTGGCTGCACCAACTTGCATTCCCGCCAACAGTGTAAGAGGGTTCCCCTTTCTCCACATTCTCTCCAACACTTGTTGTTTCCTGTCTTGTTAATTTTGGCCATTCTAACTGGTGTAAGGTGGTACCTCAATGTGGTTTTGATTTGAATCTCCCTGATGGCTAATGACGATGAACATTTTTTCATGTGTGTGTATGTCTTCCTTGGGGAAGTGTCTGTTCATGTCTTCTGCCCATTTTTTGATGTGACTATCTGTTTTTTGAATGTTGAGTTTGAGGAGTTCTTTATAGATTGTGGATATCAGCCCTTTGTCTGTAGTTTTTGTGAATATCTTCTCCCATTCCGTGGGTTGCCTCTTTGTTTTGTTGGCTTTCCTTTGCTGTGCAGAAGATTTTAGGATAAGGACTCTTAATATGAGTCTGTGGAGTAGCTTGTGAACCCCCTAAAAGGAAAACCCTAAAACAGTAGACAGAAACTTATGTTCTTAAAAACTTCCCAGGGAACTTCTTGGGGTTAATTAGATAGTCACAGGTCTCTGGCACCTCCAAGTAAACAACTGCTGTACTCTAAAAAGTGGAGATTTGGGGCAGTTTCCATACACATCCCCCTTGAAGTTTCTCCAGTACACTGGCAGTTACTGTTTATTCTGACCTAAGATGGTTTTCTCTAGTTCATGGGGTTTTTTTGGTCATATGGCTCTGAATGAGTTAGCACCCTTGAAGAATGCAGATTTTCCTTCAGAGAAAATTCAGATCATGTTCCAAAGCCTCTGAGGGAAGTTTCCAAATGGGAGTTTCAGAAATGTTTTGAGAATGTATTGGAATAAACATTCAAGCCCCTAAGGACTACTTTGAAAAGGAGAATGTTTGGTATATCGTGAGTCTGTGTATCATGATTGTTAAATAATCTGCTTCATTACCTGTAGTTATAACTCTCTTGCCTTTAGCAGTTGGAACAAAGCCTACAGCCCTAGCACAAACTAGACAAAGATGATCTTGGAATTATTTCTTTGAAAATCGGTCTGTAATAACTATGTTGTCATTCAGATGTCCTCTAGCAGGATAAATGCCCAAGGTCGATGGGGAAATTATAAGCTCCTTAAGAGAAGTGAAGGCATCTGAAAATACCTCATGTTACCTAGCTGGACCATACTTACCTACTGCTGGGCTAAGGGAGCCTGGGTTCAGACAGGAGCCTACTTTGTCTGGTGGTGGTGGGGATGGGGGCGCTTTAATAAATACCCAGCCAGGGGCGCCTGGGTGGCTCAGTGGGTTAAGCCTCTGCCTTTGGCTCAGGTCATGATCCCAGGGTCCTGGGGTCGAGCCCCGCATCAGGCTCTCTATTCAGCGGAGAGTCTGCTTCCTCCTCTCTCTCTGCCTGCCTCTCTGCCTTCTTGTGATCTCTTTCTCTCTGTCAAATAAATAAAATAAAATAAAATAAAATAAATAAATACCCAGCCAGTTGCTCTGGTCTGGTCTGGTCTGGTCCAGCACACTGTTGTCTCTGCATGAGGCCTCTCCCTAGCTCCGAAGGCAGCCTGAGCTCAGTCTAGATTTCTAAGCTTATTAGCAGTAGAGGTGGTAGGTAGGGTTCATCTGTGGCTTTTGGGGTCCTCTTTCCTCCCAGTTTCAATTTTTTTAGTCAACTCTAAAACCAAGGAATCTCAATAGGGAAGGGAACTTACATGTCCTCTGTGCTAAACTACAAAGCAGGGGGAAAGGGGAAATAGACTAACCTTTTCTACCTCATTCACTTCTGTTATTCCCCAGCATCTTTATTGAGTGGCATGGATTAAAAAAAATACCCTTTGAAAGAGTGAGCCCCTGTGAACACCACAACTTCAGCAGACCATTGCGTATAGCTTCATTTGTTCATTTATTTGACAACTATTAATAAACACCTACTGTGTGCTATTTACCCTAAGTTCTGGGATATACTACAATGAACAAGACAGTCCTTGTCCTCAAGAGCATAGTCTCAATGAAGAAATTGGGAATTAGAAAGAACTTATAGTCTTTAATTGGAATTTAGGAATAAAAAATTCTCCCTCATTTTGTCCATTCTAGATCTTCTCATGTCTGAGGTCTCTTTGGGGGCCATAGAAAACACATATAATCCCTTTTTCACATGAGAGCCTTTCAGAATTCTCAAGGCAATTACCCGCTTCCTCCATCCCAGTCTTGTCTTCTCCAGGGTAAACATTCTCCATTCCTTTAGTCATTTCTCCCGTGACATGCCTCTGAGTGCCCCCTCCATCCTGGTCGCTATCCTCAGGATTCAGTCCAAACTGAGTCTGTCCCTTTGACAGCATGGAGTCCAGCACTCAACACAGTATCCCAAACATTAAGTTCCAGAGATCATTCCATCCTGGAACCTTTCTGCATTTCCACTTTTCTCTGCTTGCTCTGGGCCCCGGGCGACGGGTGATGGGAAGAGAAGGTCCTGGACTTGGCCAGACTGAGAAATCTTCATATTTGGCTGGCTAATCCTAAAAGTGAAAACTCCTTTCTTTTGTCTCCTTTCTGCCTTCACCCCTCACCCCTACCGTTCTCCAGTTGATACTGACGGTCTGCATACAACCTTGCCCCCAGCGGTTTGCCTTTCCTTTTCTGAGTCACTGCTCTTCATTTCCAGGGAAATTAGCATGAAAAAGCAAATTCCAGTTCTGTAACTTTATTCTGTTCCAGACCTTTGTCCCATTCTATATCCCAACCCCCCACCTCAAATGACAAAAGTTGAGTCTTGTGACATCACCATGGTTAGCTATTGTATCAACTGCAGTGATGTCACCAACTGAGGATTATGACTTCAGGGAAGAATGGAGGGAGGGAGTAGAGCAGGCAGGAGACTCCTTGGGAACAGAGGAGTTATTTTCATGCAAATCTTCACCCAGAAAGCCCAGCTGGCCTTTCTGTGGATGGGCTGTCTGTCAGTGGAAGCCCTCACTCAGATTCCCATTGCTCCCTCTCTCTGTGGATTAATGGTTTGGTTTGTGGACATTGCCCAAGTCCGAGCATGTGTGGAAGTCCCCTGCCGGCCTGGCTGGCTTCTGGGCTGGCTTTGGGTTTTGTTCACGAGGTCAGTACTGAATAGAGGTTTTTAGGGAGGGAGTTCAGAGGAGATCCTGGGAGCCTGGGGTGAAGCTGGCACCGATGTGCCCTGGCTCTTAGCTGAGAGGGAGCTGGTGTGCAGCCACTTCTCTTCAGGCATGGGGTGGGGGTGGGGGGCAGCTGTTCTGTCAGCCGCTGTGTGCCCGAGTGTGCCCTCCATAGACCTGAGTGCTGCCTGCCTCCTTCTGGGACCGGGTTGGGCCTGCCCTGGGAACTCCTTGGCTCCTTGATGCAGAGATGTAAAAACGCCTGCTGCCGAGCTTCCCAGACTTTCTCAGTTCCTGGGCCCTTAGCGTTTCAGTAATGTTTTTCACAGTGTCCATAGGCCAAAAGAAACACCTGAGTTTCATTTGTGAAGCATTTAGGTCTAAACCATGTAGTAAGAGCTTATATCCTAACAACTGAGTAGTCATTTGAAAAAAATTACACACATAAATTGAAAGGAAAAATATTTGTATTTCATTCTTAAATAATCACAGTTACTAACTAATGGGACGGACTGGGCCCTATACAACATCTCACTTCTTTGTATGGGGACAGATGGAGGCTATGCTTGCAATGAACATAGCATACTGTAGGAACTTGTAGAATCACTATGTTGTACACTTGAAATGCAACATTTTACTATAGTAAAAAAAAAAAGATATCTTGGAATCAGAGTGAGTATTGCCATCCTCATTTCCTGTTCTATATTGCTTTGCATAGGGTACTTGCTTTTTGTCACTGTAATTGCTGATAACCCAGTTTCACAAAGAAATGACATCACTGTAAAGAATGTAGTGCAATCTGATGTTAAAAGTGTGAACTTGTGGGGTGTCCAACAAGTGTTAAATACTGCTCTGTTTCCCTCAAAGAATTAAAATATTTTGCAGCACCCCTGTGAGTTCATTGCAGGGCTCTAAGGTCCCACAGCACAGTTTGAGAACCACAGACCTGCAATCGACAAGTAGCACTTGCTTTGTTTAAAGGAGGAAAAAGAGGCAAATTCTGTCCCCATCATGACTCTGAAAGAAATTGGACAGGTAGGTGGACAGAGTCCCCATACCTGCCGTCTCTGCTCCAGTGTGACTGCATTTTTAGGGGAAGGCCTTTCTTTGACCAGGGTCTGTGTTTGTGAGAGCTTCCATGTCTCCACCTCTAGGTGGGGAAGAATGATGAAGAGAAAAGGTCTAAAGAGCAGCACTAGAGGAGCATTTCTGATATTTATTTTGTGTTGATTCCAGGCCCTCTGAGCTAAATGGCTTAAAGAAAAATGAGGTTTTAACACCAAGAGTTTGAGGGGGCCCATATGTGGGACCTCTGCTAATATCCTTTTCTAACTCTATCCAGATAGAGCTGGGCTGCAGGGGTATACTTGGAATGGAGGATGGCTTCCTGCCACAAGAGATGACAAATACCAAGGGACAGACCTGCTCTGGTATCAGTTATAGAACTCAGTGCCAAACTCTCTAGACTCCGGTGTCTGCCACTTACTGTGAAACCCTGGGCAAATTTCTTAACCTGAGCCTTAGTCTTCATCCATAAAATAGAAATACTGACAGCTAGGTTAAATGAGATAAATGCATGGGGTGCCTGGGTGGCTCAGTCAGTTAAGTGTCTGACTTGCGCTCAGGTCTTGATCTCAGGGTCCTAGGATTGAGCCAAAGGTCAGGCTTCCTGCTCTGCGGGGAGTCTGCTTCTCCCTCTCCCCTTAACCCTCCCCCAACTTGTGCTCTGTTTCTCTCTGTTAAATAAATAAATAAAATCTTCAAAAAACATGAGATAAATGCATGCATGGAGCCAGCAGAGCCTGACAGTATATGTGTACTTTCTTCTACTACCTTCCAAAATTGAGAAAGGGCTGTTCTCCAAAGGAAATTCAGCCCTATAGATCTGGCCAAGATCTGTAGTATGAGAGTGACTTTGTTTCTTCTTGATAACTTTGTATATCTGATGTTCCCAGATCTGCTGAGCCCTGTAACCTGTGTACCCACCGTGTAGGTCCCTTTCTTACTCTCTAAATGGCATTTTAAAAATGAACAGAGTTCTTGGGGTGCCTGGGTCGTTCAGTCCTTAAGCGTCTGTCTTCGGCTCAGGTCATGATCCTGGAGTCCTGGGATCGAGCCCCACATCTCTCTACTCCGCTAGGAAGACTGCTTCTCCCTCTCCCACTCCCTCTGCTTGTGTTTCTTGCTGTCTCTCTATCAAATAAATAAATAAAATCTTAAAAAAACATAAAATGAACAGAGTTCTTATTTAATGTAGCTGAATTTATCAGTGTTTTTCCTTAGGTTATCATTTTTTGAGTCCTGTTCAAGAAATCTCAGCCTACTCCAACGTCTGCCTCCTTGGCTTTTGCTTGTGGTTTTTCTTCTGCTTTCAGTGTTTCTCTTCTGCCTTCTTTATCTTTCCCAAGGCCTGCAAGACTCAGCCCAGTGTCACTCCCTGTCTCCTCCGGAAGCCCTCCCTGAAATCCATTCTGTCCACCTGATTAGGTGTCTTTCTCCTTGCTCCCAGAGCTCTGTGTTCATACTGCTTTCACAGTTCTTATTACATTGTACCAAATCCTTTTCAGTCTAACTGGGGCAGGATGGCTTGCTGCTCAGGGGCAAGAGTAAAGCATAGTAGCATGGGGGCTTGGCTGGGAAGATGTTCTCAAGGGGTTCGAAGAAGTAAATGAATGAAAGCCTTGGATGCCCACACCTGTCCCTTTGCTCTGCCTTTCTGACAGTATTTCCCATCCTTCCTCAACCTGTTTCCTCTTTTGATGAGCATAAAGATCTTGTGAGCAGATTGTGAATCCCCTAGCGAGTATATTCCTGATTGAGAGTTAACTACATTACAGTGCCTCAGACAGGGCTGATGAGTTGTATCCAAAACAGTAGACATCAGAAAAGGAAGGTCCTGTAATTCTTTAAGATCCACAGAAAGGACGCTTGCATTTTACAATTGGGAAATCATTGTAATCTTTGCAGAGAGCAATTTCAGGTGAGTTTTTGGGCTGAAGCCACCCATGGGCTGAATCTTTTGGCCGGTCAGAAGACTGTCCCCTTTTGAGTTTTCTGAGTGGGTATGATTTTTGCAGGTAGGTCAGACTGAACTGGGAAGACTGGTGGGGTTGGAAGATGGGCCTGGATAACAGAGCCCAAAGCTGTTAACCCTGCCCAGGGAGGGTCACTCTAAACTGGTGGCAAATGTTTTGTCATTCAAAAAATATTTACTGAGGAGCTGTTGTGTAGCCACTGATGATACAGCTGTGAACAAAACACAAAAATCCTGGGTGCCTGGGTGGGTCAGTGGGTTAAGCCTCTGCCTTCGGCTCAGATCATGATCTCAGGGTCCTGGGATCAAGTCCCGCATCAGGCTCTCTGCTCAGCAGGGAGCCTGCTTCCTCCTCTCTCTCTCTGCCTGCCTCTCTGCCTGCTTGTGATCTCTGTCTGTCAAATAAATAAATAAAATCTTTAAAAGCACACACACACACAAATCCTTAGCTTATATAAACATAATGAGTGGGAAAGAAAAGTAGACCATAAATGATATGGAGAAAAATAGACCAGAAAGTGGGGAATAGGAGTGCTGAGGGGCAGCAGGAAGGAGGAAGGTTTTTTGTTTTTCTGGGTTTTTTTAAAGATTTATTTATTTATTTGAGAAAGAGAGAGAGCACTCATACAAGAGAGCACTGGAGGGGAATGGGGAGTAGGAGAGGGAGAGAAAGAATCTCAAGCAGACTCCCTGCATGAGTGTGGAGCCTGATGGAGGGCTTCATGTGGGGCTCAGTCTCATGACCCTGAGATCATGACCTGAGTTGAAATCAAGAGTCTGATGCTTAACCCACTGAGCCACTCCGCTGCCCGTGTTTTTTGTTTGTTTGTTTGTTTGTTTGTTTGTTTTTTTAAGATTTTATTTTTAAGTAATCTTCACACCTGGCATGGGACTCAAACTCACAAGCCCAGATCAAGAGTTGCACATTCTACTGACTGAGCTAGCCAGGCGCCTTGAGGAAGGCTTTTTGGTAAGAATTTTGTTAATACTAATTTTTTACAATGTGGTCAGGGAAGTCCTCACTAAGAAGGTGGCATCTGACCAAAGTCCTGGAGGAAGAGGGAGCAGGCTTTCTCAAGGGTGTGCCCTAGTTACAGGGCACGGCAGGTATGAAGGCCCTGAGGTAGCACTGTGCCTCATATGTTTGAGGAAGTAATAAGGGGACAGTGCAACTGGTTGGAAAGAGTAAGGGGAAGAGTAGTTGAAGTTAGGTCAAAGAAATCATGGGGCCTCAGCTGATCAGGGCCTTGTGAGTCATTGTAAAGACTTTGGCTTTTACTTGGAGTGATTGGGAGCCCTTTCAAGGTTTTCAGCAGAGAAGTGACAAGATCTGCACTAACGCCAGTGGTAGTTTATTGAGGGTGTGTTGTGTTAGTTTCCATTTTCTCAGTGAAATGGGAAGCAAAATCAGCTAGAAGAATAAGGACAAGGAAAAAATTTGAAGGCTGAGAGTTGGGGGAAAGGTAACCCATTGCCTAGAGACCTCAGATGTGTTCCTCTTGGTTCTGAGTACCCTCCGTTTTTTGTACATGGCTTCTAGTTGGTCTCCATATTCTCGTTATAGAGGTGGGGTCTTCTCCCCATGCTACAGATAGGAGAATGGCAATATTGAGACTTGCCCAGTCCCTTTGGCTCTTACTATTTCCTAGTTGCCTTCTGAGAAAGTTGGCTTGTGGATGGTATGTTTTTCAGAGCAGGGAGGCATCTTTCCATCAATCAGGTTGAGTTCAGCTAGATTGGAGAACATGGGAGAGGTGGGAAGGTGGTCAACATTCAGGATCCGGAAAGACTTCAGAAAGTTGACATTTGAACCAAATATTTAAGAAAGAATGGGGGAGGAGGACATCAAGACAGAAGGAATCGGTTGAACAAAACCGATGCACATTCCTGGTGTGTGCAGGAAATGGCAACTAGTCTGCTGTGGCTGGCTGGAGAAAGGTGCTGGTATGAGGTAGGGGTGCAGCCTTTGAATCAGCATCATGATGACGGACCCATAGGCTTCTCTCACCAAAGTGAAAGAGGGCAGTGGTTAGCCCCCAGGAGCAGGGCTCCTTGTGGGGCAAGCCTCTGTTCTACTTTCCTTTTCCACATTTGCCAAGTCATTGGACAGAGTAGGCTCCGTTGTCCTGGCAGAATTGGGTTCAGCTGCTTGCTAAGAGGCTGAGTTTGCAGACTGTGTCTGGGTTTTTAAAACTATCTTGGAAGCCACCAGATTTCCTTTGGCCTGGAATTGCTTCACAAGCCCTCACCCCTTTTCAGGCTTTCAGGAAACATTTAAACCTAGCTTTCAGCCTCCACACAATCTGTACTGAAGTGGAGAAGGACCATCTGGCAGGAAAAAGGACAAAATGGTTGAGGTTGAAAACCCAAACTTACAGGCCTCTTTGAAGAGGAGGGTTGGGAAAGAGGATGTGGGAGTGATAAATGGACAGTGAAGAGATGGAAAGAGCTTAATTCTTTTCTGATTATTATTCAACAACAACAGAAAAAAAAAATCTTTTCCCGTGGCTGGTTGAGAGGATTTCAGCCTCATAAGGGACCTGTAAAAACAAACCAGATCTCGGTTCCTCTCCACTTGACCAGGCTCATAATCCCCTTGACATTTTTGCTTGAAGGGCCTTCTGGACCTAGAATCCCAGAACCTGGGGCTGGAATGGAGAAGCTCCAAGGTATAAGGTATGTAGAAATAGTAACAGAGAAACAGGGTCTGGCATTTTGGAGGGAAGCATGGAATAGAGTGGAGAAAATCATTCCTGGCTCCCGTTCTAAAGCTTCCATTGCCCACCCACCCAGCCTCCGAGCCCGCATTGTCCACTTTCCCTTAGAAACCCTTGCTTTTAGGCACAGCAGAGCCAAAGATAGGTTGTGCGCAGATAAGCAGTGAGAAATGAATTGGGAATGGAGGGGAGGAGAAGGGGGATGAAGGAGGAGAAACCCATATGAATGAGATGAAAGCAGGTTTCCCAGGAACAGCCTCTTCTTGTGGGTGTGTTGGATGAGAACCTGTTACTGCAGCACCGTTCCAGAAGGTAATAGTGACCGTTGTGAGAGGAATGACTGAAAGCCCCAAGGTGGACAAAATCAGCTGGGGGATGGGAGGAGGAAAAGGCCTGCCATTGACAGTCTGACTGGGTGACAGCCACAGTTGGAAAACTCCCTTTTCACAGTTTTATAGCAGCTGTGACTTTGGGAAGAGAAGGAGTGCACTTTAAAGGATACGGCCAGTGTGGAATTTCTAGGACCCCTTATCACCATTGCTTTCAACTCTTTAGGGATCCTCTTTTGTCATCAGTTAACAAGTCAGTTAACATTAAGTTGAGGACCTAGGGAAGAGCTAGCTAAAACTGCCCTCTAGCTTTCTCAGCCAGGTGGGGACAGAGGGGCCAGCATGGCAGGAGAGCGGTGTGGCTGAACATCCTAGGAATCCCAAACAGCAGAGGCTGAGCCCGTGAGCTGTTAGTCCAGGCAGAGCCAGGAAAGGGAGACACAGCCCTTGCCACCTTAGCCCAAGGCCAGGACATCTGCCAGAGAGAAGGGAAGACTCAAACACTCACACGTTTGAGAACTCTGGTTTGGGTGTTAAAAGGAACTCATTCTAGTGATGACCCTCCCGGAAGCTGGTAGTGCCAGTGTTGCTTGCTGGGACTTTTGAAGGAGGAAATTAAAGACCTAAGCCGCCCTCTGGGGGAGCTGCTGGTCTATTCCTTTTCTTGGCCAAGGACCTGCAATGATGAAAGGTTGCAGGAGGGAGTCAGTAAGAAGGGAAGGAGGGTCTGAGCAGGTGTTCCCTGGGCCGGGGGCGTGGGTGTGCTGACTTCACGGTGGTCGGACCACAGCTGTTCGGAGCTGTGCAGTCTCCAGGTTCTCAGCGCACACATAGAGCTCTGTTCCCTTTCCCACCTCTTCCTTCCCTCCAGGCTGCCACTTCCACAGGGGAGATTGCTTAAGAAATTAGTGGAATGCAGTTAGCAGAAATTCTCTGATATGGTTTAGAGGTTTCCTTTGTCGGATATCTTGACTTCTTACCTGGACCAGTAAAGCGGAGTGCTTGGCAGGGTCTGTGTTTCCTCTACAGGGCAACTTTAACCCCAGCAGAATGGGACTCTTCCATCCAAGTGCTGCTATCTGTTTCTCATCACCAAATGCTGGTTCAAATGTCTCCTCCTTCAGGGGCAAGATGTCTTATCACGTCCACAGTTAGGCCCATGGGAAAGTATCACACAGACATTTAGAAATATCACCTAAACAAGGGGGAATTTTTTTTTGGTCTAGGATAGGAAGGTTTATTCTTAGAGGTTGGGTATCCTTCGGAAGGTGTGCCCTTCAGAGCCTGACCTGATGGATCTCTTTCTGGACCTTCCGGAGAGCATTTGTGGTCATGGGATTGGATTATAGGAAGAAGGAGTGGGAGAGAGAGAGTTGCAAGATGAAGGCTGGCTCAGGCTAAAGCTAGGAGCCTTCCAGAGGTCTTTCCTCCAGTGGCAGTGAGGAGAATAGATGGGAAGGGGGGGTTCAAATGGCTCAGAGGTGGTGCCCTGCGCTGAAATAGCCTCCTCTTCCCTGCACTACGTAGGCCCAGCTGTCCAGAGACTTCGTGTGGCTGCTCCACTGGAAGCATGTTCCTGGTACAGTACCTCTTAACCCTCCCCTGCTGGGACTTAGTCTAGGGCTACAGCACTCACCTGCTGATGGAGAGTCAGCTGGCCAGTGGCAGGCACCGGGTGGGGAGGGACAGCCATAAGTTGGAGAGAGCTTGCTGCATCTAAATGGGCCCGTTTTACTCAGTCTATTCAGCTGTGGCCACACAGAAATGCAGACAGTGACATCAGATTTTCTAATTTTTCAAGAGAAAGGCCAGTCTGACTTTTTATTTGTATTTTATTTGTACCTACCCACTTTTTAAAATGTTTGGTGACTAATCCAAATTTCTTAAAAATAAAGGAAGGCCAGATGAGACCTATTTTTGCTCTTACAAACCATTAGCAATGTCTTCAGGTATAAACTCTTTCTCCTAGGAGTCAAAAGTGAGGAGAAAGTGCAGAAGGCAGATGTTAGCTACCAGAGGTGGGTGGCAGGAAGAGTTGCTCTGAGATACAGCAGCATTGAGCACCAGAAAATTGAGGAACTGTTTAGAGGAGACATTGATAATGCTTTCACCGGACCTCATATTGGACCTGCTCTCTGTCATTGAAGGTCGGTGGTTCTTGTGCAGGGTGGAAGAAGCTGAGGGGTGGGAGGAGGATAAGGGACTAAATGAACATCCATCTTTTATTTGCTTGCAGCTGGGAAAACTTAGGAAGATGGTCAGTAGTGACCTTTGTACCTTTCCAAGTCCTCAGAAAGCAGTAGGACACAAGCTTTCACCCTTACAGGTATATAAACTAGCTTAAAATGCAAATTCCTAGGCCCCATTCCTATAGATTTCCATTCAGGTGGTAGAGGTGGGGCCTGGGACTCTATTTTTAATAAGCGCCCCATTGATGTGAAGGAGGGTGGGTAGATAGTGGAGTCAGACAGAGCTGTGCCCACATTCCTGCCCTGTTCCTTCACTAGGTGAGTGATCTTGGGCCATTCAATCTCTCTGAACCTAAATTTCCTGATTAGAAAAATTGTCCTGGGTCATCACTACCTTGGAGAACAGTGAGAGCTGAATTAGAAGATGATTAGAGGTAACAGAGTCCTGGCTCCAAGCTGGGGCACTGGTGCAGGCTACCTGGCTCAAATTCCTGCTGGGCCACTTTCTAGCCTAGTGACTCGAGGCAAGCTGTTTAAGTGCTATGTACCTTGATTTCCTTGGTAACATGTAAATAATAATAGTATCTACTTCTTAGGGTTGTTCCTAGGATGAAGTGATTTAATACATGTGAAGTGCTTATAACTTCAGCTATTACAGAAAGAATTTAGGAACATGTCTTAATAAACGTACCTTTGCCTTTCCTGAGGTCCTCTACCATGGGTAACAAATAGGTTAAGGCCTACTTCAAATGTCACCTCCCTATGAGGCATTCCTGGGGTCCACTTTTTACCTGACTCTTCTCCCTTTATAGTTATATCCTCCGAGGGCAGAGACCGTGTCTGAATGTTTTTATATCCTAGTGCCTTTGCACAGTGCTTGCATAGAGCAAATGGATTGAATGACAGTAGTAACAGAGAGTTTAAAGATGACTCAAGGCCGGGAATGGACTGGTTGTTTTCCAAATACCTCGAGCAGCATGACCTGGAAGAAAAACCATTTATTAAGCTTCTGTGTGCCAGGCAATCACATGAGGTAGGTCATGTTATTATTATTGCTCTTAGAGTGAGAAAGTTGAGTCTTTGAAACTCACTTGTGCAATGTCACTTAACTACCAGTTGGTAGAGGCAGGGTTGGAATTAGTTATCTGACCCCAAGTCAGGTGTTCTTCCCACTGCACCTCAAGTACCTGGGTTGGTGGTCTCTTTGTCTCGTCTCAATGCAGAGTTTGTAGAACAATTTTAGGAGTACCTTATTATAGTCCTTTTTCTGGATAGTCCTGACTCTTCAGATGGTTGTCTATAATTTGTCAGAGTTGGGTTTTTGAGCTACTCATGACTGGTGGTAGATGCTAACTGAACAATTTCATTTTCTAGACATGCAGTTTCTGCCTGGACTTTGCATCGAAGGGCCTGAGAACTAACGGAACAGCCTCTCAGCCCCCTTCTCTGCTCCATTCTCATTGGGTATTTCCTCTACTGGGAGTATCTTCTCTCTGTGCAGCCAGGCTAGCTGAGAGATGTCAGACTGAAAGCCTAGCTGAGAGCCTGGAGTTGCTGTTAGGGCCTGGGAAGAAGCAGTGTCCTCCAGGAAGCCATCCATGCGCAGTGTGCAAGTCTGAGCTTCAGGTCTAAAGGGTTAGCCTGGTCCTTAGTTTCTCAAGCCCCTAGATTATTCCCTGATCTCATAGACCTGGCCTAGAGAGACCAGGTGGGAGGAAGGATGACAAGTTGGCATCTCTGTTTTGACAGAATGGGCCTGTCTGGGGTTTTTGGCGGTGCCTGCCCAACATTCCTGAACTCCAAGCTACTTTTTTGAGAATAGCAGCTGTGCTCTTGCAGAAGTGTGATCAAGAATCCTTGCCATGGGCCTCGTAGAAATTTTGATCCACTCCTCTCTTGGTTACCTCTTCCCAGGCTTTTTCTTCTTGGCCCAAGCAAATGTCAGAGTCATCTGTATTTTTCCTTCTTACTAAGTTGGCTCTGTGTTCTCATATTCAACTACATGAAAGCAGTGGGCCCACCCTCCTTAGATTGGAAATTCGGGGAAAGAAAGAATATATTTTTTATCATGTTATTTTAATATCTTCCAGTTTCTGGTCTTTCCACAGATCTTCTGCCCTTTCCCTGAGGACTTGCCCTGGAGCTTCTAGAGCATGTCTAGTGTTGTTTTGATGGGTTATGATGGTTATTGTGACCATTGTTACCATGGGCACTGTGCTCCCTGAGGACCCCGAGAGCCGGCCTGGGAAAGCTTCCAGAGGCTTCCTCTCTTCTCCTTCTGTTGCACACACAGCCATATGCCAAGCACTTCATTTGGCACTGGGTTGGGGCAGATAAAGAAGATCTCATGAGAGCCGGTGTGCACAGAGGCTCTGGTGGCAGGCTTGACTTCTGCTTATCCTCATTATCATCATCATCATCATCATCATCATCATCATCATCATCATCACTAACATGCTGTGTACTTAGGTTTATAAAGATTTTCCTCCCCCAACAACTAGAGAAAGCTTTTCTCTACTTTGTGAAGGATAAAAGTGAGGCTTAGGTTTGGTTTTCTTGTCACTGAGACCAATCACTTATTTGCACCAAGGTAATAAGTAAGATGGCCTCTAGGAATAAGGTCTTTCAGTGGCTGTAAATAAATCTGTTTAACTTTCCCATCCCAGTGCACTTCATTTTGGGAATGCCAATCAGAGTGAGAACTGCTGTTCAGCATCCATGAAGGGGTGTTAGTCTAGGCCAGAGTGTACACTCACACTGGAAATATGCTTGGTGTATCAATTGGGTTCTTTCTCACATCCACTCTCCAATGCACTTAAAAAAATATTTTTTGCCCTTAGGTTTTATTTTAACAGCTATATTGAGATGTAATTCACATATTATAAAATTCGCACATTTCAGTTGTTTTTAGTTTATTCACAGAGCTGTGCAACCATCACCATGATCTAATTCCAGTACTTTTTTTTTCACCTCAAAAAGAAACCCATACTCATTGCAGCCATTCCCTATTCTGCCACTTTCAACCCAACCTAGGCAACCACTAATTTACTTTTTGTCTCTATAGATTTGTCTATTTTGGACATTTTGTAAAAATGGCACCAGGGTTCTTGCATATTTTAGAGTATATCACTACTTCTCATTCCTTTTTATGTCTGAATAATGTTCCATTGTATGGATATACCTCATTTGGTTTATGCTTTCATACACTGATGGACATTTAGATTGTTTCTACTCTTTGGCTATTATGAATAATGCTGTTATGAACATTTGTGTATAGGCATTTTGTGGGCACAGTGTTTTTATTTCTCTTGGATATAAACATAGGAGTGGATCATGCGAGGTCATATGGTTACTCTGTACAACTCTACTGAACGCTGAACTGTTTTCCAAAATGGCTGCACCATTGTACATTCTCGCCAGCAATAAATGAAGGTTCCAGTATCTGCACAGCCTTACTAGCCTTTGTTTTTATCTGTCTGTTTCATTATAGCCATCCCGGTGGGTGTGAGGTTATACTACTTCATTGTAGTTTGGATTTCTGTTTCCCTGATGACTGGTGATTGTTTCGTCAGCTGACTGGCCGATTTCATATCTTTGGAGAAATGCCTTTTCAAATCCTTTGTCCAGTTTTTAATTGGGTTATTTGTCTTTGTTATTGAATTGAAAGAATTCTTTATACATTCTGGATACAAGCTCCTTAGCAGATATATGATTTGCAAATAATTTCCCCCCATTTATGGGTGTCTTTTCAATTTCTTGGTGGCATTTTTATAGCACAAACATTTTTAATTTTGATATAATGCAGTTTATGTCTTTTTTTGTTGCTGGTCCTTTTGTTATCAGATCTAAGAAACCATTGCCTAATCTGATGTTACGAAGATTTACCCCTGTTTTCTTCTAGGCTTTGGTTTTGTAATTTTTTACTCTTACATTTAGGTCGGAGATCCATTTTTACTTATTTATTTATTTTTTGTATGGTATAAGGTAAGGGTCCTACTTTATTTTTTGCATATGAATATCCAGTTGTCCTGGCATCATTGGTTGAAAAGACTTCTTTCCCTATTGAATAGTCTTGGCATCCTTGTTGAAAACCAATTGACCATGAACGTTTGGGTTTATTTCTGGACTCTCAGTTTTATTCCCTTGATCTCTGTTTTTATTCTTATGTCTGTATACACTGTCTTGATTACTGTGGCTTTGTAGTATGTTTTGGGATTAGTCTGAGTTCACTAACTTTATTCTTCTTTTTCAAGATCGCTTTGGCTGTTCTGGATCCCTTGGATTGCCATAAAATTTTAGGACCAGTTTGTCAGTTTCTGCAGTTGATGGATATTCTGTTCAATTTATAAATCAATTGGGGGAATATTGCCATCTTAACGATTTTGAATTTTCTGATCCATGAACATGGGATGTCTGTTTATTTATGTCTTCTTTAATTTCTTTCAATGATGTTTTATAGTTTGTGCTATACAAGGCTTACATTTCTTTTGCTAAATTTATTCCCAAGTATTTTTGTAAGTATTCTTAGAAATATTAAGATTTTTTTCTGCTCATATTAATGGAATTGTTTTTCTTGATTTCATTTTCAGATTTTTCATTGCCAGTAGTTGGAAGGAAAATTGATTTTTATTTTTATTTTATTTATTTTTTTTTAAAGATTTTATTCATTTATTTGACACAGAGAGAGAGATCACAAGTAGGCAGAGAGGCAGGCAGAGAGAGAGGAGGAAACAGGCTCCCCGCTGAGCAGAGAACCAGACGCGGAGCTCGATCCCAGGACCCTGAGACCATGAACTGAGCCGAAGGCAGAGGCTTAGCCCGCTGAGCCACCCAGGCGCCCCGGAAAATTGATTTTTAAAATATTACTCTGTATCCTGCAAACTTGCCTGACTTTATATATTAGTTTAAGAGTTTTTAATGGACTCCTTTGGATTTTCTCTGTACATGAGTATATCATCTGCAAATAAGAGATAATTCTACTTATTCATTTCCAATCTGGATATATTCTTAAGTTTTAACATTTTTCCTTCTTTTATTATTTTAACATAAAATAATGTTCCCCAAAGAATAATGATATGTTTGCTAACTCTGTATGGCACATGAATGGACCCTTTTCACTTTTTCAGTACTTAAATGCCATAATGTATGTTAGTTTAATTTTAATGAATATTAGAAAAAATACAGCTCATAATTTTATGGTGTTCGCTCAAATGTTACTCTGTTAGAATATTCCTCCCTGAACCTTCTATTTCAAATAACAGATCTTCACTGTCCCTCTACCTTGCTTCATTTTCTTCTTCATACTAATCATCACCATACATATTATACATAAATGTACAGTGATGTATCACACACATGTGACATGCGCAGGCTTATTGTTTGTTTTTCCTGTGATGTGATCTCCCTGAGGGCAGAGACTTTGTTTCATTCTTTGTTGGATGGTGGTGCCTAGGACATAGGTGCTCAGTAAACATTTGTTTAATGACTAAATGATTAATTATATTGAACGAGTTTAAATCTTTAAGACAAGCAAGTTAGTTTCAAGTTGGTTCAAGAAAAATATTGAATAAATAGTTATTCAGGAGGTATGCAAATAGGATGAATTTGCCAAAGCTCTATGGCATGCTAGAAGTTTGGGAATCTTTAAGAAATGAGAAGAGGTAGGATGGTAATGGAGTTTTGTCATTTTCTGTGAAGTGATAAGTTATGTGTTAGCTCACAGACTCATTGCCTAGACCAGATGAGGGATCCCTTGAGGCTCTTAAGCTATAACACATGGAATTAAATCTATGTGGGAAAGTGGTTCCTGCCACCCGCCACAGAAACCCTCTTAGCAGTTTTGTAGGTCATCTGGAAATGTTTGAGGTACTTTTGGCTGCCTGTAGAAACTCGGCTAATAGGCTTTGTCTTCTTTGCAGGGCTCTGGGTTTGCAGAGAGCAGAAATGACCATGACTGCCAACAAGAATTCCAGCATCACCCACGGAGCTGGAGGCACTAAGGCCCCTCGGGGGACTCTGAGCAGGTGAGTAGGGGAGCACTCTTGGGAGAATGGGGTTCACTGGAGGGTGGCATCAAGGGGCAGCCAAATGTCTTGGGTCCAAAATATAAATGCTTATCGTCATGACTCTGACACTTGTCCAGGTGAATGACCTGGGCCCAAGTCGTGCTGACTATGAAGCAAAAGCCATCTCTAATATCTATGCCATTTTCCAGTTGTATAAGTGTCCATAGGAGAGAGCAAAGGGACCCTTTACAGACTTTGATTTGTACTGTTGGAGGAGCCTAGAGCTCCAGGAACGGAGCCAGAAAGAAGCAGCTGACATTCTCCCGGCTATATCCTTTTCCTTAAGATGAGGACAGCTTGGGGCCTGTGCCTGAGCTAGGCTACACTGTAGTGAGGGATGTTGACCACACTGGGGATCAGGGTGGGGAGACAGTTATGCATGTTAGCACAAGTTGCAAGCAGAAGTCTAGGTTCTACAGGAATTTAGGCTGGACTGTAAACAAAGAAGCTTGGGGAATTTTAGTCAGTGTAAGCTATAATTCACTTTCTTGGTTTGGTCTTCTTCTTTATAAAGTGGAATGTAGAATTCTAGATAGAAAAACCACAGATTTTGAAATCATATACAGTTGGCTTCAAGTCCAAGCTCTAACTACTCCCCAGATAGTGAGATCTCAGGATATTTTCTTATGCCCTCCAAAATCTTGGATACTCATCTATGAAATAATAATATTAGTATGTACCTCACGGAGAGTTGCTGTGAGGATTAAATGAGATAATATATGTCAGTGCCTAGCATAGTTTCTGGCATAAAGCTTCTCAATAAATGTTAGCTCCGTTCCTATGATGGATAAAAGCTTCCAGAGCTGGGAGATTGACATACAGCTCTCACCGGGGCTTCTCAAGTTTGGTTCAAGTCTGGATGCTAATGTCCTAGAATAACCTCCGGGCTCTTTTATTAAAGCCATGTACCTTTCCTAACCCCCTCTGCTGACGCTAAGGGGGATAAATTTGGCTTTGAGGACCTCAGCCTCTAGAATGGGTAGCTGTGAGGAGGATGCTCCACTTAGGTTGGGGTAGGGCTAGTTCCATTCTGGGTGTCCAGGCTGTGAATCGCCAGGTTTACACACTTCACAGCACTCACCATAGCACAGACCGTCCCCAACGTCCATTACCCAACCACCCTCTCCCTACCCTCCTACCTCCGGCAACCCTCAGTTTGTTTTGTGAGATAAGGGTGTTTTATGGTTTGACTCCCTCCTGATCCCATCTTGTTTCATTTATTCTTTTCCTACCTCCCAAATCCCCCACGTTGCATCTCCACTTCCTCATATCAGGGATATCATATGATAGTTGTCTTTCTCCGATTGACTTATTTCGCTTAGCATAATACCTTCTAGTTCCATCCACGTCATGACAAATGGTAAAGTTTCATTTCTTTTGATGGCTGCATAGTATTCCATTGTGTGTGTGTGTGTGTGTGTGTGTGTGTGTGTGTGTGTGTATGCGCCATATCTTCTTTATCCATTCATCTGTTGATGGACATCTAGGTTCTTTCCATAGTTTAATAGCCCAGTTTTGATTGTCATGGTAGGTAGGAGGAGGAAATCTAAGCCTTTTCATTTGAGCACCGAAGTTCTGTTCTTTGCTGGGTTTTGGTCTCTTGGAGCAGGTTTCCCTTTCTCTTTGTTAATGAGGCAGCACGGGCATGTTTCTTCACCCTCAGCTGCCAGATATACCCTCCCTACATAGGGTTTGCACCCCAGCTCAAAAGATTTGGTTGCATCCAGTCTTGGGAGTGGGAGGTGGAATTCTCCAAGCACCCCTGGATTTCAGAGGCCAGGCGTTATGATTTTGGTGTGGATGACCTAGAGTGAGAATAGAAGCAGTGTGGTGACTTGCAAACAAGGAATTGTTATGTTTAAAACCAATTCAGCCACCTAAATGGGGTGAACTTTGCTACGTGTTGCTCTCGGGAGATTTCACTTGTGCTATAAGGCCTGGCAGGCAGTAGGGGCATTTCTCAGAAGGCTCATCATGCCTGCTGATTTCCTTGATAGTTTCTTCACTGTGAACCTCCAGCATCCAGGTCACTGCCCCATGGAGGTACAGGCTATCAGTATTGTGTTTGGGAATATTGCCTCTGGATGTAGGTGTGAGAAACCTGGGTGCCTGTGAGTGTAGACTTCTTGGGGTCATGGACTTTGGTTGACTTCTTTTCTTCTCCCTTGAGCCTGGAACAATGCCTGGTATGTGGAAGATGATAACTATTTATTGGCCAATTGATTAGATGTCTGGGAGAAGAGCCTGTTGTAGCATAGCCTGCTGTGCTATTTGAGTCCTCATAGTACCTCTCTCATAGGTCTTACCAACTTCGGGCTCCCTTTTCATTCAGTCCTGAGGCTCTTAGAAAGGCAGAACTGAAAGGAACCTTAGAGCTCATTCAGTTGAACCCACTTGTTTTACAGATTGGGAAGCTGAGCCCTAGACAAGGAGAGGCACTCCCTCCAAATACAAAGCTAAAGGGAGAAAGAACTTAAGGTTAGCTGTCTTGGTCCTTCTATTGTTTTACTACACCACTCCATTCACCTCCCTCTAAACATTCCTGGGATCTTCCCGCTCAAAAACTGTTGTCAAGTATGATATGGTCAAACTTGGCCTGGCTTTCATAAAAAGCCCAGGTCTTTCTTTCTACTCTTATCCTTCACTGTTGTCTACTGCAAACCTTACCTTTCTGCCAGTTTAGCAGCAAGAGTTACTTCGTTCAAAGTGCTTTTCTTAACCACCCAGCGAAGAAGGATTTCCCTCCCCTCTGTACTCACTCTTAGAACCCTTGGTTTGGAGCATCCATACAGTACCTCCTAGAGTGCATTTCATGGGGGTTTTATTTCCCCTACTCTGTTGGAACTCTTTGGAGGCCCAGCACATACTCTTTTGGAATGTTAGAGTTGGAGGGGTCTTGGAATTCATCCAGTTACTTGATGTTACATATGAGGAAGCTAAAACCCACATGGCTAATTGACTGTGGAACCATAATTTCAAATCATATGTGCAGGTTTTTGGGGTCCCACTGCTAAAGTGGGCACTGATCTGGGCTCACTGTCTTAGCGTTTGGAAAGAGGGTAAGAACGAGCAGGTAGGGAAACTCTCCTGAGGGTGGTGGCTCTGGGTAAAAGATGGTGCTGCGGAGCCTGTCCTGATGTGGCAGGCCACACCTCTGGAGGACCTGTGGCCTTAGCCCCCTGTTACCTGAGATGCTTCCTAGAATCCAACCGTGACATCAGTAAAATTTGCCTGGTTATTTATTGCTGCATAACAAACAGCCCTAAACTTAGTGGCTTAAAACCTTAACAGTCACTTATTTTGCTCATGAATTGCAGTTTGGGTAGGGCTCATTAGGGAAAGCTTGTCTCTATTCCTTGCAACACTGGTGACTCAGTGGCTAGGGGCTAGAATCATCTGAAGACTTGTTACTTACATGTTTGTTGATGCTGGCAGTCAGCTGGGACATCAGCTGGGGAACACCTACGTGTGGCCTCTGTGTTTGGTTACATACTTTTATAGCATGATGTCCAGGTTCCAAGAGTGAGCATCTCAAGAGAAGTAGGCAAAAATGCATGACATTTTAATGACCTAGCCACAGAAGTTTGTGTGGTATCTTTTCTGTTTTACCCTGTTGTTTAAGGTGATAATGAAGGTCTACCCAAGTTCAATGTAAAGAGCTCTACACCCCAATTCCAATGTGGTGGGGTGTGTGAGAGTGCTTCTCGAACCCTTAGGCAATTCTCTGACACCAGTTGGGTGCCCTACAATTCAACTCCATTCTGAGACTGTCTCAGTCCCACAGACTGCCCTTTGGCTCAGATGCCAGTCCCAAGCCCAGGTTGTTTCCTTTCCTTTTGACAGACTGGCTAAACATCAGACATTCCCATGACCCCCTCCTTGGGTTCATGAATTTCCTAGAGGGGTTCACAGAACTCAGAAAACCCATTTACTCACTAGATTACCAGTTTATTACAAAGGATATTAATGGGTACAAATCAACAGCCAGATGAAGAGATATATAGGGCGAGGTCTCAAAGAAAGGATTTTTTGTCCTGGGGAGCTTGGGCCTTGCACAGTGGCATGTGGCAGCATTCTGATTCACCAACCTGGAACTTCTCTGAACCCTGCCCTTTTGGGTTTTTATGGAGTTTTCAGTTGCATAGGCATGATTGATGAGATCACTGGCCATTGGTGTCTGACTCAACAGGTCTCCCCTTCCTGGAGTTCTGGGGAGGAGAACAACTGAAAGTTCCAACCCTCTAATCACAAGGTTGGTTTTCCTGGCAAACAGCCCCCATGCTTAGGTGTAGTCCAAAAGTCACTTCATTAGCATGAAAGACACCTTGATCGCTGTCATCACTTAGGCAATTACAAGGGTTTTAGGAGCTCTGTGCCAGAAATGGGACTGAGACTAATTCTATATTTCTTATTATAAATCACAACATCACACAAGTGGAAGGAAAATAATTCCCACCTGATGAGAGGAGTATCCACTTCACATTGTTAGAAGGGCATGTGAGATGGGATAGGTCGTGGTCACTGTCTTTGGAAAACGTAACCGGCCATAGTCTGCCCTCTGATCACAAACTTCACATCCTTCCCCAATGTGAAATATGCTCAGTCTCTCCCCTAACTTCCCAAGTCTCATCTTGTTCATGGCATCAGCTTGAAGTCTAAGATCTCATCATGTGAGTCAAGTTCAGGTATAGATGAAACGCTTTGGGTGCAGTCCCTTTCTCTCATTGTGTGCAGTTCCTTGAGTACTATTTCTCTTGATGTGTAGACCTGTAAACTGAAGAGAGTATGTATCTGCCACCCAAGATAGTGGGACAGGCCCAGAATAACTTCTATAGATTGCCCTCTTCACAGAGAGGGAAACCGGAGACTGCGCAGCGGTTACTGGCCCATTGTAATTCTCATACACAGCAAGGCACAAGTGACAGAAGCCTTCTTTAGGTCCTGGTTTTACTGTCTGGGAGGAATTTACCTTGTCTCTGGCTACCCCCTCAGGGCTTTGGGTTCTGCCCTGACTCTGACTCTTCCTTTTCTATCGAAAGTAGCTCTTTCGTGTAGCTGAGTAGTTTTCTCCATCTGCTTCATGCCCATAATATTTCAAGTGTCCAGAGCCTTCCCTTCATTTTATACTGTCTCTGTGCTTTCCAGTACCAGCCAATATACTTCATTTAAAAACTTCGGATCCCTTTATAACGCACTGAAGTCGACAGGAGGCCATGTACAGATCCCTTTACCGTGAGTCCCTTCCTCTGTTGGGTTCCCTGAGAGAGTGCTCTGGGACAGGGGTTCTCAAGAGTCTCTGAAGCCTTACCATTTACAGAGGATCTGCAAGGCCCACCCTTCAAATCATTAGAAGGCCTTTTGTCTGTCTCCCTGAGATTCTCTGAGGCAATGCTTGAAACCATTTTTTTAGGTCTTGACAAAGGATTTTTTAAGATTAGATAAGGGTCTAGTCCTACTCTACCTCTTTTTCAAAGAGGTTTATTAGGGGATAATTTAACTACAGTAAACTGAACCCTTTAAAGTGTATAGTCTGATCAGTTCACACACCCGCATGCACATGCACACACATAGTAAAACTCCCAGTACAATCTGGAAGCCATTTCTTAATTTGAGAATTCTTTCCTGTCTAGAGAGACAGAAACAAGTGTTATTTTCTAACCTAGAAAGCCCTTTCTCGTTTCTGTTTCCTTTCCCTGTTGCTTGAAAATGAAACAGTCCCTTTTCTGGCTCTTCTCTTCCTTCTTGTACTGTAGGCAGCTAGACGTTGGATGGCACCTGCAGCGCTCTGCTCCAAGATACTTCAAGCTGGATCATCAAATTACGTAGATTTCCCATTTTCCGTGTTGCTGTTGGGGACAGAATTACCAAAGTTTTCAACCTTTTTACGAGGGTCCCCTTCCCTCTAGCTTCTACTAACATTTTCCTTATTTTCCATTAACCCCTCCTGATAGCCTGTCACTCAGTCCCCAAGTCAGTGATTTAGGATTTTGTTTCAACAGCACTAAATTTCTAGGTACCAAAATCTGTTCCACGTATTGACTGTGACATAACTACCCCAGAATTCATGGTGTAAAACAACTATTTTATTATGCTCACAGACTCTGTGACTTAGGAATTCAGAGAACACTGCAGGGATGGCTGGTCCCTGCTCCATGATGTCTGGCACCTTGGCTGGAAGGACTTCAAGGTGTAGGGTGACTCATTGACTAGGGGCAGGTGTCACCTAGAGGTATCTTGCCTCATGTCCGGGGGTTGATGTTGGCTATTTCTGGAACCTCAGCTGGGTCTATTAGAACACCTATATGTACCTTCTCTACGTGGCCTGGGCTTCCTCACAGCATGGGAGATAGGAAGTAGAAGCTGCTGGTTTCTTGAAGCTTGGGCCTGAAAATTGGTGCTGATTCATTTCAGTTGTATTCTCTTGGTCAAACAGTTGCAGAACCCAGATTCGAGGGAAGGGGTGGTTTTTATAGGAGACATGTCAAAGAATTAAGGGATCATGTTTTAAAACCATTGTAAGTATCTTTAGTATGGTTTCCTGGAGCTACATTTCTCTCCCTGTTGGCTTTGCACAATACCTGGTTCTGCTTTGTAGAGCAGTCCCATTTTTACTAGGTAGGGTTTTGGGGATATTCCTGTAAGGCATCATTTTTTACCCGCCTCAGTGAGGGCTTCTGTCTTGTAAATACTCTGTGTTCATTGCAGCTACTACTTAGAGGATTTGGGGTTCCTGATCCTCTTTGTGCTTCCCTAGAAATCAGCTGGAAGGTAGACAGATAGGGCTTTGGTAGATTCTTAGGTGTACTTTTGGAAGTGAAAAGGTGACTTAGTTTCTGCTCTGACCCTACCTACCATTCTACTTACTCTGACAAGCTATGGTTGACCTCAAGAGTCTCTGTAGATGGTGGCCCATATGTAGTCCCACTTGGAGGAAGAGGCATTCTAGACCCTGTTGAAGGCTTCCAATCTTTTGAAATGAGGTTGCTTTGGGAACAGGAAGGCCAACTTGTGTCACCCTGTCCTTTGGCTTTTTATCAGGACCATCCCAGAGTGGGATGTCAGTGGGAGTTTTTGAGCTGAGCCCCTGCTTTGGCCTGGGGGACAAGCTTCAGGGCTTGCTAATGGGACTCACGCAGCCTTCCTCTCCTTTCTCCTCCTCGGATGCCTCAGAGTATGGCCTTGAGGGAATACAGTGAGAACATCATCTCCAGAGTTGAGGCAGTCACTGTGTGGTGGGAGGATGCTGATGTCCACTGAGTCAACAAAGGACTACCTTCATTGAACAGCCCTGGATTGGTGAATGGCTGACTCCCAGACTGTTTCACTGGGGAGCAGGCTAGACACCTGTTTAGTAGAGACTAAGCATACTGGAAGTTGGGCTCCATATAACCTTAATCTTCAGATCAAGGCTTGCTTCATGACATCCACAGTCCATCTTGTTACCTCCGGGACTATTTCCTGGACCCACAGGAACCTTCCCCAACTGGTCCCAACTTGGTCCTCTTCCTGATACCGACAACCCCAGAAGCCCTGACAGCAGAACATGATGAGTTCAAAAGCCTCTTGTCATCAAGGACTAAAGATAGGCTTCCCTCCCAGAGAGCTCTTGGGTGCACTTGGCAATATATGGGGCATCCCTTGGCATGAATGCTTCCCACTGTGTTCCTGGAGAATGGCTCAGATAACTAAGCGAAGGTTTGGGTTGTGTTCTTAGGAAACAATACCAGAGGGAAGAGCACATAGTTTGCATTTTAACTCTCACCTTCTGTCTATGTATACATATACTGCACATGTTTTTTCTGTAGATTTGTCTTTCTGTACCCTTAGTTCATACTCTCTTTCCTATTCAGTTGTCTTACATATTTGTCTGAGTGTTTATGCTCCTCTGTTTCCTTTAAATTTCCTTTGCATTCTCCCCAGCCTTTCCTCTTTCTTTCTCCTTTTATCTGTTTATCTTACTCCCTCTCCTGTAAATGTTGCTTTTGGCCAGTCACATGCTGCAGTGTTGGCATCCACGCCTGTGCCGAGCAGCAGATCTGGCTGCCTGCTGACAAGGCGGTGACATGAGTGCCTAGTTTCACAGTGTCTGCCTCCCCAGGGGCAGGCCTGGGGTTTTAGAATAAAGAGCAAAAGATGATCAGAGCCCAGTCTTAGGTGTCTTTTAGCTGTGCTGTATTTATTTTTATACTTCTTTTACCTTCCTGGAGGTATTGTGTTCAAGCACTTTTTAAATGTACATCATTTTAGCCACACAGCTAGTATGTAAGGATACTCAGAGCAAGTGTTTTTACTGTTCCATGGATAAAGAATTGGAGGCTCAGAGAATTTAGATGACTTTTCCATGAGCACATCCAGAAAGTGAGGGAATCAGGACCAGAGGAAATCCGGGTTTTCAGACTCTTGGTCTGGTATATGATTTTTGCCTTTATGGGAGAGTGCTTTACAGCAGTGCTGGTCCGCACTAAATGCTTTATGTAACTTTTTGTGTTGTTCTTCAGGTCACATGTGACAAAGAGGAGGAAACAGGGAAGTCTGTGACTAATATCCTGGGTAGGCATAAAGAAACCCAGGTTTTAACTATTTATCTTTTATTTACTCTTTCAGTCACTCAATATAAATATTAAGTCCCACTAAATTCTAGATGCAATGCAGAGTAAGGAATATCAAGATTAATAAGACACCATCACCACCTTCAACTAGGTCCGCTCATCATCTAGTAAGGGATACAGGTAAAGAAACAGTGTAGTCCAATAACATGTTGCAAGTACCATAACAGACATTTTTCCAGGTGCAGTGGAGGCATAAAAACTTGGCCATCTCCGCCTAGATGAAGGGGGTAGGGTCAAGAGAGATTCCAGAGTGGAGCCACAGAGATATGTACATGAACAAGCCAGCATCCTAGGCAAAGCAAACAATATGTGAAGGCCTAGAGGCATAAAAAGCAAGAAGTTTGATGTGAGTGGTTTGGGGATTGTATGTAGGAAAAGGCAGATGACAAAGTGAAAATAGGAATCGATCATGAGAGACCTTGTCATCCATGCCAGTGAATTTGGATAGTGGGAAGTTTCAAGCATGAAGAGTTTTGCATTTTAGAAAGATGTCAGAAGATGAGAGGACTGACTAGAACTAGGTTAAGATTGAAGGCAGAGAGAGAAATTAGATCGTTTTAAGAGTCCTGATGAAAGATCAGATCTAAACCGAGGGTAGTAATAACAGAGGAGATGAGGAGGAACTGGGGCATTATCTGAGAGATGTGAAGGTTATAGAATTGATAGATAGGACTCAGTCATTAAGTACATCAGTCTGTTTCGGGAAGGAGCTCAGTACAGATGCTTGAAGGAGTAGGAAGCAAAGAACAAATCTGGACCTTTTCTCTCCTCTATGGAATGCACTGGAAAACATGAGGCAGTAAAAGCCAATGATGGAAGCATAGAGCAGCAGAGGAATGAGACCATGTGAGAAGACATTCAGCCCAGGTGGGTGGGAATGAGAGCAAAAGCGGTTCTGCTATCTGAGGCTAACCCTTCTAGATGGGCATGGTATCCCCATCCCCTTTACTGCTTGTTTAAGGATATTATTCCAAGTTTGCTCTCTCTTATCGTGCATTGGCAGCTTTTCTCTGTAGTGGATCAATCCAGTCATCATTCAAATCATTCAAGCATACTGCATCATATCTGCCAGCTCAAGCTAACCAACAAAATGCTTCTATTGCACTACGTTCGTTCTCTTCCACACACCTCCTCATTTCTGTCTTCTGCAAAAGTGCACAAGGGTTCCCTTTTCTCCATATGCTTGCCAATGCTTATTATTTCTTGTCTTTTCGATACTAGCCATACTTAGTCATATAGTTTTAGTATCTATATACTGCTGATGATTCCTAGGTGAGGTTTATAACCCTAACTCCATTCTACCAGGTGCTCAGGCCAAAAACCTTTCCTTGACTTCTCTTTGTCTCTCATACCTTTTATCCAATTCATCAGCAAATCCTCTTGGTATAGCTCTCGAAATAGATTCTTCTCTTCTGCTCCCATTCTAGTCCAAGCCTTAATAATCTCTTGCATGGCTTAATTCAGTGTCCTTTAGGTGATCTCCTTGCTGCCACGCTTGCATCCCTGCACTTCATTCTCTGATGTGAAGTCAGAGCATATCATTTTTCTGCTAACACCCTTTTAAGAGCTTCCTTTCTATCTCAGAGTAAAAGCCCAAGTGTTGCTATTGGTCCATAGGGTGTTCTGATGCATCTCTGACTAAACTCCAGCCTTCTGCTCTCCTCACTCCACTCTGTCCACGTTGGGCTTTTTACTGAGCCCAGAATACAGTAGGTAGGTAGTTGCCTCAAGCCTTTGCACCGTTACTCCTTTTGCCTACAACATTTCTCCCCTGCATAAACTCATTGTTTACTTCCTTAAGACTATATTCACATTGTCCCCAGCAGAGGGGCCTTCCCTGATCTCCCTCACTGTGACTCTCTCTCTCCCTTTAGCCTTTTTTATTCTTCTTCATTGGCTCCATATCCATCTCTCAGTGCTGGTTTGTTTATTGTCTGTTTGCTCTAAACAAATAAAGCCACACTGCTTCCCTCCACCAGACTATAACCTATCAAGAGACTTCATCTAATTTAATCTCTGCTGATCCTTGATGCCTAAAATAGCTCCTGGTATATATTTGGATCAAGGCACCACCATTCATGTAGCTATAGTTTCCCATTGTCCAACAGGGGGAGAGTTACCTTGCTTTCACTGCCAGCCTGCATTTGAGGAACAGGAAAATAGCTAGAGGAGACTGGCGTCTGTGAGGGAGGGAGCACCGCCTCCCATCTATGCCCAGGAGATGCCACCTGCCATGGGAACACTGCCACAAAGAACCGTGCATCCTCATCGCCAGTCCTCAAGCCTCCTTGTTTTCTGGGTTAACAGGTTGTTCCTGAGCCCTCCTTCCACTTGGGGCAAAGACTGATGGAAGCTTATTCTATAATTGGGATTACAGAACTAGCTCCATTTGCAGGAAGTGCCCCGAGAAGATTCTCAGGCCAGAGCTCCTAGTAGGAGAGAGAATGAGATCGAAACAAGAAGACCATGGAAGCTGCTCTTTGGAGAAGTAGAGGAGAGAGGTGTGGGGGAAGGTTCAGGGCAGTGGTTCTGCACTGGGATAGGGCAGACCAATTATACACGCAGCTGACCTTTCCTCCCTGCATCATTTTGCTATTAGAATAGTTTATTACTTCTCATGTCTCTGTGCATTTACTGGGCAGTCCCTCTTCTGGTTTGCCCTGGAGTCTTTCATGTAGCCAAGTTTGGTTGAGTCCACCATGACCCCTCTCACATGCCAGGCTCAAGTTGGGGCTGGCTATTGGCTTCGGGGACCTCGGTTGCGCTCCACATGGCCTCTCATTCTCTGAAAAACTAGCTTGGCTAGTGATAGTAATAATGTGATAATAATAATAGTAATAATGTGATGATAGTAGTAATGTGATAGTCTCAGGGTAGCATTCCAGGTATGTGAAGGCAGATTCTGCAAGGCCTCCTGAGGCCTCAAGTTCGGGACTCAGCTTAATTTCTACTCCATTCTGCTTAGCGAAATAAATCAATTGGAGAAAGACAACTATCATATGATCTCCCTGATATGAGGAAGTCGAGAAGCAACATGGAAGGTTTGGGGGGTAGGAAAAGAATAAATGAAACTAGATGGGATCGGGAGGGAGACAAACCATAACAGACTCTTAATCTCACAAAACAAACTGAGGGACGCCGGGCGGAAGGGGGGTAGGGAGAGGGTGGTGGGGTTATGGACACTGGGGAGGGTATGTGCTATGGTGAGTGCTGTGAAGTGTGTAAACCTGGCGATTCACAGGCCTGTACCCCTGGGGCTAATAATACTTTATATGTTAATAAAAAAAAATTTTCTACTCCATTCTGTTGGTCAAAGCAAATTACAAGGTCAACCTAGTTTTAAGGGGCAGAAAAATAGAATCCACCTTTTAATAGTATGAGCTGCAAAGGATTTATGGCCAGTTTAAATTTACTCTCTTCCTCTTTCACTCCAGATGTTTAGAATCCAAGGACAAAGGTAAGCTCTTTGAAAAAGTTTGCCAAGTGATTATTCAGAATAGTGAGCCCCCTGTTAGTTTAGTAATTATCAAGCTAAGACTGAGTACTATGTGTTAGCCACTGAGCTCAACACTTGATGTGTTGTCTCTATTCCTTACAATAACCCCCTGAGATGTGTGTTCTTTTAACCTCCATTTTACAGATTAGGATACTAAGATTTAAAGACGTAAAGTTATTTGCTCAAGGTCACTTAACTCATTAGTAGCTACTCTGAAATGTGAACCCTAAGGCTTTATAATGTTCTTACCCTCTGTTGAGAACAACTGGCCTAGCATAACCTGGTGAAAGACTTAATACTAATGATAATTCACAGTCATAGTGAGTTACAGTGTATGATATCAGTTCACATCCATAGTCTCATTTGCCCATTATGACAGCCCTGTGATATAGTCAGAACAGTTTTAAGGAGTTGAAACTGGAAGCTCAGAGAGAGTGAGTGGCTTTGCTTATAGTAAATTCCTAAAAAGGTAGAAGCAGAAACTTGGAGACATAGCAATGAGTTCTTCTGTCAAGTGAGAATCTCATGAGGGCAAGGCCTTATCTCTATTGTTTACGAATTTATCCCTAGGACCTTGGAGTGAGTGAGTGCTGCCTTCTCTGGGCTGCACCTGGGGATGACTAGGCTCCAAGTCAGCGTGGGCAGGCCCCTTCTCCCATCCCGAGCTATTAGAACACACTGGGCCTGGCCTGTGTGGGGAGGCTGCGCAGGGAGCCCCTGTAGCTCTGCCCCAAACAACAGTGACACGAAGACCAGCACTTTTAAAGGGAAGGGCCACTCTCTTCTCTATCTGATCCATCCTGAGGGGAGAGAAACTAAACTTTAGTTAAAGCAGGCTAGGTTTTCTGGCATCTGGGTGATTCAGGCAGTTAAGTGTCTGCCTTCGGCTCAGGTCATGATCCCAGTGTTCTGGGATCGAGTCCCACTTTGGGCTCCTTGCTCAGCGGGGAGCCTGCTTCTCCCTCTCCCTCTGCTGCTCCCCCTGCTTGTGCTCTCTCTCTCTCTCTCTTTGTGTCAAATTAAAAAAAAAAAAAAAAACTCTTTAAAAAAAAAAAAGGCTACGTATTTAGGGTTTGAGAGAATTTCTTACCTTTGAGGTTTTTCCATGCTGGAACTACTAAGGGAAATTAGGGAGTCATGTTCTAAAAGCATGCTGGAGTTGGACAGACCAGAGATCTTTACCATATTTCTTTTCATGTGGAGCCATGCCGTCCACACCTCCTCCCCAACCCCATAAACACAGTGGCTTCATGGCCTGGTGAATACCTTATCTTGAATTGCGGAAATTCATCCTTAGGGGAGCATATATCAAAAAGTGAGGAGAATCGAGGCACATACAGGAGGATTCCTGAGAGATTCTGAGTCTCATTAGATGCCTGTCCTCTCCCACTAGAGTTTAAGCTTCATGAGGACATGAATTTTTGTCTCATTTATTCTTGTGCCTGGTACCTAGAACAGGGCCTGGGGTATAGTAGGTGCTCACTAAGTATTTGTTGAATGAATAAACACATGTTCAGGTTGTTTTCTATTAAAGGCATCTTCTCCCACCTCCAAATGAGAATAATGGAAACATAGAGTCCTTTGTGGAGTCCAGACACCGCTGGCTTACAGGGCTGGACCGATGATGACCTTTGGCATCCACGGTTCTGTGAAATAAATGCGGCACTTAAGGCCTCCCTCAATTGTGAGTAGGTTGGGATCTCCCAAGGCTCAAGCCTGGCGCATCGCCCTGCTGCTGCCTACCCCAGGGAATGCTGAGACTTATTCTTTTCACACGTCCTTGCTGCGCCGAATCTCTTTGGTCATTGGCTTGGCTGGGCACTGCATTTCTCTCATCTGTGCCCATATACACGTGGGATGGCTCTTGTTTGACTTGCCCTTTTAAAAACAACTTAAGCATGTTGAGGTTTCCTGTTGATCGGGGGCAGCCAGAGGCTATGACCCAACAGGGAATTGTCGGCCAATCCCTGACTCACCCAAGCTCCAGTTTTCTGTGTGTGAGCAAGCAGTGACAGGAGGCTGGCTCGAGGGCAGCTGGCTGCCTTCCTGTGGATGGCATGGCCCTCTGGAGCCTCTGAGGCTCCCTGCCCAGCTTTAAGGGCCATGCCTGAGGGTCAGGTAGGCCTTCGTAGCATGCGGCATTGGCTGTCTTTGAACTAAAAGAAGATGCCTGCTGGCTTTGAACTAAAACTGTTTGAGAAGAGGGCCAAAAGTTGACAGTGAGGGCACCTGGGTGGCTCAGTTGGTTGGGCGACTGCCTTTGGCTCAGGTCATGATCCCAGCGTCCAGGGATCGAGTCCCACATCGGGCTCCCGGCTCCATGGAGAGTCTGCTTCTCCCTCTCAAGCTCTCGCTCTCTCACTCTCTCTCTCTCTCTCAAATAAATAAATAAAAATCCTTAAAAAAAAAAAAGTTGACAGTGATTACCCTAACAGACAACTAGAAAAGTGTACTGAAAGAGAAGTCTGCTCAGGTTCTCGTCATTAAGCTCACCTTTACCTTTTCCTTTATTTGTCCTCCATTCACTGAGCACCTTCCAGATACTGAGGACGTGTCCTTCCACATGGAAGAAATCACGGACTGGTAGGGAAGAGGTCTAGAGGTCTCAAGGGGGAAGACGTCCCTAATACTTGGAAATGCTACGTTTGAGACAGGGCTGTGCGTGGTGCCCTGAGGGTTTCTGCTGCGTTATGTCTGGGAGCCTTGGCAGTTCACAAAGATGGCAGAGGCCACTGCTTCCTCTTGAGCGGGGCAGCGTAGTGTTCTATAGGTTCCTGTCCTGGCTTCCCGCCTCACCAGCTGAGGGACCTTGGCTGAGATATTTAGTTTCTCTGTGCCTCTGTGGTTTTCACTTGTAAAGTGGGAGTAATAAACAATAATAATTGTGTAGGATTTTTGTGAAGACTAAATGAGTTTACTAATATGTGTAAAACCAGTTAGTTAGAACTCTTCCCCCTACTGGCTAAGAGCTGCCAGTGGATTTAAGGCTGAGGAGCAGCAGGTGCTGGTCTGAAGCGGTGCCACCGCTGAGGAGCTGAGGTCTCCCCTCCCTACCGGCATCCTCGCTAACAGCGCAGAGAGGACCCTTTCTGGAGGGACCCTGCTGATGCTTCTGAGACCTTCAGGGATCTGAGTTCTGCCGAGGGGCAGCATGCTGTGCCGGTAACAGAAGTGTCAGGAGACGGGTTTGTTAAGGAGACAGAGCGAAGGGCTTGGGGGTATACTTGGGGTACTTCAGGAAGCAGCATGCAGGAGATGCTCTACTGAGAACCGAGCACCAGCATTTCTTCCCGGTGCCACGTTCAGCGGGGTGGTGTTGGTAGGTTGAGATCAGTCGTGGTGGGAATATTTATACTACGGAGCTTGGCCAGTGTTACAGATCTGTGCTTTCTCTTCAGAGGGCTGATGGCTAAACATTTCTACAGCACGGCCCTGGCCTTAGGGTTCCTTTGTGGCCGATGTAGCTTCTTGGGATCCTCTCCCCTGACCTAGAGCTGGGCTCTGTTCCAGACGGCACTCAGGGCCTCTGGGATCGAACTGGACAGAGAGACCCATTGAGTTTGGCCTGCTGTGGATAAGCAGCGTTCCTTTCCTTGAGGACGGCTTTGCCAGGTATACTTGAAAAGAGCACTTTGGGCTTGGGTGCCCTGCAGGAAAGAGATACTGAGCGCTCCAAAAATGATATGCCATGCCTCTCATTGTCAGGCCACTCACTGCCATTTTCTCTTCTTTTCCTTTTTCTGTTTTTGTTTTTGTTGCTTTTAGGTCTCAGTCAGTCTCTCCACCTCCAGTTCTGTCCCCACCAAGGAGTCCCATCTATCCGCTCAGTGATAGTGAAACGTCAGCCTGCAGGTACCCGAGCCGCTCCAACTCCCGGCTGCTCCTCAAGGACTGGCACCCCCGTAATCTTTCACCCCCAAATCCTCAAGCTCCCTCCCCAGGCACTGCACCACCCGTCTGTCCCCTCAAGGCCACCAACTTCAGTTATTCGGACCGAAGCCCTTCAGTGTGCAAGAGAGAGGACCAGAAGGAGAACGTTCAAGGGGAAGGCCAGGATGTAGAGGGAGTAGCTGCTTGCCTCCCTCTTGCCCAGAGCACCCCGTCCTTAGGGCCAACAGCTGGCCCACGGAGCTTCTTTTTGAACCGCACTGGCAGCCGTGCCCACAGCCTGGGCATCCGAGAGAAGATTTCAGCATGGGAGGGGCGCCGAGAGGCTTCGCCCAGGATGAGCGTGTGCGGGGAGAAGCGGGAGGGCTCTGGGGGCGAGTGGGCGCTCAGTGAGGGCTGTCCCAGCGTGGCGCCATCCCCCTGCAGCTCAGAAAAAGCCTTCGATTTCAAGGGCCTCCGGAGGATGAGCAGGACCTTCTCAGAGTGCTCCTACCCTGAGACCGAGGAGGAGGGAGAGGCGCTCCCTGTCCGGGACTCTTTCTATCGGCCGGAGAGACGGGCAGGCTGGAGTGAGCCCAGCTCCTTCCTCAGGGGGCATGGCAGCAGGAGAGAGAGCTCAGCAGTGCTGAGTCGGATCCAGAAAATTGAACAGGCCCTGAAGGAGCAGCCAGGCCGGGGACTCCCCCAGCTCCCCAGCAGCTGCTATAGTGTAGACCGAGGGAGAAGGAAGACTGGGACCTTGGGCACGTTGGAGGAACCGACAGGGAGCACAAGTGTGAGCACTGGCAGCCGGGCAGGAGGAGTGGCTGGAATTGGGGGGGAGGCAGGCCCACCCCTGGAGAGGGAAGGCAATGGCTCCACTAAGCCAGGGACCCCTGGAAATAGCCCGAGCTCCCAGCTGCTGCCGTCAAAGAGCTCCCCTGATCCCGCTGTGAACCCTGTCCCCAAACCCAAGCGCACCTTTGAATATGAGGCTGACAAGAACCCCAAGAGTAAGCCAAGCAATGGTCTACCTCCTTCGCCCACACCTGCTGCTCCACCCCCCCTGCCCTCTACCCCCGCCCCACCAGTCACCCGGAGACCCAAGAAGGACATGCGTGGTCACCGCAAATCCCAGAGCAGGTAACAATTGCTTCTCCAGTGTCTTTAACGGCTGGGCACAGTGGCTTTCTTTTCCATGGAAGTTGCAAAAACAGACTGTAATTGTGGGTCACAGTCAGTAGTCCTTCCTTGGTCCTGGAGCAGTGAATCATCGTCAGGTGGTAACAGGAGTTAGGTGGAAAGGAAATTGCTCTGCTCTTGCTGGGATAAGGATCCGTAAATGTGAGTGGGGTTGGGGGAGGGGGTGACAGTGGTTCTTCCAAATGTTGCCTGCTGAAGGTGTGGGCTAGATTTGGCCTTTGGGGGAGAGTTGGGCTGTGTCTTGAGCCCTGTCAGAACTTCCTTGGTGCCTGTGGGAGGGGTAGGGCCATATTCCTTGTGGATAAAATGGGCAGTCCCTTGAAGACTAGCAGTAGGATCTTAGCCTCATGACCACCCGAAATGCCGGCGCTAGAAACTTACTTCTTTGAAGGAAGCATCATCTGAATACTGCACGTTGTCCTTAACATGGGAGTATTGACACATTTAGGGTGATTTTCTCTTTCCTTAGGGCTTCCTGGCCATTTAGGGACCCTGGGCCTATAGGGAGAGGGGATCCTTGGATCCTGAAAGGGGAGACTGAAGGACAAAGGAGTTGAAAAACACTTTCCTGGCTTCTTGGCCATGTCCAAGAATGACCTGTCCTGACACTCTCAGTGTCTTCCTGGACAGTCTCGGCATTCCTGGCCCTGGACTACCTGGGCCATCTTAATGTGACCAGGAGCTTGAGCTGCTGGGGTTCAGGAAAGTTAACAGGCATCTTATTCTCTGAATTGGGGTAGGCTGGAAGCCTGCCTCCTTGGGAAGTCCTGTCCCCCTCTCCCTCTTTGCCTTTCTCTTCTAAAGCAAAGTCAGATGGCATTCAGGTTCATTTCAGTTCTCGGGATTCTTCCATTGGACCACACACTTCAGGCTGCATCCCACATATCCTATCTCATATAGGTAACTGTTTGTGAGAGGAAGACATCAGAAAGTTTCAGATCCATGGGCCAGAAGAGCCCTTGGCTAAGGGTAATCCTACATTTTGGCTCACCCTAGCATGCTCCCTGGCTCTTAAGTCTTTAACAGCCTACCAAGAGTGTTTGCTTTGTTCTTATTTATCCATTTCTATAAACACCATCTAGAGCCTGCCATGCATCAAACCCTGAACTGGTTAAGAGCACACAGGGTCAGATAAGATGGGGTCCTTCCATTCTTGATGTGGTACAGGAGATAGATGGACAGATAAACGCTAGATGCTCTTCTGTGTGCTCCCTGTCAGAGTAGGACGCTATAGAGACCCAAAGGAAGAGGCAGCTAAATCAGGCTGGGGAGTAAGCAAAGCCTCCTTATAGACGGAGTTGCTGAGCTAAATTTAGAAGAGCAAAAAATTTGCAGTTAGCTAGGTGGGAAAGGGGGGTGCGGGAGAGTACGTCAGCCTGGAGGTTTTACACATACTCCCACACACATTACATTTATACGTAATACATACACACACACACACACACACACACACACACACCCCATATATGGAAGGGTTACTTCACATAAGAAGTAACTTCGCAAACTTAAAAATCTGTGCTCTTGGGAGAAAAAAAGACCACTCAAAAAGCATAGCCTGTTTTATTTACCTGTTCACATAGCGAGCATATTCCCTCGCAGAGCAGGTGAGTTTGTTTCTATTGTGTCTGGTATGATTCTTATATTTAATACACCTTTTTATTTTTAAAAAATGCAAGCCAAATATTTCTTTGGATATTCAAGCAAAGAAAAAGAAATCTGCTAAAAAAAAAATCTGTGGAGAAATTGATTCTATTAGTCTTAATTCAGGACGGTGTTTTGGTCTTCAGCGTGGTGCCTTCCTGAGGGATTTTCAAGGGTAACGTGGCAGAACATGATTTGTGTCTTATTTGCTGGACTTGAGAACTACCTGCAAAAGATGTTGACCCCACTGTATATATATCCACGAGAGCTTGATCTCAGACCACCAGTTTCCGTGGGCCCACGTTCACGAACCACTGCCCTCAACCATTGCATATTTAACTGGGTGAGAAGTCTGGGTCAGAGACAGATTTGGGAGCCATCATGGTAGGAATAGTAGATAGAGTGATGGCCATCAGTATTTGGCCCCCAGAAAGTACAGAGTGAGAGAATCCTAAAGACGGGACTCTGAGAGACCCTGGCATTTAAAAGACAAGTAAAAAAGGCAAACCCCTCACAAGAGCCTGAAAAGTAAGTGCCAAAGAGGCTGTTGCTTGTGTCACAGAGGCGAAGGAAGGAGAGTGCCGTTCCAGAGTGTTCAGCTATGTTAGGCACTCCAGAGTAGCTAGGTAAGCTGAGAACAGAATGTGGCTTTTAGGACACTTGTAGTCCTTGACTTGCACCCCAAGACTCTCAGGAGTTTTTCATTAAACAAGAAAAAAAGGCTGAGATGTCTAATGGTACCCAAAAGAAGAGGGAGGTGTTCATGGGTGGGAAGAGGTCTTCAGTCAGTGCCTTTCCTTTCTCCCCCTCCCCAGGAGTTTGCTGGGACCTGCCTTGGAGAGGGAGAGAATGCAGCTGGGGTCACGTCTTAGATAATGGAGGAGAGGAGGAGAGAGTGCTGTGGGCCCAAGCTGTCTGAGGAGCTGAGAAGCTGTGGTTTTGAAATTAGCAAATGGTCATTTGCAGTGTACAAAGGAGATTACTAGCTGAAGGGAAACTGGCTCTTGGAAGTAGCTTCCGACTATAAATTGGCCTTCTAGTTCCACCTCAGAAGCAGTATGGTTTTTGTTTTTTTTTTTGGAAGTCTCAGCCTTTCCTCTTCCAACAACCCACCTACCACCCCAACTGCTTCCCTGACCCCCAGACAGCCCTGGGTACCACCCACCCACTGTTGAGCCCTTGCCACTTGTTCAGATCAGGAGCCCTTGCTAGGATACAGGTGTGATGGAGACTCCAGAGGCAGAACAGGGACTCCATTCTTGTGGTCCTGGTGGATATTTCTCAAGGATGATATGCTCCAGGACTTGGAGGCCCAGGTCAAAAGCTTAGACCTTGGAGCCAGACAGTCTGCGTGAGTCCTGCCTCCTTTCACTTCGTCTCCCTGAGCCTCCACCTCCACATTCATAAAATGGCACAATAGCTCGTAGCAGCGTTATGAGGATTAATGATATTCACATGCAAAGCATTTGATACGGCATCTGATGCACAGCCCCCTTCTTAGCTGTGGGGGCTGTTATAGGGATTATTTGCAGGAACCCAGTCTGGAGCCTTGCAGACCCTTTTCTCTTCCTTTGAGTGGTAAGTTTTGATCCATCTTTTTTTTTTTTAATTTTAAAAAAAAATATTTTATTTATTTATTTATTTGTCAGAGAGAGAGAGAAGGAGCGAGCACAGGCAGACAGAGTGGCAGCAGAGGCAGAGGGAGAAGCAGGCTCCCTGCCGAGCAAGGAGCCCGATGTGGGATTCGATCCCAGGACGCTGGGATCATGACCTGAGCCGAAGGCAGCCACTCAACCAACTGAGCCGCCCCAGGCGTCCCAGTTTTGATCCATCTTGATGCATTGCTTGGTAGCTGTTGGTGAGGAGGACGTATGGTCTTTGCTCTTGCCAACGGCCATTCCCCCAACAAGGCAGTCGGAACCTAGTTTTGCTGGAATGACTCATGCTCTGTTATCCACAGAAAATCCTTTGAGTTTGAGGATGCATCCAGTCTCCAGTCCCTGTACCCCTCTTCTCCCACTGAGAACGGTACTGAGAGCCAACCCAAGTTTGGATCCAAAAGCACTTTAGAAGAGAACGCCTATGAAGATATTGTGGGTAAGCTCTGGCAGAGGGGGTGGGCTGGCTTGTCTCTGGGAGCTGTAGGGCAGGAACAGGAGGGACACCTTAGATTCTACTTCATTCACTGGGGGCAGAGTTGGCCCAGCTTCAGGAACTTCTCAAGCAAATGGGCACTAGAGGAAGCAGCTTAGCAAAGACTGAGCAGCTGAGAAATTAAAGCCTGACCTTGAATGAACTGAAGCCCAAAGGGTTTCTGGGACCACAAAAAGGGGAAAAACACATCATCCTTTTTATTTTTTTTTTAATTTTCAGAAATCTTCCTTAGATGTGTGTCCTTCCTCAGTGGTGTGTCTTTAGGCAAATCACTTTTCGTAGACCTCTGTCTTCTCACAATGTGGTGATAATGATGTTGTGATTTTAACAATAATAATGATAATAGTAATAAAACTTCAAGGGATTATTGTTAGAATTCATTGAGATAAAATCTTTATCCAAGTACCTAGCAAAGTGCCTGGTCCTTAATATCTGTCTCCTACTTTCCGTTAAAGTAAATGGTGTCAAGAAAGCATCTGAGGTTTTACTCTGCTTGCAAACAAGTCTAGCCCTCCCTAGTTTCACAGATGCTGACACAAGACACAAGGACTTTATTGCTCACAGCACACAGGAGGCATGAGCTCTGTGTCCACGTGGGTCCCCCTTGCTCCCAGTTCCCATGAGGCAGTGTGGAGGAGGTCCAGGTAGAGGCTGTATGCATAGTGGGTCTGTGTCCCAGCTGAGGATCTCCAAGCTTAAGGAACCCCAATCTTTTCAGGGGGTGGCTAGCAAACATGCCCAACCTTTGCCCCACCAAGAGACGTTATCTTTATTCTGGTCAGGAAACAAATCTGCCTCTACCCTCCGGGGAGACACCCTCTGTCTTCTGAGGTGGTTTGCTATACATCTTTGAAATGGTAGTCTGGATGGTTTCATTCCTCTTGCTCAAAAGTCAGAAATCTAAAGTGCCATGGAGAATTGTCCTTCAACAATTGGGAAGACTTGGTGTTGGCAAACCTGTGTTCCAGAGTCAATGAAAAACCAACTGACTGGGGTGGGTTGGGTTTATTTTGGGCTTTCATTCTAATTCTGGCCTCGTTCTCTTCAGCGGGTACTTCAGTTCCGTTCAAGTAATGTGCTGTGTGTGAGTGTAGAGAAGAGAAGCAGTGTGCTGTGCACTTGACCCCTCCTCTCTCATCTCTGGCTCTGTCTGATCTCTGTGTTAGGACTTGAGGCTGGAGACCATAGGCTTAGATAACACATTAGAGAGGGAAGTGGCCCTAGTGGAGAACCTTCCAGATTCTCCTAAGACTGGGGAATCTTCAGAAGAGGAGGTCATCTATTCCCTCATTTGATCTGAGCCACGAGTGTCATTGTTTTCTCCTTACAACTCGCTGGGCTGGCGTTTCTGGAGAAATAGCAGAGCACTGCTTGGATCCACTTAGGCACTGCTTCCCAGGAATGGAGTGCATAGTATACAGCCATCCAAAATTAGGTCATAACCGGAAGACTGTGGGAGTGCGATCCCTAGAATAGCAAAAGGGTTAGGGAGGGAGGCCTTTTCCCTTTACACTGGGAAAAAGCTTTGTACACATGGTCCCCAGAGTTGAGGTCAAGAGGTGTGGGGATCAGAGGCACAACCCCATCTTCCTCCCCACTCCCGTTGCAGGGTACATTCCTGTTTCCTCTAGCTGAGAAGAAATCGGAATGTGTTCTTGCTGCCCGGGGCCCTTGGGAGCACCCAGTGCAGCAGCTGCAACGGGCAGAGGAGACTCGAGTTCTTAGGCCCCTCCCCCAGCCCAGCGGGCTCTGCCCACGCTGTGCTCCTCTTCTCTGAGGAGGCTTTGCAGCCTGATCGGGCTGACCAGGGATTTCGGGAGAGGAGATGGATGTTTTTGCATCAGCTGAACTGAACTAAGAGAAAGAGGTTTAACCATTTCTCCCTGTCCAGAGTTCCATGATCCTAATCTCTGTTTAGCTTTGTTTGGGGACTGTGTCTGGTGGGGGGTGGGGGAAATGAGAATCTGGGGGGCGCTGTCCTGGGCAACAGAGCTGTTCTCTGGGCCTTCTTTGGTCAGGTTAGAGAGAAGAGGAGGAGGGAGGCAAGGGTGTCTGGACCTCAGTCTCCAGACTCAGTAGAGGAGTCTTTGCCACTTTGGGATGCTGCAGGAGGAGGGAAGGAAATACCGGAGCTGCGTGGCTCCTTCCTGAACGGATGAGCTAGAGCTAGGGGTAAGGGCTGGGATGGGAGGAGGCTGTAGTGGGGGTGTGATCCGTTGCTGCTCACCTAGCTTCTGGATTTGGAGCATTGTGCAGAGTACAGGAGTAGTACTCGGGAGGGTGTTGGAAGGAGGGCAGGGAGTGACCCAGGTACCTGGGTTTGGCTTCAGCCTTGGGGGTGGTGGGGTAGGGCTGTTCAGCATTTGTAATTAGTTCACTGCTTTGGACACAGCTTCTTCCTTTGTATCCCCCACAATAGCACTGGCTAAATTTCTAGTCCAGGGAGGCTAGAGGGAAATCTAAGAGAGAATATCTCTTTCTCTTAGATTCTGGTTGATCTGTCCCTTTCTCCTTCCCTGGTCCAAGAATTTGGATCCCCCAGAGGCTTCACGGGGGCCTTCGTTGCTGCACTATGAATGTCAGTTTCATTTTTGCCTGGGATTGAACAGTTCCCTGGACTTTCCAGGAGCCTTCTCTTCTGTTCTTGGCCCTGCCTGTGCTCTGTGAGCTTCAGGTCATTTTTGGTTCTGTTTGGATTAACCAACTCTTATGCTGCTTTGCTTGCACAGGGACAGACAAGGCTTTGTTTTGAGTGTGTGATCATGGGCTTGTGGGGGACAGGGAGCTCCCGTGTTAAATCTCCATCTTGGGGACCAGCTGATTGGATTGGAGTTGCTAGTCGGTTAGAGGTTGAGGTTTAGTTGGCCCAGAAATGAACATGTCTTCTCTATGAGCAGTGGACTTGAACAAGGAGCCTTGGGGAATTTGTTGGCCTCCCGCCCACATCAGGCATGACGCCTGGGGACCTGGGGTGGGATATTCCAAGACAGGCTGAGGTTTGTCCTGCTAATTTGCAATAGAGGGGTTCAAAAATAAAGTTACTGCCTTGCTGCTTCCTGGGCTGTTAATTCTCGCCTGTCCAATTTGACATCTGCCCCTGGAAGATGCTGCTGTCCCACAAAGCCTTATAATCGTTTGCATTCTGAGGCTGACACTTAAAAATGCACCCAAGGAAGCAGCTTATTAGGGAGTTATGTGGAGTGGCCTCGGCGCCTGACCAGGGAGCCTGGACTGCATTCCTGCAGAGATTCCCACTCCCAGCAGCTAGTTGGGGCTGAGGGAGAGTTTCCAGGAACTTGAGCGGGATGGGAGCTGGGGATAGGGCCGGTCAGCCTGACTGCAAAGCTTTTGGAGCTTCTGCTCTCTCTGTCTTCTCTCCTTTGTCCCCAGGCTGGAAAGTAGGAAGGCACAAAGGGTACCTAACAACACCAAGGCTGTAGCCGGGGCAGTTGGAGAAGGGTGTCCAGGCTTGGAGGGTGGGTAACAGTTGGCTCCTTAGAGCTCCGCATCTGATGTACTGTGTGTTGGCGGGGAGAAGGGATGTGTTGGACCTTTATCCTGGCCCTCTCCACTGCGTGAAGGAGGGGAAGAGGCTGAGCACCAGCAGAAGCAGCTGGTTGGAACCAGGACAGGTTTTGACAGGGAAGCTACAGACCCTGCGCCCTAGCCAGGGCACGGTCAAGAGGCTTAGGATTCTGTTGAGAGAAATCCTCAGTGTCTGCGCACTTACACACCTCTTCCCTGACTGGTTCTTCTAGTTGTGTGTGTGTGAGTGAGTGCTGTTTGGTGTGTGTGGTTAATGACCAAAGGAGCTGTGGGAAGGAGTGGGGGCAGGGCTGGGTGGGGCTGGTTTCTTCCTTCAAGAGGATCCCTGTGATAAGTTTGGGCTCTGACAAGCCCCTTTAAAAGAGTGCAAAGCAGAAATTCTTGGCGATGCCCTTGTTCCATATCTCATCAGCGAAGCTGGGAAGGGTTGAGACCTCTGGCTTCCCCAGCTGGGCTTGATGAGATGGGGCTGCTCAGGGCCAGGCTTCTGGGGAACAGGGCCTTCCTCTTCCTCTCCTCTCCTCAAGCAGTCAGTGCGGATCGGCCTCCAGCAGTCCGTGTGGGTGGGAATGCAGGTGACAGTCTGGTGGTCTGCCAGGCTTCCTGTCTCCCATCTATGCCCCTGCTAACTCTTCACCATTTCTCTCCACTCAGCTGTAGCTGCTCTAGCCTTGCTGTGGCCTTGCTCCCCCAAAGGAGGTTCTGAGCCCTATTCCACAGCATCCTGCCTCTCCCAACTCTGAGCCATTGCTTTGGGATTAATTTTCTTCCAGCAGGTTCAGGTGTGGTTCACCTTGGGGCCCACTTGGTATCTGCATAATATCCCCATCCCTTGGGCATCCTTATTCCCTGGAAGGATGACAGGGAGTACGTCCGTGAGACAGCTCCAGAACGGTGGCCGGGAATAATCTAGGACATGGAGAGTAGCAGGTGAACGAGGGCTGTGAGGGCCCAGCTAAGGCTGGGGAGGCAGGGCTTGGGCTGGGGCCAGCAGTCATTTCCTGGAGCAGTGATGAGTGGTCTGATTCTATCAGAGAGAATTTGAAACATTGCTGAAGAAAGAGGCTGGTGTTAAGGCTGGGAAGGCAGGAGGAACAGGCTTTTGAGGCTTTCCTGAAATTTTGTTTCCAGAGGCAACGTTAGTACTTTTTTTTTTTTAAACATTTAAAGATTTTATTTATTTATTTGACAGACAGAGATCACAAGTAGGCAGAGAGGCAGGCAGAGAGAGAGAGAGGGAAGCAGGCTCCCCGCTGAGCAGAGAAGCCGATGTGGGGCTCAATCCCACATGACCCTGGGATCATGACCTGAGCTGAAAGCGGAGGCTTTAACCCACTGAGCCACCCAGGTGCCCCGCAACGTTAGTATTGAGACCCTGGTGTTCCCACCTGTTTTCTCCCAGGTTGTCTTTGATGTGCCTAAGTGTTGTTCATCTATTACTTCCCTGGGCTTTGGTCTCCTACAGCTTTTCCTTGGAGTGTTGGATTTTGTATCCATGTTCAAAGCTCTGATCCTTTGGGAAGAAAGAAGGAGGAGAAGGAGAGAGGGAGGGAGAAGGAAGGAAGGAAGGGAGTTTGCCTTGGGAGTCATGTCATGGCACTCTGAATCTATTAGGAAGTTTAGAAACATCTATCTAAAGCAATGGTTCCTAACAGGGCAGGGGGGTAATTACATCCATCCAACCCATCAATCCATCCATCCATCCTTCCTTCATTCCTTCGTTCCTTCTTTCTATCTTTCTATCTTTCCATCGCTCCCTCCTCCCTCTGTGCCCCCTGCCATCCATCCATGCCTGCATTTATCCTTCTGCTCAGGGGACATTTGGCAGTGTCTGGAGACATTTTTGGTTCTTACAACTGAGGGGATGCTACGGTCATCTACTGGATTGAGGCCGGGGTTGCTTCTGAGCATCCCACAAATGCACAGGCGAGCCCACCGCCGCAAGAATCATCCAGCCCCAAATGTCAGTACTTTGGACAAACTCTAACCTAAAGCAGTTGAGACAAGGTCATCCTGTTGATTCAGGGATGATGATAAGGACTCTGGCTGGTCAGCCATCCAGCCCAAGGCAGTCTGGATTTGATGAGCTTGTAATAAATGTTCTTCCTGCCCCCATCAGAACAGTGATGCTCTGGCCCCATTTCCCAGGGTCAGGAAGATTGTGTCCCGGTGCTCTTGACTCCTGAATCCTCCCACCTCATCAATACAGGTTATATGTTGGAAACAGACCAAGAAGAACTGAGTGTCTCCTGCCTCCTCCCTAAGTGCCCAGAGTGGGGTAGGCTGGATGCCAGTTTTGATGCTTGGCTTCTAGAGCGGGGTTGCTGGGCGGCTCTGCTTAGTCAGGACTCTGGAATGGAGACCGGTCATCTTTATAGCATGGCTGTGTTACAGGAAAACGTCTGCTCAGTTGCTGAGGACTCGGCTTGGTGCTGGGAATCACTTCATCCTGTCCCAGATCCTCTCTTGACCCGTTCTTGACTCACTTTAAAGAGATTTGTGTGGCTTCCCTGGTGGCTTGAGTAGGTGTGACAGAAATCTTCCTTTCACACCTCCTCCCTCCCCCTATCTCTGTGAAAGCGTTTCCTCAGTAGTTTTCCATGGTAATAATAAGTAGATACCCCCAGTTTGGGGGGAATCTTGACTTTGGAAATTGAGAATTCTGTAAGCATACAGGGATTGGTTTTTCTCCTGTGTCGCATCCTAGGAAAGCCTATAGTCCCAGCGGCCTTATTTCTAGTCCTGTAGCTCTTTCCTCGCCTGCTCCCCAAGAAGTGGTGTCTGAACTCCTCTGAGGCGTGAGGTACATCTGGGCATCTATAGGGCTCAGCGGTCACCAGCCTCCATCCCGCTGCAGAACAGAGAGAAGAGGAGTGACCCCTGGTCTCTTCATGTATGCTGCCCCCAGCAGAGGGTAGCATATATATGTTGGTCACCAGTTGTCCCGGTCCCCAGTCCCAGACAGGGGTGTCCATGTGGCAGGAAAGATATGGAAAGACAAAGGAAGGGGAGCAGAGGGCCCCATTCACTCTCATTGCCCACAGATCTGTGGCGGGAGGCGCATGGTGTTTTGAGGCATAGGGAAGTCCAGGTTTGTGCTACAGGGAGAAGGGCAGGCACATAGGGCTCTGGGAAGGAGATGCTTTTACAGGCAGGGACTGTGCTTTCCGCTCCCTGAGATTTGCTGGCAGTGCCAGGATGGTGCCTGCTGCCAGGGATCTTAGCCATTCTTCCCGAGAAGCCCAAACTCCCCACCCTCACCTCTTTGGCACAGATGGCTAGCAGGCCTTTCACACCTCCCTTGTGTCACAGCAGGAGGGCTTGTTACAAAAGGGGATTGAAGACCATTCTCTTATTGCAAGGCCAGTGGTGGAGGAAACAGTGACCCTATAGTGAGAGTGCTGTCACTACTTGGCTCCCCCCTGTTCTGGTGTGGGGTTACCTGTGGACCAGATGGAAGAGCTGCCTTGAGAGAGTCGGTGCATAGGACAGTCAGTGAGAGGGAGGCCTGCCAGCCCCCTGCTCCTTGTAGTTAGGTTTGTTCCTCTGTGCCCAGCCCCCGGAGTGGGTCCTCAGGGGGCATCTGTAGTAGGACAGCCGTGTGACCTCTGAAAGCCTTTCCTACCTGAACTGTGCATCTCTGGGGCTTTCACAGCAGGAGGACTGGAGCCAAGGAATGAAGCCCGGTGTTGGCTTTGTCCTCTGGCTGGGCACAGGCAGGGTAGCTGAGCCAGTCTTGTGCAATCTCTGAATTTATAAAGCAGAGGCCAGACGAGGCTGAGCTGAACTGGGGGCGGGGGGTTTGCTTCTGGACTTGGAGCCGGGATCTGTTTGTAGCCTCCCCGCAGCAGACGGGCAGCTGTATGACTCATGGACTGAAGGGCCAGGCAGAAGCCATTCTCTTTGGTTCACAGGAATTCTGCTTGTTTATTTGTGAGTGTGTTTCCTCCTTCCCTTCTCCCAGTCTCTGACTTCTCCCCCTCTGCAGGAGATCTGCCCAAGGAGAATCCATATGAGGATGTGGACTTAAAGAGCCGAAGAGCGGGACGAAAATCCCAGCAACTGTCCGAAAACTCCTTGGACTCTTTGCACAGGATGTGGGGTCCTCAGGACAGGAAGTACAACAACCCACCCACTCAGGTAATGGCAGCCCTGACTTGGGCCAACACAAGGGCCACAGTGGAGGCCTGTCCTGCCAGGGTGTGGGCCCACTTCCACTCCCACTCTTTCCCTCACTAGTACTTGGCAAAGGAGGTGACCTCAGGGAAGAGCTCTGCATGCGGGGACTTCTGCCACGTCAAAATCCTTGTGGGCACCCTGCCCTCCGTGCTCCCCTTCAGTACTTGAGCTCTGCGCTACAACATGAGCCCCAGCTGCCTCCTGTCCTGTCATTGTTCCTGCTCCCTTTCTGTGGGTAACAGGAAGACAGGACCCTGGTTAGAGTCTTGGTATTCGGCAGCTCTGGCAGAAATGATCTCAATACTGACATTTGGGGGCCAGGCATAGGCCCAAGAACCAGATTTGGAGAGCTAGATAGGTATCTGCCAGACCTGGAGCCACTCATGTTGTAGGGAATAAGACTGAATTGTCAAGAAGAGGGCTGATAGAAGGCAGAATGAGAAAAAAGGTGAAGAGTCAAAGGAGACTGTTAGACTCTAGCTCATTCTTGCCTTGTCCAGGGTGGACAGGAGGCAGAAGGAGGCAGGAGGCGCTTTCTTGGACCTACCCAGGCAACTCTAATTCTCTTTGCAAATGGAGGGACCTGGACATTTTATAACATTGGCTGGAGAATACAGAGATGGTTTCTTCTGGCTTTGGAGTGATATAATCATTTTTATAAAAGATTCACCTTTCTCATGAGCTATGTTCAAACAGGCCCCCACTGAATTTGTGTGGCCAGCCTGACTGGGTGGGAGGAGGACTGGCTCAACAGTGATGAAGGATGATGCCAGATGGAGAAAGTGGGTGGGAGGTGGGCTGAGTGGGCAGGGGTGCTGCCTTTCTAGCAGGCAGCGGGATCTGTGGCGAGTAAGGTGCCTCTGAATAAGGGTGCTGGTTTTGACTGAGGGAGTAGATCCGGGCTGGGGAGGGGCAGCTGCAGTGAAGGAGCCACCTGGCTGGGAGGCCCACCTTGCCAGGCTTTGGGAGTGAGAGCCCAGAGCCCTTATGTTCTGCCTGGAAAAGGTGAGCAGGGCCAGGCTGCTATGTGGATTATGGCGCCTGCTAAGGAAGCATTTTAGGACTGGGTCAGGGCCTGTGGGAAGGAGATGACCTCCATCAACCAGGCTGAATAATGAGCCACGGCTAAGCCTTGTCCCAAAGCTCAGGAGGAGCCCCCAGAATTCCCACTTGTCCTTCTCTTTCCACTCAGATGAGAGCCCAGTTTTTTAGCCTCTGTTTTCTTTTTTCTGGTAGAGGTGGTTCGGCTTCCTTTGTGGAAGCCGTGTCTCATCTAGCCCTGACCTGCTGATGAGCAGCTGAGGTCTTACGAGAGGAAATCCAGGCAGAGGGAAATTCCAGGGTGGGATTCAGGGGAGCCAGGGATGCCAGCCAAGGCATATGTGCTGAACCCCTCTCCCACGTCTTCTCCCCCGTACCAGCTCTCCCTGAAACCCAGCAGCCAGTCCCTGCGCAGTGGGAACTGGTCAGAGAGGAAGAGCCACCACCGGCTGCCGCGATTACCCAAGAGGCACAGCCATGACGACATGCTGCTGCTGGCTCAGCTGAGCCTGCCGTCTTCACCCTCCAGCCTCAACGAGGACAGCCTAAGCACCACCAGTGAGCTGCTGTCCAGCCGCAGGGCCCGCCGCATTCCTAAGGTAGCCTCCCTAGAGGGGCCACCCGGGGCTGTCTGGGCAGGTGGGCAGGCAGGTGGGCAGCTCTCTCCTCCTCTTCGTTCCCTAATCGGGGGCTGCTTCCTCAGTTCTCCTTGAATAAACTCTGGGCCCTTGCACTGGCCTTTCTTTTTCACCTGGTTAATTCCCTGTCTTATTAACAGAGATGCATTAAGGGGTTCGTGGGCGCACAGATGTTAGGGGAGGGACAGACTAGGGAGCACTCCATGCCATTGAGTGACCGGAAGCCAGTCGTTTAGGAGACTCCCCGCTGGCGAGCTCTGTGCACACACAAACACTTCTAGGCTTTGAAGGACCTAAGACTCAAACTTGAGTCTTCCTTTCTCTGACTCTCAGAATTGAGAGTTTTCAGCAATGAGTTGCACACACAGACAGACCCAAATCCGCAGCCCAAAGCAGCAGGATTTAGCCAAATGGTATTTTTAGCCTGCAAACAATGCTTGGGTATATTGGGAATTTAGCTCCTTCCTGTCGTGGCCCCAGGTTATAGCCTAGAGGGAACGGCTCCAGTCCTTGTTCCTGTTATTACGTCTGAAGAGCTCTTTTGTCTCCGTTGGTTCAGTGACTCTAGGGACCCAGAAGCTCCCATCCTGTGTAGTTTGATCACAGTTCCTTCCTCTGGGGAGCTAAGTTTAACATTCTTGTGTAGGGGCAGGAGACCACTTAGGAGATGAGGGAGAGGAGAGCTACTGGCCAGTCTACACTTGGGGTCAGTGCAGCAGGGAGACCAGAACTGGGCCCAGTGTGGGGAGGGCAGAAAGCTTGCACCTTGAGGGAACAAATGGGCTACTAAATCAGCCTTCTTAGAAATAGGGGCAGCTGGTGTTAGGGTTATCTCATCTTCCCTGCTTTTCTCACCCAGCTTGTCCAAAGAATTAACTCCATCTACAATGCCAAGAGGGGAAAGAAGAGGTTAAAAAAACTGTCTATGTCCAGCATTGAGACAGCATCACTGAGAGGTAGGCCTTGATGTCTGAGTGGTTCAGGTATTGGGGGCCCTTGGGCAGTAGGAACAGGGAGAGGTACAGACTAGCCTCAGTTTACCCTTCTGTGGGCCAATCCCAGGATCCTCCTGCCTTCTAGGAGGGTAGAGTCCTACCAAGAAATGGCGCATAGAAAGGGAGGGCCAAACAGGGAAGGAAGCCATGGGTTGGGTTAGTTCAGGCACTGGGCTGTGAGGCCCTGATGAAGGAGGTAGATGTGGGATTCTGGTTCTGCCAAAAGGAAAGGCCAGACTTACTGAGCACTGTGGTCTGTTTCCCATTTCAAATCTTGGCGTCCTGGAGGTAGTTCCTGTGATCCAGGCCTGTAGGCCTCTCTGCTGTCTCGGCCTCCAGCTCAGGCCTTCAGTAGCTTCCCCCAGATCAGGACTGGATGGAGAAGGGTTTGTATAGCAATTAGCACCTGTGGTTTGAGCTCAGAGGGACCCTGGGCCAAGGGGGCCCAGAAGAGGTAGGATTCATCCCTTGTGAGAAGAGCTGGGAGGGGGGCCCAGGAAACACTGGCTGTGGGGCAGTGGCTCAGCAAGTATGCACTCCTGCTGTTACTTTTCCAGATGAGAATAGTGAGAGCGAGAGCGACTCTGACGACAGGTTCAAAGGTAAGGCACGGAACCCCTTCCCAGCCCTGGCTGTAGAGTCACCCCCCCCTCCCCGCCTCTGCACATATAGTTCCCACGTCCCCAGTTGGCCTGCTTTGGAGGGGCCACAGGCAGGCAGGATAGCAGCTGATAGAGCAAAGAGCTGCAGGGAAGTGCCCTCCTACTTTGTGCAAGGCAGCCCTGTGACGGTTGAACTCACACAGCCCCCTTCACTTGGACTTCCCCAAGGTATTGTCCGTGAGAATTGGGTGCTAGATTTGCCTGGTAAATGCTGCGAATCTGGAGGGTCAGAGGTGGGTTTAGAACATTACAAGTACCTCTTCTGGCTTTAAGAATTGTGCCCGTCTGAGGAAACTGGTCCTCTAGAGGCCACTAACTGAGACCACTAACCCCCCCATATCCACAGAGAGGACTGACGCCTCCCTGAAAAGGTTCTGGGAACTTCCCGTTCCAGCAGCCTTGGATGAATCTCTATTTTTTCTCTCCTGGAAACCTGTCTAGACTTTCCTGGAGGGTTAAAGTCTATGGGAGCTAGCTTCCCTTCTTCCATCCTCCACTGGTTCTCCCAGGGGTAGGGACGGGGACAAAAAATCCAAGTCCAAGGACTCTGAGAGGGGCCCAGGATGAAGCCTTCATGGCGGTTCCTATCTTCTCCTATTGGTACGGGGCAGGGGCAGGTGGGTGCCTGGGTTTTGCCTGGCTTAGGCAGTCCTGTCAGCCCCAGCCCAGCCTCCAGAAGGCCCAGAAGGCCCAGCACGCAGCTCCCCGTGGCAGGGCAGGGCCTCTGCACAGGCGTAGACGCTTTGCTCCTGCCACTTCAGCCCCAGACCCAGCTTCAAGAGGTGGTCAGACCAGGCTTCTGCACTTACAGGTGGTCCACAGAGGCAAAGCCTGAGATTGGGGCTGGGGGGCTAATGTGGGGTCTGTGAGGGTCCAGTCTGCCTGTCCCCTGACATACAACCTGCCCCCAGCCCACACGCAGCGCCTGGTCCACATCCAGTCAATGCTGAAACGTGCACCCAGCTATCGGACTCTGGAGCTGGAACTGCTTGAGTGGCAGGAGCGGGAGCTTTTCGAGTACTTTGTGGTGGTGTCCCTCAAGAAGAAGCCATCTCGAAACACCTACCTCCCTGAAGTCTCCTACCAGTTTCCCAAGGTGAGGCCATCTCTTCCCCATCCCGCCCCTCCTCTAGCACCTTTTATCTGCCTGGGCCATCTCTAGGGCAAGAGAGATCCTGTTCCTGCCATCGCCACTTACCCCACAGTGACAGCCCTGAGCCTGGTGCCTTCCAGCTAGCTGGGAAGAGAGGGGTTCCGAGCTGTGGGTTTGGGCCAGTACTTGTTCAGAGGGTGAGGGCACAGAGAACACCTCCTAGAATGCTTAGAATAAAACTCAAATTGCTTATAAGGATGGCAAGGGACCTGTGGAAGGGCCCCTATGTACTTCTTTATTTCTCTTTTTTAACTACTTTATTGAGACTTAATTCACATACTATATAATTCAGCTATTTAAAGTATACAATTCAGGACCCCTGGGTGACTCAATTGATTAAGTGGCTGCCTTTGGCTCAGGTCATGATCCCAGGGTCCTGGGATTGAGTATTGGGCTCCCTGCTCGGTGGGGAGTCTGCTTCTCCTTCTGCCAGCTCGTGCTCTTTCTCTGTCTCTCTCTGACAAATAAATGAATAAAATTTTTTAAAAAAGTAAAGTATACAATTTAGTGACTTTTAGTATATTCAGAGTTGTAAAATGAATATTAGAACATTTTTTAAAAAAGATTTTATTTTAGAGAGAGAGAGTGCAAGCAAGTAGGGGGAGGAGCAGATTGGAAGATAGAGAGAGAAAATCTGAAGCAGACTCCATGCCCAGCGTGAAGCCTGACACGGGGCTTAATCTCACAACCACGAGATCATGACCTGAGCCAAAACCAAGAGTCAGACGCTTACCTGACTGAGCCACCGAAGTGCCCCTGGAACATATTTTTATCACCCCAAACGGAAACTCTGTACCCTGTTAGCTGTCACTCCCCATCCCCCCACCTGCATTCCCTTTTACCACACCTTCCCTGCCCGTCACCAGCCAGCCAGCCAGCCTGGCCTCCTTGCTCTTTGCCTCTGCCCGGAATGTTCTTTCTTTAGCTCTGCACATTGCTGCCGGCTCTTTTTCATTCCTCATTCTCTGCCCAGATAGTACCTCTTCCAGGAGATCTTTCCAGATACCTGAAGTATACCTCCTCCTGCCCAGTTCCCTCTGTCACAGCGCCCAATTTATTTCTTTTGTGGCAAGATCTCCTTTGGAGATTTTGTTGTCGATTGCTCACTCTCCTGACCAGAATGGGCAGGGACGGGGACCTTGTCCACTTTGTTTTCCATCAGTAGCCCTAGCATGTGACACAGGGCCAGGGGCCACATAGAAAAAGCGCTCACTTGGCACAGACTGAATGAATAGATGATGACTCAGCTCTCCCCAGACCTCTCTGTAGGAATTGGGAATGGGGACAGGATTGCTGAGGAGCATGCCAGTTGGTAGGATGCCATCTAGAGCTCTTAGGACAGGAGATGCTTCTCAGCTCCCCTCCCCTACCAACCAAGGATCCATGTCTTCTCTTGTCTATCTCTCCCCATATTCCTCTCCCTGCAGCTGGACCGACCCACCAAGCAGATGCGGGAGGCAGAGGAGAGGCTCAAGGCCATTCCCCAGTTTTGCTTCCCTGATGCCAAGGACTGGCTTCCTGTGTCCGAGTACAGTAGGTGAGGCATGGCCTGGTCTGGCTGAGGTGAGGCAGGAAGGGGACACAGCCTCCTTGCCTCCCACAGCAGGGACAACTGCATGGGACACACCCGAGTCCCAGCCTCCGCTTTTACAGCAACCCAGCCCTTCTCCTCCTCCCTGGGAGGGCATTCCCTCTTCTTGGGTTCTGTTTCCTGGGTCCTCTGATCCTTCCCTGATGCCAGACCCCTCCCCGTTCCAGTGAGACTTTCTCTTTCATGCTGACTGGGGAAGATGGCAGCAGACGCTTTGGCTACTGCAGGCGCTTACTGGTGAGTAGGGCCATGTGGTCCTTGGGGGACTGGGCCACAGTGTGTATGTATGTGTGCGCGCACACGCACCTTCTTCAACTCTAGTTTGTGTGAGATTCTGCATTCTGCTTCCTTGTATGCTCCTTGAGGCCATCCCCAACACAGACAACACGTGCATGTAGGCACACTGATGAGGCACTCCTGGGATGGCAGGACTCGGAGTGACCCTCCCATTCTAAGATAAACTGTACTACGAGGAGAGAGTGGATCACCTTCTACTGAGATGTCCTATGTTTTCAACTTTCCTACACTTTTTCTTCTCATTCATTTCCCTCAGGCTCCTGGGCCCTGGCTACTGATGCCAGATTGCAGGATTATATCAACCCAGCAGCATACCTGGCCCATACCTGGCCAGCTGAGTGAGGAGGCATCCTGTCCATGGTCTGCTAGTGCTGGAGGCTGAGGAGGGACAGAGCAGTACCTTCTGTGGGATTCTGGGAGAGGTGCCTTGAACAGGGGAAAGGGAGGGTTTTGAAAGTATAAGCCATGTTATATAGAGAGAAGCCCGTCCCCATCTCCCTTCCCATTAGCCCTGGGAAGTAAGGATCCCCCGGTCCCCAGGTCCCCAGCCCTGGGAAGTAGTAGCAATACCTTGAGGTTAGGTAAAGAGAGACTCCTGTTGCACTTTCCTCTGGAATTCACTGGGGATGTTGTTGGTTTGGGGTGTCAGCAGTGTTTCAGGGCTCCCATGCCTTAGTGGGACAAGGACTCACTAGGTATCTAGCCAGTCTAGGGGTAGATGAGAAGGATCCTAGGCAAGGGTCATGTATAGCAGGGACCCCAGACAAAGGATTCTGGGCCATTCGTTAATTCATTTATTCATTCATTCTGAAACACATCCCATACTCCCACGGAGGGTGAGGCAACATGTTAAGGGCACCTAAAGAGGAGTTAGACTTGAATTCAATCCAATCCTCAAGAAAATTTTGATAGTCTAATAGAGGAGGTCAGCCTTTGAATGTAGAAGGGAAGACAAAGGGAATAGGCTATTATTTGGGACATATTGTGTTCCAGTCTAGATGCTTTAAGTATGTCATCTTCTTTAATCCTTATAGTAGTTCGTGAAGTAGTACTATGTCAGTTTCTGTAGATTAAGAAATTAAGACTTGGGGGAATAACTGCCCAGGATCACACAGCCAGTGAAACACAAGCTGGGCTTGACTCTAAGTTCTTTAACACCAAGTCTGATACTCTTGGATCGCCCCAGAGGGTAGTCTGGGAGAAGGGATATTTGGATACCGACTGCCCAGTGAGCAGGGCTAAGGGGATGTGGAGCAGTGCAGATGCCAGGTGGGGAGCCAGGCAGAGGCCAGCATGCCCCAGGTTTACCTGCGCCCAGAGAGGAGCATTCCAAGGACTGCCTTTGCAGGAATAGTGATGGAGCAGAGCTGCTCCTTTGCAGCGGGCCTGCCGCCCCCAGGGAAGAGCATGTTTGTCCTGGCGTGCTTATGCTCGGAGAGGGCCTGGGCTGGGTCCCTGCCAAGGGGGCTGGCACTAGCTCGGCATTCCTGCAGATTGGACACAATGATTCTAACCCAAATCCCACATACTTGATTTAATCACTTGGGGCTTTAGGGGAGGCGGGGGAGAAGGAAAGAGAGAGGAGTGAGTTTCAGGCCTAATATGGACAAAAACAGATTCTGCCTTCTCTTTAGTTCTGTGACGTGTGGCCAGCAGGTTTGGAAACTGAAATAGACCCATCTGCATTTGCTTAGCGGCCTGCGTGAGGGGCCAGCACCTGCTGCTCTGCTCCCTCCCTACTTGGCCTTGCCAGGCACTCAGGCCTTGGAGCCAGAGGCAGCCACAGAGCCCTGCCAGCCCCTGGCTGGAGAAGTAGACTCCTGTGGCCTCACCCCAACCTACATTTGGGGGCTCCAGGCCTGGGGCGCTCTTAGTGCACATCTCCTCCAGCCATTCACTTTGCCAATCCCCTTTTTTCTTTGTTCTCCTCTCCTAGCATACCTCTATTCTGTGTCTTTGTGTCCCTTTCCCTTCTGTCCGGTCAGAAGGCAGCATGCTTTAGAGGTAAGACAGTAAATCTGAGGCCCAAAGAGACTCCTGGATCTGTGACTTTTAGATGCATGCCCTTGGCAATGGCTCACTCTCTTTGTGACTCAGTTTACTCATCTACAAAACGCAGGTGGTAGTGCCTGTGCACTACCTCTCACAGGCGGTTTTAGAGTACTAAGCCCGGGCCTCAGATATGGTAAGCTTTCAACAAATAGTAGTTTGCGGCCCTTATCCATGTTCAGTTTGTCTTACTATAATAGGGTGGATCAAGGAAGGGAGGTAAGGAAACCTAGAATGGGGCTGTTTTACAGAATGTCCCCTGTGAGGGATGGGGGACTCCGTGCCTTGCCCCGAGGAATATACACAGGTTCCTCTCATGACCACTGTGTCCTCTGGATTCCCAGCCTTCACCTTGTAAATCCACAAATCACTCTATAGCTTCTGCCGGTCTGCTTCCTCCTTCACCAGCCTCTGTCAGCGTCCTCCTGGGAGGAGCTCAGCAGGAGTCTGGCACCTTGGGCTGGAAGACCCAGTGGAGGCTAGAGCCTGCCCCTGGAGGGTGTCAGCATTTCCTCTGGGGGCTTGGTTGAGTAGCAGTTAGAAAAGGCTTGCCATCATCCACTAGAAGATCAGTCCTTAGTCCTCAGTTCCCCAGGAAAAGGAGCCAGATGTAGTAATTGTGGCTTCTCTCTATCTGTCTGTCTCTCCTCCGCCTCGTCCCGACCCAGCCGAGTGGGAAAGGGCCTCGGTTGCCAGAGGTATACTGTGTCATCAGCCGCCTTGGCTGCTTCGGCTTGTTTTCCAAGGTAAGAGGGCTGTGGCTTACTTCCCTCCCCTTTCCCCAGCTGACAGCTCCCACAGGAATATCTGTGGCCAGCTCAGATGAGAAAACCACCTGTGTGTGCAAGCGAGCGAGCGGGCCGGTGTGAGCAAGAGAATGCAAGAGCAAGCACAGGGAGCTCGTGGACTCCTTCCTCTTCCCAAGCCTGGCTCCCCATCTGGCCAGCTGGCATCTCCCCAGCTCCTGTGCCAGCATGGTCTGCCAGTGTCACAGTCCACTCTGAGTCCTGGGTAGAGCCAGAGTCCTTTGGGAGAGAGACTCCCCTTGGGGAAACCAGGTGCCCAGGGACACGACTCGCGAGTGGTGTTTCATTTACCCATCTCCTGGGTGTGGGACAAGGATGAGTTAGTGAGCAGAGCAGTCATCGAGTGCCAAGGGAAGCAGGGAGGCTAGAGTGTAAAGCTGCTGGCGAGATAGCCCTCCTGTCCCCTAGCTTTTGGCCCCAGCTGGTCAGATGCCAGGCCACCCTCTTCTCTGCCCAGGAGGTAGGGAAGGGCAGCGCCTGACACCCTTCCTCTTCCGGCTGCTGGCGGTGGGCACAGGTCCTAGATGAGGTGGAGCGCCGGCGTGGGATCTCTGCTGCCTTGGTCTATCCCTTCATGAGAAGTCTCATGGAGTCGCCCTTCCCTGCCCCGGGGAAGACCATCAAAGTGAAGACGTTTCTTCCAGGTGCTGGCAACGAGGTAGGGATTTCTGCTGCCTCTTCTCTCAGACTGTGGATGGGGGCTGGAGGAAGGCCTGCCTGGCCAAGGCTGCAGTCCCTGGGAGGGGCGGAGCACGGCCCCTTCCTCGCTCACCATGTGTGTATAGCTAATCAGCCAGGACTGGAAAAGTGAAGGACAGAACTGTCAATGGGGCCCAACTCCCCACAGCTCCTAGGCGGCCTTCCCTGACCTGCTTGGACTTGACTGCATTCCACCTGCCCACCTTTTATTCATTCATCAACTATTTACCGACAGTGCTCTCTCACAGTCAGGGATGGCGCCGGACCTTGGAGTGGCCATGAGCTTGAAGTGGGCCATAGCTCTGTCCCTGTGGAGTTCATCATCTCGTGAGAGAGACCAACATTAAATACACGTGTCTGCTTTTAAGTAGATAATTCCTGAACTTTTTAAGTGCCAAGTGTGAGCATGGGAGTGAGAGTGTGTGACAGGTAACCTAAAACCTGCTTTAGGTTAGGGGGCCCGGGAAGGCCCCCTCTGAGGAAGGTTGGTAGAGTCAGCTAAATGAAGTGGGGGAGGGGGACTGAAAGAGAAGGGTGTGGATGGGAGAAGGTTATTCCAGGTGGAGAGGGAACAGCACCTGCAAAGGCACTAGTCGGAAGAGTGACAAGGAGCTGATAAAAGGCCAAGATGGTTAAAAGGGTGTGAGCAGGGCAGGATGGGCGGCGAGGGCTGCATCACAGTGTGCCTGCTAGGCCGAGTTAAGGATTTTGAAGTTTATCTAAAGCAGGGTTATAAGATCTGAGATATATTTTTAAAAGTTCACTGTGGCTGCTCTGGAGATCATGGATTGGAGTGAAGGTGGGAGACCGGCTAGGCTCCTATACAGAAGTGCACACAGGAGATGATAGTAGCTTGGATTAAGGTGTGGTAGAAAAGGTTAGAAGTAGGTGGATTAGAGACACGTTTTAGAATGAGGATCAGAGCACTTTGTGTTGAGTGGAAATATGGAGCAAGTATTAGGGAGATTTTAAGGCTAATCCCAGCCTTTTGGCTTGAGTGACAGGGTAGCTGCCGGCCTGCTGCCTATGGAGGGAGCGGGCTCTGAGGAGGAAGTGGGGAGGTGGATTTTAGTACGTGTTACATTTAAGATACCTGTGTGGCACCCAAGATAAGATGTTTCATAGCAGAAAGTATAGATAAGGAACAGAAGAGAGCCTGGACTCGGTCCTCCTCGGACTTGGGGAACTCCCAACATCTGGGGATCCTGCAGAAGGGGAGGAGCAACCCCCAGGAGGGAGAAGACAGGAGGCTGAGGTCAGGATGGGGAATGGCCAGCTGCCTTGACAAGACTAGATCTCGGGGGAGAAGGGACGGAGGGGCCCAGATACCTGAGTGGAGTGAGTTGGGAAGTGAAGAGGGGTGAGAAAGTGGAAATAACTTGTACAGACTTCTCTTCAAGAGGCTCGGTTGTGAAGAGGACTAGGGAAGGGGGCAGTGATTGAAAGGGGGAGTTTGCTGGAGATGGTCATCTGGAGGCTGGTGGGAATGGCCCCAGTGGAGGCAGAGGTGAAAGCGGATAGTCAGGGGAGGGAGGGAACAGTCAGACTGTGGCTCAGGAGGTGGCGGGGCTGTGGGATCCAGGGAGGGACTGGCTTCAGTTGGGAGAGACGGGCACTTCCTTGTGTGATGGCAGGGAAGGGCCATGGCTGGTAGATTCTGGCTTCTACCTGATGGCTTCGGTTTTCTCAAAATGGAGGAGAAGGTCATCCTCTGAGTGAGAGGTGGGTGCTGGACTTCAGGAGAGGGAAGAAATGACTGTTGTTGCAGAGAGCAGGAGAGGGTCTGACTAAAGAAACACGGGGTGTGCTGGGAGTGGTGCGAAGGCCATTTCAGGGCTTTCCTTCAGCCTCTTTTCTCCCACCCTCCTCTGGAGGGACTTTAGGCTTCTTGAGAGGACTGGTGCAGGCTGATGGCTGGCCCTGCCCCGAGAGCCCAGCAGCTTGCCTGGGAGACCTTGGGATGGCCTTGCCCTCATCAGCCTCACTTCTTATCACTCTAACTTGAATTGCTTACTGTCGCTGAACCTTGCTTCCTTTTGCCTTGAACACTCTTCCCTTCTCTCCTTGGACAGCCCAAATGAAGTATCTTGTGCTCTGAGCCACCCCCCCCCCCCACCGCCGCCATGAAGACATGAATCGTGGCTTCCTCCGTCTTGGCACCGGTGTCACAGCTGTGGTTGTTTAGACTCAGTCATCCCCACTGGACTGTGATCCTTGAGGGCAGGGATGCATGAGAAGAGGCCCAGGTCCTATAGGATGCTTCTGGGAATTCTCACACCCTGGAGGGAGCCAGGACCCCAGGAGTAGTAGGAGCACGGTGCTTTGCTACGGAGCGAGGCCTGTTGGACTGTGTGCAGGCTCTTCGGGGTGGAGGGGTATGGGGGAGCCTCACTGTAAGTTCTTGGGGCTAGGACAAGGGCTCATACAGAGGCCTCTGGTGTCCCTGTGTTGTGGGTTTCCCTCAGGCCACATTCCCTGAGCATTTTGGGTGAGCGCGGCATTGTGCTCATCACTGGGCCTTCTAGGAGTTCACCGGTGGTGGGAAAGGTAGTATCTGCTGATTGCGGGGGCACCTTGTGCCCATTTTGCTGCTTCTCTGGGAGCCAGAGGAATGAATATTGAGCTATGAGTTTGAACTTCCCTTGCTTGGACCCTGAGGAATAAATGAGATGATAGGGACGAAAGCCCCTGGAAAAGAGCTCTGACACCCTGGGCTCTATGAAGGAACCCATTTCTCACCCTGCTTAGCAGGAGGCCTAGACACCCTTGCTGGCCACAGGCACTGAGAGACCAAGGAGAAGACGAAGCAGGCCCCTGTGGCAGCTGCTTTGGCCTGGCCTGAGCTCCAGCAGTTCCTCCTGCTCTCACTGCTAGGGTCAGTTGCTACCCTTCACGCTCAGGATCACCCCCAGGGAAGTGACTTCTTGTGCCATAGCACCGACCTTGGGAGTGGCCTTGCATCCCCTGGAGGGCGGATGGCTAGGTCTGGCCCTGATAAAGTCCTGCTTCCTGGCACGGTGGTGGAGTAGCCAGCCCTTTCCTTGTGTTTTCCTTGTCTCTGGCACAGAGATTAGATGGCTCATGGAGATAGAGGCCAGAAGGGTAGCAAAAACGGGACCTCTGGAAGGAAACCCTAGCAGAAGAGGTAGAGGACATGGTGACAAGGACACTAGCATTGTCTTCTGAGAGATGGCAGTCAAAGGATACGGAGATGCTGCTCTTCCTATGGCCGGGGGAGCAGCAATGGGTTGTGGAATCTGGTTAGCATGGGCGCCAAGACCTCTGCTAGGGGGGATGGACCTGGGTGCAGGGAGTACCCCACAGATAGAGCTGTGTGGTTTCCTCATTCTCCTTATCTATAAGAGCAGCTGCCTCTCCTTTTCCTGCGAGCCTGATGGATGGCTCATCAACTGCTTCCCCCCAGAGCCTCCTCCACGTTCTAGTTATCCCTCTTGCCACAGGCTAGGTGTCTGAGGACTGTGGGAACAGAGCTGTGGTCTGAGAGGAGACGGAGACTGGGTCTTACTGCACAGTGGGGTAGTTAGAAACCTGGAAAAAGAAGAGAGAGAAACCCACTGCCCTTCACTTTGTGTAGGACCCGGGAGGGACACCCACCTCACCTGCCTTGACCCACTTTCCCCCTCACTGTCCTGCAGGTGTTAGAGCTGCGGCGGCCCATGGATTCCCGGCTGGAGCATGTGGACTTCGAGTGCCTCTTCACCTGCCTCAGCGTGCGCCAGCTCATCCGAATCTTCGCCTCGCTGCTGCTGGAGCGCCGAGTCATTTTTGTGGCAGATAAGCTCAGGTAAGGCCCAACAGGGCGAGGTGAAGAAGGGGGAGGGCACGTCCACTGATTGATCTGACGTGTACTTAGGAGCCCTACTATGTGCCAGCCGCTGTGGTATTGGTGTGGCAGGATGGAGAACCCAAGGGAGAACTTAGCCTGAGGGAAGAGGTGGGGACATTTGTTCTTTGGCCCAGCCAAGAGGGTGCAGATGCAGACACATGGATATGGAGAGAGGTGGAGTAAGGAGATTTCTAGTTGATGGTAGGAATTCCTGTGGAGGAGGAGGCAGGGCCGTCTCTGTGGGATGTGGAGTTGGAGGAGAGTGATGAGCTCTTAGGCAGAGCCACCTGAGGAAGGGGCAAGAGCACTGACTAGGGTTCGGAGGGGCACTGAGCCCCCCAGCGAGGAACCAGTTAGGGCATCACCTGGAGAAGGCACCTGGGGATTTGTGGAGAAGGTCAAGGGGAGGCATTGAGGGTGCCAGGGAGGAGAGTGGTTGCAGGAAGGTTGGCCAGTCAGACTAGGAGAGGGAAAAGATGTCCAGGGACAGGAGGTGCCCATGAGGCAGGGGAGCTTGTTTAGGAGGAATAGGAAAAGGGCTGGGTGGATTCTGGGTCTTGGTCTGCTATGTTGGCATTTATGATTTTAGAGGCAGAGGAGTTTCAGATGCCAAGATCTGGCTGTGGCTACAGGAGGGATGGTAGAAGGGTCACAGAACATGAGACGTTATGAAAAGAGTTGAGCTCTTCTAGGCAGTCAAGATCCATCAGAGTGTGTCTCAGTCTCCTCAGGCTGCTATAACAAAATACCAGACCGGGTGGCTTGTAAACAATAGAAGTGTATTTCTCACAGCTCCAAAGCCTGGACATCCAAGCTCTGGGTGCCAGCGTGAATACATTCTGGTAAAGGCCTGCTTCCTGGCTCATAGCCAGAGCCTTCTCATTGTGGTGGAAGGAGCAAGGGAGCTCTGTCAGTCTGTTTTATAAGCACATGAATCCCATTCATGAGGGCCCCACCATCATGACCTAAGCACCTCCCAAAGGTCCCTGACCTCATATTTGGGGTTTAAGATTTCAACATAGGAATTTTGGAGGGCATAAATACTTAAACCACGGCATAGAGTACATGTGGGGAGTGGACAGGCAAGTAGAGGATGAGATCTTGGCAACATGTTGTGTATTTTTTTTGGTCAAAGAATCTATCACAGGAAGAAGGGGTTTCTTGAGAATGGTGGAGTTAATTCAGTCATTTGGACATTTATTAACCCACCTGCTCTATGCCATACCATATGCCAGGTGCTGATAGGAGGGGCAGAAAAGAAAAATCCTCTTTCGGGTTGGTCATCAGTAGGACCAGGCTCCCTGGGGTCTTCCTTTCTGTCTGTGTGAGGGGCTACTGAGGGGAGCAGGAGAAAGGGACACCAGAATGACCTCTCGGGGCACTGGGGCAGGATGCCAGGCCTACCCTTGGTCCAGGAGAAGGAAAAGGAGGAAATGCCAGGGCTGCTGACTTTTCCAGAGAAGGCCTGCTTTTGAAATGAAAACGGTCCCTCGCTTCCCACCCCAGCCTCAGTGTTTCACAGTGGTGTGTCTTGTGGTCCGTCAAGAAGGGGCTCAGCCTGGCAGCTGGAAAAAGCCAGGGACAGCGGTCCCATGGAGCCTCTGTCTGCTGCCTCCCTGCCACCCATGTTCACTGTTCCTCATCAAGGGAGCCTGGCCAGACCGTGGTGTCCCTACCAAAGCCTGGACCCGAGGTTCCTTTTTTCTGAAGGTTCCATTCCCTCACTCAGGGCTTCCTCTTTGCCGCCCCCACCCATAGTCCAGCTCTGCTAGGGCCCTGAATGCAGCTATTGTTTCCTTTGGCTGCTCCTGCCTCTGAGCACATTCCTGCACCATTCTGGAAGGAAAATACCCCAGGGCTCTGTTCTTAGCTGGGCTCAGCATTCAAATTCTGCCACTCTTGGGTCTAAGAAAAGATACCCACCCTCCTCAGGGTCTGCCTGTGACTAGAGAGGGGCAGGGTAGGCAGTCCAGTGATGGCACCAGGCCTGGACTGGGTCAGGGCTCAGTGAGTCCAGCCATCTCATGTCCTGTTGCTCACATTTTAGGTTGTCCACAAATCCTTTGTGCCTCCAGGTGTAGTTTTGATGTCTGAGTATATGGAGGTGTGCACCGTGTATGTGTACAGGTTCTGCAGTGATCAGCCCCAGGGGCTGTACAAAACCTTCTGTCTCCAAAGAGCCAGGCCCATTGGAGGGGAAGGTGGAGATCAATGTGTCCCTCAACCCTGAGACAGCCCTTTCCTAGATCTTTTCCAGATGGCTCTCCTTGAGGTGTGGGGAACTGCTGTCCCCTGGGGAAGGGCTGTCAGAGCCAGGACACCTGTGTCTCTGCCTCAAGGCCCAGCACTATTTTAGGCATCTCTAGGGTGCCAGGACAGCCAAGCAAGGCACTGGCTGACGAAACACTTGTGAACATCCAGAGGTCCTTCAAGAAAAGGGAGTTTGTTTCTGTCATGGGTTGGAACCATGTTCTCTAACTGAGGGGCCATTATTCAGGAAAGGGGGAGAATTCCTGCTGGAGGTGATCCGGTAGAGTCTATTGTGGCTAATAGGTGGAACCAATAGAGGCAGAGGGTCAGAGTGGGAAAGTCAAGCTTAAAACTGAACTTGACTGTGGCCTTTGCTTCCCCATCTACAATATGGTCCCTAGGGGAGGGCCTGTGATTCTCTTCCCAGCAGATGGGTTGTTCAAGCCAGGTGTGTCTCCTGTGTCTACTAGTGCCCCACACCAGTCCTCAACACACATGGGGCATGTACACTCACTTCTGCTCCCCCTGGCTAGCACCCTGGAGGTCTTCCTCCCTTCTTACATTGGCCATTCTGCTCAGATAGCTGGTCCTGGAGTGCTGCTGGGTCTAGACGCTTGGAGCCCCCTCTAGGCGGAGAGAGGAATGACCCCACTGAGAGTGTAGACTATTTTTTGGAGCCTGGGAGGAAAGATGGGTGGGGGTGCCTTTTCCCAGCTTGGTAGGAGTGGTGCCGGGCTCCTCACCTCAGTCAGTGGTCCTCAGTCAGACCACTTTTTGTGATTACAGAGAGGAAGGTTTGGATAGATGGCAGAGTAGTCAAGTGACACGGGACTGGGAGACAGGACAGTTGGTTGTGTCCTGGGTTGGCCACTTATGAAACTGACCCTTCGTATCTGTGGGCCCAGCTATAAAAGGTAGAACTGGTAAGACTACCTCTTACGGCCTCCAGCTCTTGCACACTACGAATATGTGATCAACTCTTGCTCCCCTTACCTTCATGTTCCCTGGCTTGAGCTGTTACTTCCCCACCAAGTTAGGCCTGTCTGTGCATTAGGGCGGCCACTGGGGGTATGTATGTGAGTCGTTTGTGAGTTTAAGCTTTACTATGTATCTTCATGGCTGTTCCTAGGTCAAGTCCCAAAGAAGGTTGGTGGTACCAGTGTCCTTGAGGCCCTGAGCAGTGGGAATGTGGGGGCTTCACCAGTCTGCAGGGTCAGATCCTGACCTGAACTCCATTAGCACTTCTGTTGCACTGGGAAGCTTAACCTATAAAAGGATGTTCTAACTCCCATTCTCCAAAGGTGCTGGGCCTGGGCTCAGGTGCTTGTCTCTGTCTGTCTACCAGTACACTCTCCAGCTGCTCCCATGCCGTGGTGGCCTTGCTCTACCCCTTCTCCTGGCAGCACACCTTCATTCCTGTCCTTCCGGCCTCCATGATTGACATCGTCTGCTGTCCCACACCCTTCCTGGTTGGCCTGCTCTCCAGCTCCCTCCCCAAACTGAAGGAGTTGCCCGTGGAGGAGGTGGGCCATTGTCTGGGGGACCAACTGGGTGAGGGATGGAGGAATGAAGGGACCGAAGGAACAGAATCTCCCAGGAGGGAGGGAGGGGTGGAGGGGGAAAGGAAGGGACCAAGATCACTGGAATCTTCTCACTTGTGGCCTCTGGGCCTCTCTGCCCAGTTCCTGTCCCTTCCTGGAGTTATTCCTGTTGTCTGACTCTGAGGGCATCGCAGGGGCTCATTCCCTGCATCACTGCCACTGATGACTCTTTCTTTTAGGCACTGATGGTGAATCTGGGATCCGACCGATTCATCCGACAGGTAAGAAAGAGCAGGACCCCACAGAATATGGCCTGCCCTGGGGTAGGTGCCTGTTTGCTGCAGGCCCCAGGGCACCCGATACTGTTACACACATTGCTCAACCCTCACAGCCTGTTTGCTGAGCTCTCTGGGCTCTGTATTCACAGACTAGACAAGAATGGGGAGAAACTGATCGGGGAAGTGTTGACCCCAGCAGGATCATCTGCGTTTCTGGTTGGGATCATCCAGTGTGATGGGAGTGTGGGAATGCGGAGAGCATGGCCTGGAAGTCTGAACACTTGAGGTCTGGTTCTGCCACCTTGGAGCCCCACGATCTCAGGCAGGCCTCCGAACTTCTCCGAGCAGAGTTCTCATTCTCTAAAGCAGGCATGGTGACACCATCTGCCTTGAAATGTTGCTGGGGGATGATACATGATGCACAGAATGCTATGGAATTTCAAGGTTTACAATCATCGTTGTAACTTTAGAAAGCCTTTGTTAGTCATGGAACTTCTTCTGGCTTTCCACTAAGGAGCACAGCCCACTGGTGTGCCCTCTGGGAAGGTAGAGTGTGTTACACACCACTGATAGCTGCTACTTCTGGGTACAAGGCATCAAGGTACAGACATAGAACAAGAATGCAGAGATAGGAACGACAGCCTAACCTCATACCTGAGCCACAGGCTGGGCTACAGTTTCCCTGCACTGAGCCAGCTCTGCTTCCCACCGTGGAGCTGGAGAAAGAGGAGCTGGGGAGGCTTCCTCAGGGTGCTGGGCAAGGAACCCCGAGTTCCTGGGCAGTGAATGCCACAGCCTCCACCACTTTTTATCTGTGTGACCTTGGATGAGTTTCCTAACCTCTCTCTCTCTGCTCAACTTCTCATTATAAAATGAGGTTGATAATAGTATTAGGATTTGGGGACAGAATGAATAATATTAAATATTGAAGCTCTTCAGCCAGGGCCTGGCATATAGTAAGTGCTCAGTGTCTATGATTATGATGACTGTGTGTTTTCCTTCCCCTGTAGATGGATGATGAGGACACGCTGTTACCGAGGAAGTTACAGGCGGCTCTGGAGCAGGCTCTAGAGAGAAAGAATGAACTGATCTCCCAGGACTCTGACAGCGACTCTGATGATGGTGAGTGAGGCTTGCCCCAGGGCAGAATCAGCTCTGGCCCCAGGACTCCCTCTGCTCTGGATCCGGGCCTTATGGCACCAGGATCCTCTTTCTACACACCAGACCCTTCTTGTTGACGGGGCTTCAGGTACAGGGCCTTGGTCTCAGGCTAGCCTGGAATTCTCCAGCCCCACTACTAGTGGGCTCAGGGAGTAATGGGTCTGCAGGGAGAGAAGATTGTGGTGTTTTGTCAGGGGAGTTGAGAAACGTAACATTGGGGGCACTTCTGGGGTGGCCCAAGCTAGAAAGCTACCCTCTTCCCTCTAATTCTTCTCTACTTCAGAAGGTTTGAGAAGGATAACCCAAAGACATATGGCAATGCCTAGACTCTTCTTGCTGATAGGAAACTAGTTATTCCTCCCTCAGGGGCCTTGCCTTGAGCCCCTGCAGGAGATGGAGGGAACTTCCTCTTCTTGTGAAGCCCAGGAAAACCACCAAGGGTAAGGAGTATGGGGAAAGTGATCCTCTGGTCTCTGATTTCCACTCACATTTGCACAGTGAATATTTGCCAACTTGCATGTGCAGAGCACAGTTTCTGACCTTCTAGCTCAGGGGCTAGTTATAAGCCCAGGAGCATAAGAGATAAAGTTTCAAAAACCGCTAAGTGGTTCTGGCTAGAAATTCTCTTGGGGAGAGGGAGACAATACCAGGTAGAGATTGGGGTTGGAGGTTGGAGATGACCGGTTCTTGGCCTGAACCTCAAAGATTTGTCTTTTCTCTTCCAGAATGTAATACCCTCAATGGGCTCGTGTCGGAGGTGTTTATCCGATTCTTTGTGGAGACTGTCGGGCACTACTCCCTCTTCCTGACTCAGAGCGAGAAGGGAGAGAGGGCTTTTCAGCGAGAGGCCTTCCGCAAGTCTGTGGCCTCCAAGAGCATCCGTCGTTTTCTTGAGGTTTTTATGGAGTCCCAGATGTTTGCCGGCTTCATCCAAGACAGGGAGCTAAGAAAGTGTCGGGCAAAGGGTAAGGCCAGAAGATCTTGGGGTTGGGGGCTATGGGCCCTCTTGTGTAAGTTGTCTGCTACTAGCAGGCCTGAATAACTGGGCACTGTGACAGAGCTCTTAGCTGTTGGCTAGGGCCAGGCCTCCTACCATCCCTTTCTTCTGCTAGAAACCACCAACAGAGCTTTCTTCTCCTCCTGTTGCAGTAAATGCCTTCATGAGACTGTGCACAGGCTGGAGCCATGTGGCTGGTAGCGTCTCCCTCCACCCAAGAGCAGCGTACCATGGTTGCCCATCCCCTCCCCAGATGCCCTTCTCATTCAGAGAAAAAGGCCAGACTGAGCAATTTAGGGGGTTCTAAGAACCAGAGGTTGGAGAAGCCACTGAAGAAAATTGAGCTAGCTCTCTGAGGTTGGTGGCAGCCTCCATTCAGAATAGGTCACCTTGTCTCTAATATCAGCTCAGCTCACTCTAGGACTTTTTTTTTTTTTTTTAATCTCATCAAGATCTTTTTCTCTAACCTCAGGGTTGTTAGTTACATCTTCTGTTCACTAATACCGTCCATTTAGCCTAACAAACCTTTTGGAACAACATAGTAGAGTGATCTAAGAGGACCTAGAGAAGGCACCAGCTCTGAAACAAGGAGCAGCATCTTTGCCTTACAGAGTGTAGCTCAGGCACATGTGCCGGGAAGCAAGGTGCTGAGGGCCTCTTGCTTCAGCAGTGAGCACAGTGAGATGTTATTAACTACAGTTCTGATGATGAGACAGTCTAAATTCTAGTAAGATGCTCCCATAAATTGTAATTGCAGATCCTTGATTTCTCTGTGCCCATGGTCCCCTCCAATAGGCCTCCCTTCCCTTCCTGCAATAATGGTTCTATTCCCTATTCCTCCTCTTCCCCAGGCCTCTTTGAGCAGCGAGTGGAGCAGTATTTAGAGGAACTCCCAGACACTGAGCAGAGTGGGATGAATAAGTTTCTCCGAGGTTTGGGTAAGTAGAATGGCCACTGATGAGATGGATGTTCAGCAAGAAGCTGGGGCTGGGGGATCTGTACCCAAACTACTCTAAACCAGTGCCAGAGGTTATTTATATTGGAACTGTAGACAGAACAGTAAGAGATCTCCTGGTGAAGAGGTTCTCAGCCCAGTCCTCCAAGAGCATTAAGCACAGTATTTTTTTTAAGATTTTATTTATTTATTTGACAGACAGAGATCACAAGTAGGCAGAGAGAGGGGGAAGCAGGCTCTCCGCTGAGCAGAGAGCCCGATGCAGGGCTCGATCCCAGGACCCTGAGATCATGACCTGAGCTGAAGTCAGAGGCTTAACCCACTGAGCCACCCAGGCGCCCCCATTAAGCACATTAAATTGCAGAACCAGGAGAAACCAGAGATCCTTACATAAATCAGGTCTTTTTCTGCGTGTTCCTTCCTGAGTGTATATGAGGATGCTGGGGGCAGTGAGCTTTTCTCTAGCCTAAAGGGGTCTACAAAAGTCTCAGTGCCAGAGTGCCCTTCTCTGAAAACCTCCACTGTCTTTATAGCATGTCTCAGTTTAAAGGGAAATTGGGGCCAAAGAAGTTAAATAGCTTGCACACAGCCACAGAGTGATTGATACCAGTGCCCTAATTAGAGCTCTAGCATATTCTCACTGCCTCGGATCAGATCTGTCTCAGCTAAAATCCAGTCTTTCTAACCAGATCTCCCACTGAGAAGGTTAAGGCTGTTAGAAGAGTTGATGCTGGGACGCCTGGGTGGCTCAGTTGGTTAAGCAGCTGCCTTCGGCTCAGGTCATGATCCCAGCGTCCTGGGATCGAGTCCCACATCAGGCTCCTTGCTTGGCAGGGAGCCTGCTTCTCCCTCTGCCTATGCTCGCTCACTCTCTCTCCCTCTCTCTCTCTGACAAATAAATAAATAAAATCTTTAAAAAAAAAAAATTAAAAAAAAAAAAAAAAGAAGAGTTGATGCTGAAACCTTCTCACTCTTGCCCTCTCTGACTTACAGGCAACAAAATGAAGTTCCTCCACAAGAAGAATTAAGCCCCTTTCCCAGGAACGGAGTCCAGTGCGTTGCCAAGCCTGGAGCCTGGGGAGGGGGCCAGCTTGGAACCTTCAGGGCTGCTGTGGCTACTCTGCCCCCACAGACCCCACCCTCCAAGCCAGCCCACCTCTGCCTTCACAATATCCCAGGATACTGTTTGTAAATAATCTGCTGTAAGCTTTCTTATCTCTTTTTGTAACAAGCAAAGAGAATCTGGTAAATATTTGTATATTCCCAAGGGGCTGGGTGCTGGCGACTGGCCAATTATGTGCAGCTGACTGTCTCAGCCGAACCACTGATCTTCCCCTGGAGGCTCCAGGCCTGCCTGCCTGAGGCCCCTGCTGCCAGTCTTGGGCCCTGGAGAGCAGACGCTGTCTTGTTATGTACAGGAGGACTTTTTTTTTTTTTTTTTTTTGAATCTTAGAGTTTCTATTTTTTTTTCTAGTAGTCCCCCTCCCCTAACCCTCCGTTTTTGAAAGGCAGAGGCCAATCAATCCCCATTTGCAGCGTGGTACCAGGCTCTCTGGCCTGGCCTTCTCTTGTTCCTCCCACCTTTGTGATGATGGTCAGTGAGTCACGGGAAGCCCACCCTCCACCCCCGGCTGTTCCAGTGCTCTTCAGGCCCAGCTCCCAGTCCGTGGTGGCCACGATGCGGTACAGGGCATCCCTCCTTCCCACCATCTACGGGTGTTCTCAATAAACAGTGTACAGTTGTTTGGGCCCAGAGCCCTACGTGTTCCTTGGCTTCATTTTCTATAGTTCTCTCTCCTGGGGGATGGGCTCAGATAGGCCAGTCAGGAATGAAACACCATCATGCAGGGAATTGAGTACTTCCTTAAGAGATTAGCTTCAGTGTGAGTCACTTACCTCCCCTGAAATCAAGTTCTCTGGCTTGAACTGTTATGACTGGTCTAGAAGATACCTTGTCATTGTTCTTGTTCAGCTTGCCACTTTGATAACCAACTGTTCAGACTCTGTGTAAGTGTTCCCAGTGATGGAAGGAATGCTCAGTGCTTTCAGCTCCACTGTTAGGTGAATCTTAACATTTTGCTCTTTAGTATGAAGCCCTTAAGATATCACTGGGTATCCTGACATGGGTGGTTAAAGCTCAGCAAAAGCCAACCCAGGCTTGCTCGCAGCTCTGGCCCATTGCCTGTAGCTCTTCTGTCATTCTGTTACTAGTTTTCTCCTGTTGACCTCTGCAATATTCCATGGAAAAGCAAGAAGAGCAGAGCAGGAAATATGGGTGGCTTAGGCTTTTCACCCACCCAAGGCCTTTGCAGAGCAAAGACTGTGAAAATTTCCAAGACGAGAGATGAGGCAGTAAGCTGGAACTCTCTTAACTGGAATTCACTTGGGCACTGGCATTATTTGAACCAAGAAGTAGACCTTCCTGTCCTTCCACCCTGGCCTACTTAAACAGGAGACAGTCCTATCCTGGACTCCCTTCCCTCCTCCTTCCCATTTCCATTGAGGCCCCCACAGGTCCCAACCTGTCTGGGGTTTGGGGTTGCTATCTGCCTCCTAAAGTAGAGGGTTTGTTTTCTGGGAAGACAAAGTCGTCTTCTCCTCTGAAAAAGCCTCTTACATAGTTGGCTTTGGCATCTTCCAGGAAAGGGAGGCAGAGATTGAGACCTCATAAGTCTGAGTTCTCAAGCTAAAGTAAAGAAGACAGTACTTATCAACAGAAAGTCCAGAGTCCAGTATAGTTACCTCCAGGACTCATTACCACTAACCCAGCCTGGCTTCATGATGGTCACAGAAGTAGATTCCTTAACAGTAAAATAGTAATAATACAGTTTCCAAAAGCGGTTTCTTTCTCCTTTCCTTCTCCCACTCCCCTCCTTTTTAATGTGATTCCAAAGAATCCTCACAGATATGTGATCACATCACAAGAGATATAGGTGTAAATTCCTTTTTTAAAATAAAATTTGAAACTTTTATGTATCTTTAAAATCTTAAGATACCCAAGATTAACCCTAAGGATATCTTCCTTCTGTAAGGGCCACAGCTTCATCCTAATTCAGAAAATCAGTACAGGCCCAAAATGGCTCTGGTTGGGCTACAAGGGTCCACACAGGGAGTACTATGGGCTAGGCACGGAAGACTTTGGGGGAATATAGAGGAGGGTATGATGTCCAGGACGCCTGGTGTGGGGTTGACCAAAAGTGGTCAGGACTTCTTTCCAAGTTGTTTTACATGATTTCTTGACCCCTAAACAGATGGTTCTTAACCCTATCGGATCCAACACTCTCCTTTTCTATAGCATATACTCTAATTCCCCCCTTTACTATCCTGAAATGAAATTGACATATAAGGTAACCTACCTAAACACACCTTAATTTTCATATAAATAGGGAGAAATAAAAGGAAAAATTTTGTTGTAACATGTATTTAAATATGTAAATGCTTGGGTATAGCTGTACTAGAAGATATAATGAGGTTGGATGTTTACACCTATATATAGAATCGCTGAATTTAGCAGCTACACAAGCACAGATAAAAGTGTGTTGTATCAGCAACAGATTCTACTGAGTAAGTGCTACCATTGGTAAGAGAGTTGGACAATTTTTTTTAGAGGGTATGGAGAGGCAGAGGGAGAGGGAGAGAAAATCTTAAACAGGCTCCACACCCAGCATGGAGCCCAGCACAGGCTCAATCTCAAGACCCTGAGATCATGACCTGAGTTAAAATCAAGAGTCAGATGCTTAACCGACTGAGCCACTCAGGCACCCCAGAGAACTGAACAGCTTTTGGCAATGTTGTGAGCAAAACACAGTATGAGCTTTCCCTTAACTTAAACAGCATTTGGAATCCTGGAAAATTGAGAGGTATATATACCCTGGGGGGAGGGTATTATGTGTAAAATGGAGGTAGATCTAAACTAGATTTTTGTTGTTGTTTAGAATCAACCCATACATTGCAGGATGTCTAGCAACCTGGACCCTCCGCAATTGTGACCAAAAAAACTGCCCCATTCATTTCCAAACTGTCTCCCCAGAGGATCGTTTTGGCCACCATTGAGAATAAGTGTCTTTAAACCACCTTTCTGATCACCATAGGGCACTTACTCAGGGACAACACAACGCTTTTCCTCTACCAGAAGCCCCAATGCCTACGAAGTGTCAGCCCTCCTCTATTCTGGAGTCAAGAAAGGCCCTGGGTTTTCTCCTTAATCACTTTGGTAACTTTTAGAGCAGGGCAGGCTGCCCAATACATCTTCCTAAATGCTTTTTTTTTTTTTTTTTTTAAACTAAATAAGCATGCTCTGGTAAACTGTAGCGTCAAAATGAGGAATCTGGGTTCCTTAAAGGCAATATTTTGAAGGAGTACCTTTAGAAAGCCATATTATTCCAACTCCAGCTCATATTGGAATTAGGGCTCCCCCAAAAGCATTCTAATTATAATCGCAGCTCAGTTCAAATTTTTGCTAAAAATAATATCCTTTATTTTACATGGAGACTTGTAACTTGTATCCAAATGACTTATTTATAAAGATACAGAAGCAGTATTTTTTTTAAAATTGGAAATAAAAGTAAAACAAAAATTGGGCCATAAAACAGAGCCAGAACTGAACTTACATTCTTAATAAAGGTGATACACGAAATTAGTTTCTAGAGCCAAAGTGATAGTATGCCTTCCTAAACATCTTATTTGCCTATGGAGGTGGGGGTGAGTGTCACTTAAGAGGTCATGAAAACTTAAAAAAAAAAAAAGAAGTCATGAAAACTCTAGACCAAGAGAAAATACTACATTTCGGTACTGGCAAATTTCTGGTAACTTGGAAATTATTTTCTGTCCATTTATATTGCTTTTTATATTAAATATGTTATATTAAATATGCATTTGGTTAAGCAAGAAACTCAAACTATCAAAACATACATCTCCCCACCTCCCACAGCTCATTAAGAAATGCCTTCTCTTTTATGTTCTCCCATTTCCATCTCCATGTATGTACAGGCAGGTGTCCAAGGTACCGTGAACGTCGTAATAGGCGCTCATCTTTTTGACAACCTATTAACAAGCTAATTCTGAGAAGTTTGGAAATTCCCGTGTTTGACGTGTGTATAAAAACCATGTTTCCATAAACGCCGCAAGGTTGGCCCGGCCCCCTGTTCTGAAGGGGCCCACGCCCACCGAGAGCCGCCGAGTTAAACTTCCCGCCATGCCTGGGAAAGTCTCTCGGCCGCGCGACGAGCCCGGCTCCGCCCCTTCCGGATCTGGCTGCGCCCACGGAAGGAACCGGTGCCGAGCGTGCGTCGGGTCGTGGAGGCGGGGGGTGAGGTTAAGGTGACCCCGGAACCAGAACCTTACACCCTCAGGAAGTGGTTCTCCGGGGCTGAGGCGAGAAGAGGTGGGTGTTGTGTGATGGCGGTGCGGAAGTAGGGCAGTATAAACCACAAGGGTAGCTGCTCCACGCTCTGTAGGGCTCCGACCGCTGCCGTCTTCGTTGTCGTCCGCCTTCCGCCGATGGTGAGCCCTTAGGCACACCAGAGGTTTTCAGTCCAGGGGCTGATTGCGTGTGGCCTAGCCATCAAGAAAGAATACGCGTATTGGAATTGAAACCTTAAATTCGATTTAGCGGATTTTGATAATGGGGTCGAGTCCGATTCGACAATATACCTTTTTACAGCTTCACCTCCGAGGTTTGCATGAAAATGTATCTAAAGCACATGTACATTAGGCCAGAAATCCTATCCTTAGCAACCCAATCTATAGAAAATAAGCAGGTCAGCCTGATGGGCTAGGTGACGTTATTTTACCAGTTTGAAGAGGAAGGTAAACAAATGGTTGAAGACCACGGAGTTAGAGGGCATCTAACAAAGCTCTGGCCTTCGTTTATGGGAAGACTTCCATCAACCCTGTGCCCATATCAGCCACTAAAAAGACCAGTGGCAGTGTGGGCCTCTGTGCCTGCAGCACAGACTAATCAGCTTGGCAGCTTCATTTGTTTCTTCAGCATGGACTGTATCTCAGCAGTGGCCCCTTTGATGCAAATATAAAGCCAAACTGTAAGGTTTGCGCTTGGTCCATCAAACAAGCCAAATGGTCCCTGTAGGTCTGTGCCTTTCATTTGTAACATCAAAGTATGGTTTTGTCTCCTGGCTTCCTTGGCAACGTTAACACCTGAATCAAAGCATCTGCCAGCTATTAGTTGTAGATACTTGAGTGAGCAAGCTGGAGAGTCCCCTTCAGCTGTCCTTCCCAGGCCAGGTGGGATGGCATGGTATCTGGACTATCTTCTATTTAAAATGGATGAGGGACATGGAGGACATGGGGAGATGGAGAGAAAGGAGTTGAGGGAAATTGGAAGGGGAGGCGAACCATGAGACTATGGACTCTGAAAAACAACCTGAGGGTTTTGAAGGGGCGGGAGGGTTGGAGGTTGGGGGAGCCAGGTAGTGGGTATTAAGGAGGGCACGTATTGCATGGAGCACTGGGTGTGGTGCAAAAACAATGAATACTGTTATGCTGAAAAGAAATTAAAAAAAAAAAAAAAGGATGAGGGACTTTCACATTCAGCATGGCCATCTACACCTCCATACAGGACTGAAATGAGTATTATCCCACTTAGCCCCATCCTGTTTATGCATAGTGATGCTACACAGTGCTAATGAATTTCTGGGTTAAGAAACTGGCTAAGGGACTTGTTTTCACGTATGGGCTAAATCTCATCTGTCCAGGCCTAACCATTTAGCTGTCAGCCCCACCCCAATCCATCCACTTGCAAAATCCTATCCATTTAATTTTCTGAATCCTACTCCTGGTGCTTTCTCATTCCCATTTCTATTTTTTATTATTTTTTTAAAGATTTTATTTATTTATTTGACAGACAGAGATCACAAGTAGGCAGAGAGATGGTGGGGGAAGCAGGCTCCCTGCTGAGCAGAGAGCCCGATGCGGGGCTCGATCCCAGGACCCCGAGATCATGACCCGAGCTGAAGGCAGAGGCTTTAACCCACTGAGCCACCCAGGCGCCCCTCATTCTCATTTTCTTTGTCCCACCTCCCACTGCAGCCCAGTCCCTAACTACATTCTCACTTACTTTGCTTAACTTTCCCAAATTGGTTAGCATGTTTGCTCTTCTCTCTGCTTGGATCATTTTGCCTTGACTTATCAGACCATGAGAATTAATTTGTCCGCTCCCATAATCGCTCCCAGTGAGTCGAAAAGGTTTAGTTAAGTACTTCCATTTTAATTCATACAATCCTCAGTCTTTAAAGATGCCACACACAGTTGTTAAGATTTGGGTCAAAAGCTCAAACCCCATCTGAATCTCAAGATATTCTACATTTTTAGAATCTTCAGTGTGTAATTATAATCAATTAGACGTTAAATTCTCTTAGTATCGACTACAACCCATTTCAGATCCAGGACCTCAGCTTCCATATTTTATGTCCTCCAAGACACTAAGGTACAACCAGTTTTGCCTTTCTCCATCATCAAAGATCAAATCTGAATTATCCAGTTTGTCCAACTGAGTAAAGCCTTCGCCCACTTTTCTACCAAATCACTAAGTTTGCTGTCCATTTTCCTTTTACTTGGGGGTCTGCAGACTCCTCTAAAGGTTGTCACAAATTTGTCCCATAGGAAGTCATGGTTCCCAGCCCACGTATCACCCGAGAGGACTAAGAAAACACCACTCAATGAAACCTAGTCGCATTTTAAGTGTCATCCTATTTTTTTGGCCAGGGTTGTAGACACCAACTTTATTTGGGCCCAAAGAAAATTTCACAATTTTTGGAAAGAACTAGAAAAACTGTAGCAAATTATAATTTACCCTGAGATCTGAAGGTCCTATCTGCACACAAGCACTGGTCATTGTTATGTTTTTGTAGGAGATACAAACCTTAGAAAGCCCAAGTACAGCCTCTGGCTTTTCCAAATTCTATGCTAATTTCAGACTAGAATCTTTAGCATTTCATGATGTAGTTCTTTGAACATTAATACATAGGGATACGTACATCCTGACAAATACTTTTTAGATTCCAAACCACTTTCATGTGTAAAAGTCCTGGTGTGTTTAAGATTCAGACTGCTGGGCCTCATCTCAAGATTCTGAAATAGTATGATAAAAAAAGACAGAGCCAAGGAGGAAAAACCTTAGGCCCAGGAATTATATCCTTCACAATCGCTTCTATCCTATCACTTTGTCCACTCTTTAGAATGCCCCATCAAAACTGAGTTTTCCCTTTTGGAGTGCCTGACTGGCTCAGTTGGTAGAGCAAGTAACTCTTAATCTGAGGGCCTTGAGTTCAAGCCCCATGCTGGGTAAGAGCTTACTTAAAACATAACCAACCAAGTCTTTCCTTTTGAGCCTTGTATTACAGTTAAAGGGTGTATTCTCCCACTCATTGTAAATTCAGAATATACAATGCAAATTGGCCTTTCAACTCTAAGATACATACATGTGCTATCACTCTCACTTTATAAATGAAAATGTTCTAGTTAGGTATTAGGCCAAGTCCTCTAAGTGCTGGTGCTATCTCTTCCACACTTTCTGAGAGGAGTTGACAGAGAGTCTCAGGCCCTCATACCCTTACTCCTGGAAATCTGTTAGGTGGGTTTCTGATACACAGGTTGGGAGGTAGGGGTGCTAAAGAATTTACACCCAGACCAGAAAAGAAAAGCACTTGTTAGCATTTAATGAACCTCTCCCCACGGGGCTTCAAGCTACTAGAACACAGGCGCCCCCGACACCCTTAATCTTCTCCTCTGCTCTTCTACTGAAGAATTTGGCCTTCACGATGACAGGCTGTTTTGGGAGTTTCCCCTTTCCCAAAACTTTGTAGTAGCCCTGGAGGAATAGGAAAAAAAAAAAAGCTTTAATACACACCACAGCAGATGACAACTCCCTGGTATGAAGAAAGATGCCTGCCAATCTATGCCATCTAGGAGCTGGGAGAGCATGTTTCTGATCTGGGCACTACCGGGGGCACTGACTGCCCTCGCCAGTGAATCAAGACCAGCAGATTCTCTCTGAGGACTCTAGCACACCAGGACAAGAGATGTGTCAGGATGTGACTCTAGCCTCAAGCAAAGCACCCCACCAGAACTCCAAAAGACACACAAAAATGCTTTGTCATCACTGTTTTGGGGTGTGTGGAAATCTCTTCAGATAGCAGAGATCCATAAATAACAAACATCTCAGGATTTTATTCTGTAAGGGACATAAAGGGCCAAGAGCTGTGCCTCACAGAAGCAGGGTTGTCTAAGAGGGATCAGAGCCAGCTAAGATACTGCCAAAAGCTTAGACCAGAAATGCAAACCTGTATAAATCAGGGCAATAACAGTGGGGATGAGATTACTGATTGTAAAGATTATTACTCTTCAAATATTTTACGTGAATCACAACTGAACTAGAGTTCAATTCTGGTCAGTTACCTGTGGAAATTCTATCAAAAGATGGAATAGTCTAGAGGGTAACTGGGTAGAGATTCCATGTAGGAGATCAAACAGATTAGATTATCCAGAATTATGAGAGGCAAGGACAATATAAAGTCAACAACTATTCCTTCACTCACCGATCGCACCACATCAATGATAGGAGCAGCTCCAGTCTTGTTTTTGGCGGCATTTACCCGTGTCTGCTCACTGACTAAGGTCCACAGTTTATCAAGGTTGACAGTTGGGCAGAAGCTCTGGTTCCTCTTTAAGTGGTAATGTCTCATACCAACTTTTCCAAAGTAACCTGGGTGACTAGGAAGAGAAGGGCAATCACTTTTATAACCTGACTCCCAATTAAGAAGAGATGTGTATCATCTTCATTGTTCATCTCTCCTAGTTTTAGTGTAAATTGTTCACTGGTGTACAACAGTGACATAGCAGGTATTCCATCCACTGTTGAACTAAAACAAATCTTTAAAAAAAAAAAAAAGCCACCAAAGACGCTCGAGAGTAGAAGACTAGCCTTATTTCATGGAACCAGGATAAGTTATTGAAAAAGTCAGAGGCAATGCCAAGACTAGAGGTCTTCCAGATCACTTGACAGTATTTTATGGAAATTTTATACATTCTTGTGCTAAGAGATTTTCTAAACAAATTTGGGGACATAAGTCAATCTAGGAGGTGCATAGTTAATCTGATGTCACTAACCCGGTGACTGACTATGCCATGAGGGTCACAGCCAGTGAATAAGGTCAGCAATTACTCTTCGAGGGCTCTAGCACACTAAGGCAATAAGCTGATACCCAAGCGTGACTCTAGCCTCGATGAAAAGTTCAGTTTGCATCAAATGTTAACTTGGTAAAACCCAGCCACACACAAGATTTTCCAGTGGTAAGAGGCTTTCTTCCCACTGAAGGTGTCCTGAGCCAACCCTCTGCCCCTAACTCCAAACTGTCAGTGCCAGGAGAAGTACAAGCCAAGAAACACTCACTATTTGTCAAAGTTGATCCTGTGGTGATGCATGCCACCAGCATTACCCCGGCCTCCTGGATGCTTCCGGTGCTTGCCTGCAAGAATACAAAGCTACATGGCTATAGCCTTCTCCAGCCCCTCAATTCTTCTCCTTTTCCCACACTTCTACATATTTACTTATCTTGTTCCCAGTCTACAATACCTCTTCAAGCATTGCTAATCCCTCAAGTTTCCGGGTGAAACATCTCTTTGCAATGTTCCACATCATAGCACTATCCACAGTACTCCATGCCTTCGACAAATTAACACTTTGCCCCAATCAAATCTCACCCCCCCCAACTGATGTTAAATTCTCTTCAAGTGGAGTACTGTAGAGAATTCTAAGGAAAAAAAAAAAAAATCAACCGCTAACAGTCAAATTCAATCCGACAGACCGCACAAGGCGAACCCACTTCTACCCTATCCACTTCCCTGCTAGGTAAGGACCCAGCGGGGAGAGCTCAAAGCCGACCAGGATGGGATGCCGACACTTACCGATACGGCCGTGGCCGTGGCTCACGTGGCCCCGAAGTTTCCGGGTCTTCCTCAGTCTGGAAGGCTGTATGGAAAAAGGTGCTTGGTGATAAGGCCAAAGGGAGGTGGGGCAGAGGGCGAGCTTGACCGTGTGCTAAGGGTCTATAGGCTTTGGGGATCAAGGATCTGCGTTGGGTCACATTCAGCAAAGGTGAAGTTACGGACTAGCCCGGGGCCATGCGGCCTCATCAAGGCGGCGCCCGAGCGCGCGGATCCCTGTGTCTCAAGAGATTCGAACCCAGGAAAAACACGCGGCCCGACTGCAGGGCTGATGCCGGCCACCCTGCCCTGAGGCCCGCCATGGGCGGCCTGGAAAGCCGGGCCAAGATAGGCGGTAGGTGGCTGGGTACAACTCGAGTAGTGCTCGGGGCCTGCACCCGCAATTAAGCAGAGGCACAAAAAGAACCACCTACCATGTCGGCAGCCCAGACGGAAAAGGGACGCGTTCGCGAAATCTCGCGAGGTACCGATGACGGAGGCGGAGCCAATGAGACTCACTTCCGGCAGGGAGGCCGGGCCTAGGGCGGGGTCTCTTGAGCCTCGCGTGTTTCGCGGGTCTCGCGTGACTGCCAGACTGCCAGTCGTTTTTTGAGGTTGGTGTCCTCGCCCTCTCAGCGGAGTTCGGGTTGCGGTGGCGGCCGGAATTACTTGCGTGCGCAGACCTCATTCCCTCAGGCTCTGAGGCTGAGAGCTGTCGCTGAATCCGCGGCTTGGGGCACTGTGTGGTGCACGCCTTCGCGGCGCTTTGGCTCTGGAACCCGCCTAAGCCACCGTATCTCAGCTCTTCGCCAAACGCCCCAACTCAGCCATTCCTCGCGCCGCGCGTTCTTTGTGGTCTGCTCGGCTCTGGCGGTAGCGGTTGTTTGCTTGTTCTCTGGCCGCCGTGAGGATTCGCGAGGCACTGTTTGACCCCCAGTGTGCCCACCGGGTATCTCGCTCTGCTCCCTTGAAGTCCTTTCCTAGGTGTCTGCCACCCACCCGCACCTGCTCACCCACACCCCGAGGAGGCACTCGGTCTTAATTCCATCTTTGCCTTTGTGCAATCATCCTGGGCATCCCCAGTTTGAACAATACTTAATACTTAAGGGATCTATATATCTGGTTGCTTTATGGTCCTTTTAATCCAGACTCTAAATACTTTTTTCTAACCACCAAATTTTAATTTTCACCTGAACCTACTTGACAGGGCCGTGACCCTCTCTCTCGCACCAGGGAACCCCTGCTCAACCTCGAACCTGCGAACTTCTCTGACCCATTCAGCCATTGTTGTTTACTTCTCCCACTTGTACCCCCACGCAGTCTCATACGCAGCTCTTATATAATTGTCGACCACATTTATCTTCCCTTCTCCACCAAATTCCGTAATAGTTCAGAATTATTTTCTTCTATCCACGCACTCCCAGTTCCTCGCATGTAGCAACCTTCAACAAATGAGTAAGTTACTAAATGTACTTACTGTCACCTCACTCAGTGGAAGAGCCATTTCTCAGTCTCAATCGGTGTCCAAAATCCCATTTTTTCAATTACTCTATGTGTGTATCTTCCCTACCCCGTTCCTGTCAGGTAACATGTTTTAGCGAAAATATCCTAAATTCTCCCTGACTGATTTCAACCTAGCACCCTTACTCTTTCCTTTACAGCCAAGCTCCCCAAAAGAGTAGTCTGTGAATTCTGTCCATTTATTGATTTCCCATTCATTGTTTACTCCGCAGCAATCTGGCCCTCAGGCACACCACTCTGACTCAAATCATCAATTAAAAAATACCAAATTGAATGGACTCTTCCCATTCCTTTTACCACTTGTTCTCTCTGTTGTACTTTACCTCTTTCACTCCTTTTAGAAACTTCTCTTCTTCCTATCTCTCTGGCCATTTCTCAGTCTTTTCAGGTTCTTTTAACTTTATTAATCATTTAAGTGTTGCTATTTTTCAGCCTCTGGTCCTTGCCTCTCAACTTTTCACAGTACACAATCCTTGGGTGAGCTTATTTTGCGTGGCTTCAATTTACATCTCCATTGCTGAGCTCCACACTCCTGTATTTACTTAATCTCTGATTATTATTCCTTGAACATTCTACAGACAAACTTGGTAAACATATTCAAAGACTTCAATCTTCTCTGCTCACTGGTGCCTTCTCCTTTATACTATATCTTGGTGAGTGGCACCCTTGTCCACCTAGATAGTGATGTCACGGAGACCTGAAAATTTTTCCCAAGCCTTCATTTCCCCTAATACACTGTCACCATATCCTTTTGGTTCTATATCTCAGATCTGCTTCCTCCTGTTAAGCCCCCATGCCACTGCCTTCATTAAGACCCTGATCATGTCTCTTGAGTTCAGCAGCCTTCTGTGGTCATCCTGGCTGCATTCTAACCCTCCTCCAATCCATTCATCCTTCACATCTCTGCCAGGTTCATCTTCCCAAAACATGGCTTTCATCCTTTCACTTACTTGATCAAAAAGTTGGGTAGCTCCCTATTACAACAGAATACAGCCCACTTGCCTTTCCAAACTAACCTCAGCTTCTGCTCTCACGCAAGCTTTTTCCTGCAGCCAGACTTGATACATCTCTTCTGCCTTTTTGCCTGTGCTGGTGCCATTTCTCACGTCTGTAGTGCTCATTTTCTTCCTGATCAGTTATCCTGAATCTTCCTCAACCTTCAAGGCCCACCTTATATTCTGCTTCTTCCATAATGATAATAGCCAAATACACCTTGCAGTTTACAAAATGCATCTGCCTGAGAGGTCAACACTACCAGCCCCATTTTATGAATAAGAATGAGAGAACTGTGGCACAGAAGGTTGAGCGACTTGCCAGAGGCTACAGAGCTGCCAAGAGACAGAGCCTGGGCCTACCTAGTCTTTAGTCTTCTCTTTCCAGATCTGCTTTTACCTCAGTGACCACTCCCTCTCTGACCTCACAGCATTATGGTTTTCATCAGTCCTCAGTCCTTGATTACATACTGCCTGTGACCAGCAGAAAGAGGGGCCTTGAGAGTGGGGGGTGAGGCCTAAGAAGAGATCACCCCCTACTTGAATCAGATCTGGCCATTAAGTGCACAAGAGATGAACTGACCTACCCTTGGGAACATGGTCTGTGAATGGAGGTAAGCTGGGCAGAGCTCTGGGAATGAAAGGTAACCATCAAGTGTCGTGTAAGGAGGACTAGAGCAAGGACCAAGACTGTCCAGGGATAGAGGTAGGGTTCTGGGTCATGGGCACTACTTCTGGGTAGTTTTGCCAGCTTCCATGGGTATAGAGGAGCTATATTCTACCCCTCAGGCCATCCATCAGAAGGGAAATTCTCCCTGAGTGGACCAGCACTCTGTGTTGGGTTCTGTGTTCACCTAATGTTCTTCTCATTGGTGGTTTCATCTCCAGGGTAGAGGGCATGCCCTGGGCAATTGTCTGGCTCTGGTTTCTAGAAGGCTCCCTCTCATTCCCAAGGAAATCCTATAGCTTTAACATAAGGCTTATGTGTGTTTTGTCAGTGAAGGTCAGTTTCCCTAGGTTGACTAGCTCTGAGAGAGCAAATGAAGTTTGAGTTCTGTGTCTACAACACTGAGAAGCATCCAGACATTAGGCATTTGGTGACCTGTCCTTCTCCACTCAGGCACACGGAACATGACCCTAAGACTTGACCTCTGAGAGGCCTGCTTCTCTGTGACATCTCTTCTGAAGTAGAGCATGGCCTTGTGACATCTCAGGCATTTGGGCTCCCCCAGAGAGTCAGGGCCTCAGAAAATACCTGTGAAATGAGCAGAAGGGAGATGATGCCAGGCAGCAACCTGGCGAGACAGGTAAATGTACTGATCTTTTTGGTTCCCCAGACCTTTCTCCAGGGGACCTTTTGAACACACCCCCACCTCGAAGAGGGTCCTGTGATCCCTGAGTTCCTCAGCAGTGCTTCAGATAGCAACCACAAAATGGGTGGATCCAGTTTACTTGCACTCCGTCTTTAGGGTCGGACATTTGGAAATAATATGTTGCTTTCCTTTTTCAAGTAGAGGATTGTTCATTTAAGATGGGAAGAGCCAGGGTTTCTGTTCTTTTTAAGTGAGAATGCTGGAAAAACTGAGAAATCCAAATTTATTTCAGAAAGGATTTTTAAGAACTGCATGTAATAGAAAAGTCAGTGAAACACTAAAGAAAATGTTAAAAAAATATAAATATAAACATCTTGAATCATAATACCTTACAATGCTGTTTCTATGTCTGAATATTACCTTTCAGCTCTTGTCTACATGGAAAAATAGCTACCTACAAAAAGCTGATGATCATAGCACACAAATCCTTTTGTATTCTGCTTTTCATTTGATATCATGACATTTTTCTGAATCACTACCTGGTCTTCATGATTATTATTAATAGCTTGAGACTAATTTATCTTTAGCAGATACTATAATTTACTAAGCCATTTTCTCCTGTAGTTTTGTTGTTGTTGTTGTTGTTGTTGTTATTCTTATTGTGTTCTCTGCTATCAGTGATGCAATGAACATTTGTGTGTATGTGGTTTTTTTCTTCTATTGAATAACTTGTTTAGGGTAAATTCCCAAGAGTGAGATGGCTGTATTATAGAGTATGAATATTTTTATAATTCATTTTATGCTGTTTTTCCCCCCAAATGGATTGTAGTAATTTATGCACCAGCAGCATGTATAGTTACCACTTTCTACTACCAGGTTCAGGGGTTTTTGTTGCTGTTGTTTGTTTTGTTTTTGTTGTGGTTGTTTTTGCCTCTATAAGTAGTTGTTGATATATGGCAATATGGCATTTAGAGGAAAACCCACAGGACCACAGAGTTGTCTTTAGCACAAAGTAAAAATAATCTAATTTCCAAGAGTCTTTCCATACTGTGTTGAATAGATTTTTTAAAAATATCATGGTATGGGGCGCCTGGGTGGCTCAGTGGGTTAAAGCCTCTGCCTTTGGCTCAGGTCATGATCCCAAGGTCCTGGAATCCAGCCGTGAGTCGCATCAGGCTCTCTGCTCAGCAGGGAGCCTGCTTCCCCTCCTCTCTCTCTGCCTTCCTCTCTGCCTACTTGTGATCTCTGTCTGTCAAATAAATAAATAAAACCTTAAAAAAACATATCATGGTACTACAGGGAAAATGCATTCCTAGAGTTTTGTTGGAAGCTAGGATGGAAAACCTTGCTGCCATTAAACTCAGAATAACAAAATGTGAAGAGAGGAATTTGTGGACATTAGAGGGCAGTTTATCCAATAGCACAATAAAGAAGGGCTTAAATACTTGGGATTTCATTTAATTTCAGATGATAAAATTAGCAGAAGGAACACAGAAATTTGGGGTCCTTTCCCAACTAGCTAAATGATATTGAACAAACAGCATATTCTCTTTGGATCTTAGTTTTCTTGTTGAAAAATGCTGAGATTCATTCTTTCATTTTAGAAATATTTATTGAGTGCTTGCTATGTTCAGACACTATATACGCCTGTCAGGCAGTGAGGAGCAGGGACAAGGGTGAACAAGAAAGACTAAGTCATGTCCTAGGACTGTGTCCGAAAGAGACAGTAAACAAGTACACAGGTAATAATGTCGCATTCAGCACCGTCTAGCTCGAGTGGATGTTTTCTCATTACCTAGTGTGTGTCTCTCCCCATTTTTGCCTGAAGTACTTGTTTTGATGATTAATTTTGTTCTCTCCTACCCATGCAAACAGACTTTGGAAATTCTTACTCCCAGTGTGACATGGAATGACTTGCTCTGCCATTCCTTGGCCAGGTTGTAGAAACCCTCAGATCAGGCTGTAAGGTGTTAAAAGGAGGGATTTGTAGCAAGGTAATGTTATATGAGAGGTTTTCTGTCCTTCCAGATTTTCACATGATGTTCATTTAGTCCATGTTTGTCTGGGACTTAAAACAGAGGTCACAGGCTAATGACTGGTATGTTTTGTTTGACTCATGCTGTTTTCTCATGTTTTTTAAATGTAATTAGTTTGCCAAAGTTTGTGAGTTTAAGTAAAAATGTGGATTTCTGACATTTTGGAAAACTAAGGTTTGACAACACTGGACCCACATTCTTTTAGGTGGAACACTTCACTATTTGTATGGCTAGCCCCTGTGGGCATTTGAATTTGCTACCCCTGCCTTCCTCTATCCTCTATCCTCTTCCCCAGGTCAGAGGAGATAGGAAAAGAGCTAAGATGTAATGAAAAGCAGCCAGAGGAAGGGGGTAGAAGTTCAGTAATTTGGAACCCCCCAATCCTCAAATCAGAGACTCCATTTCTTGGCCATGCCTTTAATTTAAACCTCATCCTCATAGAGTTACTTCAGTTGGTTTTCTAAGACAGAATTGAAATATTTATTTATATACTCATCCCGAGTAGTACCCACTGGTGTTAGAAAGCCATGCCATCTCCTTGAATCCCCAGAGTAATTATTTAAAGCCTAATGCAGCAGTTCTGAAGGTGCTGTCTGTAGACCGATGACAGGTGGAGGGGGGGATGGGGGTGGTCCCTGAGACTCTTCCGTAAGTGTCCATGGGGTCACAGGTATCCACAAGTGTCCATAACGTCAAAACCATTTTCATAATAATATTAAGATGTTATCTGCCCTTTTCGCTGGGTTGGCATTCACTCTGGTTGTGCCAAAGCAAAAAACAAAGATGGTGTGTAAAAAGCCAAAGATGTTGGTACAAGTTATACTGTTCTTCACTGCCAGGCATTTTCAGGAAAAGAGAGAGGGAAGAGAAGGGAGTCTCACTTAGGAGTGTCCATGACGAAGCAGTAAATAGTTTACTACGTTTCAGTCCTTGAATACACGTTTTTAATATTCCATGTGAAGAAACTGGAAGAATGCATAAAGCACTTCTACTTATCAAAGAAAGGAACTGCACATGTGCTGTAGTGTGAGTTGCAAGCTGAACTAGCCTGTTTTTTGTTTTTGTTTTTGTTTTGTATGGCACCAATTTTACTTGAAAGAACAACTGACAGACTGTGGTTATTCGGCCTTGGGAATCTGGCAGGTATTTTCTCAAAAATGAAGTGAGCCTATCATTTCAGGGAAAAAAACCCAACAGTATTTGTTGCCAATGATAAAATTAGAGTTCCCAGCAAAAATTAGAATTCTGGTAAAGGTATCCTGAGTCTGACATCTTTATTTGAGTCTGACATCTTCCTTATAAAGAATTTTCCAATGAGATTTGAGGCAATGTGAAAGAGTGTGATGTTTTGTTATTGTCTAATGAAACGTCAGTACTCAGAGCATCTGCATAAGTCATTGAACCAGTATTTTCCAAATGGCAAATGCTTGGTGTTATAAAATGATGCCTGGGTAAAAGAGCAGTTCACAGTGCAAGATAGGACAGTGGATTTTAATGTAACAGGGTAAAAAATGTTCACAGATGTAGTTTCAGACTCCACATGGCAACCAGCCTTTAAGAAACTACTACTTGTAGAATCAAAGAATGTGCACAGTTACCTGACAAGGCTATTTAAAATAGCCATATTTTTTTCTAACTGTGCAGCCCCATGAGGCTGGATTTTCCTCATACACTATAAACAAAACAACACAGAGTGGATTGACTGAAGAAGGAGGTATAGGATTCCAGTTGTCTCCTATTAAGACAGATATTAATGAGGTTTGCAAAAAGGAAAAATGATGTCATTCTTCTTACTAAATTTATTGTTTTGAAAATACTTAATTTTTTCCCAAAAAAGTACGTTATTCAGGTTGACATGTAATAGGTTTATTGTTTTTGCATGAATTAATAGTTTTAATTTTCTCAGTTTTCATTTATAATATGGTAAATAGTAATAGATAGAACCCACATAAATAAAATCTCTCTGGGGTCCTGAATAATTAAAAAACATAAAGGGGTTTGAGACCAAAGAGTTTGATATTCTCAAAGCCTAATGAAATGAACTCAGCCACACTTAAACCGTCTAAGACAGACTGCCCTCCATGGGGCTACTATGCTGCCCTCTGCTAAATAAGTGTGAAGTCCGATTTTGAATTTGAACTTTGCTATTTACCACCTGTCTTTGTACAATTACCCAGCCTCTCTGAATCTCAGTTTCCCCAGCCTGTCCCTCATGGCTTTATTTAATTTGTGAAAGTATCATAATGCCTATCTCCAAGAGTACTTGTGAGGACTGATAAAGCGCAGGAAGCACAGGAAGCCCCTGGCATACACTTGGCTTTTAATACATTTCCTTCTCTTTTCCAAAATGAAATTTCAGCTCAAGCCTGTCCACTAATACAGAGAAGCACAGGTAGATACTGGACACTTTTGAAAGTAAACAAACCCTGTAAGAAGCACACAACCTAGCAGACCTCTGCTGCTTTGCCTCCTACAGCGGAGATGCTGGACTCTCTCTCTGGGCTCAGGCGAGGGTGTGAGGCTGAGGCCTGCAGGCTACAAGGCACGAGCCTCCAGCTCTCTTGAGTCCTCCCTGGCCTGTTCAGGAACATCCCCCACCCAAAAGAAATGAGTCACTCCGCTTTGTGCTTCACTTACAGGGAGTGGAGCTTGCTCGCTCTACGCGCTGCTTCACACCTGAGGATATCGCTGGAAGAGCCCCGGTCCCGGGCACGAGCATGGGCACCAATACGGGCATGAGCTTTATGTGGCTGCCACTAGTTGACCGGAAACACAGGAGTGGTCAGGTGGAGGCCCTGGTACAGACCTGCTCGGTGTGCCGACAGGACCTGCACGATGTGGGGGCCCGGTTCCTACCCTGCCAGCATTTGCTCTGTAAAGGCTGCTTCCAGGGCTTGATCCAGGAGCTGAGGCAGGTGGCCAAGGTTCTCGGGACTGTCCCAGATGGTAAGTACCAAAGTAAAGCACCGCCGGTTCCCCTCCTTCCGTATAACTGGTCTCTCCCTGTTTCATAGGAACTGAATTTCAGGTGCAGAAAGAATCAGAATTTAAATGCCCAAGGGATACTTGTTGCCAAACGCAATTCTTTGGGGAATCTGTGAGACAAAGGAATCCTCCTGATGCCTACTATATCTATTTTGTAAGCTGGGACTTTGCATGTTTGGGATTTCCTTGAGTTGGTGGCAAACTGAGAAACCTGGGAAGGTGTTGATTCAAGGTTTGGCTGACTCCCCAGTTGGAGAGGACGCTGTCCCGATTCACTAAACTTCCGAGGCAGAGGGAGAGCTGCTGCCCCCCTAGGATTGGTTGGGAACTAACTTTGAACAGACTCCCTTGGACTAGTGAACCATTCACCATTGAAGTCACCATCAGGAGGGAGGAGCTTGTGTCTTGCGCCTGAATATCAGGTTTCCTAGGGAACAATCTCATTGAGGACTGAGAGTCCTTGGAGATGTGAACCAGGACTCTTCAGCTCAGCATTAGAGCACAGGCCTGTAACAGAGATGCAGTCTCTGTTGGAGGAACTTGGAGGATGAGAAAGTCTAACAAGTTGTGAATGTTTAGAAACATCATCTCTGTTTGTTTTGTTGTCTGTAGTATTATTAAAGTGATTTGTAGCCTAAGGCTAGGCATACAAATTTGAGGCATTACAGCAGCACAGCTGTCTTTAGCTATGAATTTGGGGCCCTCTGAACCTTTGGGCAAACTGTATGACCTCCCTGGGCTCTTCTGTGAGTTTGGAGGCCAGGAAAGATGATCTAGTTTGATTTTTAAAATTAAAATCTGATTTTTAAACTTAAATTTTGTCCTCCCTTAAACTTTTAATTTTAACTTATACGTCTTACTCTATTTATAAATGTAGCAAATTTTAACAATCGCTTTTAAATTTTTAAATCACTTTCATCGGGGCGCCTGGGTGGCTCAGTGGGTTAAGCCTCTGCCTTCGGCTCAGGTCATGATCTCAGGGTCCTGGGATCAAGCCCCGCATCAGGCTCTCTGCTTGGCGGGGAGCCTGCTTCCCCCTCTCTCTCTGCCTGCCTCTCTGCCTACTTGTGATCTCTGTCAAATAAATAAATAAAATCTTTTTTTAAAAATCACTTTTATTTACAAACCTAGCTAATATTTGCTTTTATAAATTAAAATGTTTTTTATTTTCTTTTTAAAATATTTCACTTGTCTAGCAAATAATTGTTGCTAATTAAAGGACACTTGGAAATCTTATAAGTTAAATTTATAAGCACGGTGAATCTTAAATATGTCTTAAAATGCTCCAGCATTGTTGGGTGAATATCCAGAATATATAAAGACCTTCTCCAACTAAACAATAAAAAGCAATGTAACTTAAAAATGGGCAAAGGACTTGAATGGACATTTCTCCAGATAAGATATACAAATGGCCAGTAAGCACACAAAAAGATGCTCAACATCGCTAATCTTTAGGGAGATACAAATCAAAACCATGAGATGCCACCTCACGTCCATTAGGATGACTATTATTAAGAAAAAAGAACAGAAAATAACAAGTGTTGTGAGGACATGGAGAGATTGGAATCCTGTACACTATCGGTGGGAGTATAAAATGGTACATCCTCTGTAGAAAACACTATGGCCATTCCTCAAAAAAATTAAAAAATGAAATTACCAAAAGCAGGGACTCAAAGAGATATTTGTATACCTGTGTTCATAGCTGCATTATTCTCATGGCCAAAGGTGGAAGCAATCCAAGTGTTCATCAACAGACAAATGGCTAAACAAAATGTGGTATATACATACAGTGGAATATTATTTAGCCTTAATAAGGAAAAAAATTCTGACACATGCTACAACAGGAATGGCCATTGAGAACACTATGCTAAAATAAGCCAGTTACAAAAAGACAAATAGGGGGCGCCTGGGTGGCTCAGTAGGTTAAAGCCTCTGCCTTCGGCTCAGGTCATGATTCCAGGGTCCTGGGATCCAGCCCCACATCGGGCTCTCTGCTTGCCAGGGAGCCTGCTTCCCCATCTCTCTCTCTGCCTGGCTCTCTGCCTACTTGTGATCTCTGTCAAATAAATAAATAAATCTTAAACAACAACGAAAAGACAAATAGTCTATGATTCTATTTGCATGATGTACCTAGAGTAGTCAAGTCACAGAGACAGAAGATAGCCTGGTTGTTGCCAGGGGCTGGGGAACAAGGCAAGGAACAGAGAGTTGTTGTATAATGGTATAGAGTTGATGTTTTGCCCACATTTTAATGGGATTTTGTTGTTGTTGTTGTTGAGTTGTAGGAATTTTTTTAAACATTTTATGGGTACTAGACCCTTATCAGATATATGATTTGTAAATATTTTCTCTCATTTCAGGTTGTCCTTTTGTTCTATTAATAGTGTTCTTCAATGCACAAAAGTTTTTAATTTTGCTAAGTACAATTTATCTATTTTTGCTTTCATTGATGTCCTAACCATGAAATTATTGTCAAATCCATTGTTGTGAAGCTTTCCCCCTGTGTTTTCTAAGGGCTTTATAGTTTTACTCTTATGCTTAAGTCTTTGATCTCATTTAGGATTTTTAACATGAACTAATGATGCATGTTTCAAGTCTTTGTATGACTCTGAAATCAGAAAACTAAATCATACTAATGACAATTATTTGAATTATAGTGTTCATTCACCAAGTTATTCCGAATGTAATGGAGAATAAAAACATTAGCTTTGGTGTCAATATGTGTGGGCATGAGTGTGAGGTCTAATCTGCCTGCCACTTACTAGTTGTGCAGTTTGGGCAAGTCATCTCGCCTAGAATGTGGGGTTGGTGATAGTAGTATTTATCGTATAGGATTTTTAGAATGTTATGTACTGCTCATAGGAGATAGTAAGAAGCTTAGAAACTTTACAAAATACTATTATTTAGAACTTTTGCAACTGAAGTAGAAAAACAATTGGTCAGATGTGAATATGTTTGATTTGGAACAAGAGGGGCAATTTCTTAAATATGTGGCATCTTATATTCTTTAGTCTGTCCTGTGACCTGGCCAGGCCATTGTTACCTTCCATATTTGCATTTGTGGGTGAAGAGTAGAATCAGCTTCTGTGACCTCTTGGGAGATTTTAGGACTCTATGCTGTGTGGGTGTTTGTTGGTTTATCTGCCTGTGTATGTCTGTCTTCTTTGCGGGTATTTGACTTCTATGTACTGGGGTCTTTGACAGTAGGGTATAGAGATGAAAAGACAGGGCCCTTGCCTTCAAGGAACTCCTGTTCTGTTGAAGGGCAGAGAACTAGACATATAATAATATGGTGTGGTATGGATGTGAGAAGATTGTAAAGTTCAGGCAAAGAGGGGCGCCTGGGTGACTTAGTCGGTTAAGCATCTGCCTTTGGCTCAGGTCATGATCTCAGGGTTCTGGGATCGAGCCCCGCATCGGGCTCCCTGTTCAGTGGAGAGCCTGCCTCTCCCTCTCCCTCTGCCTGCCACTCCCCCTGCTTGTGCACACACACTCTATCTGTGTCTGCTAAATAAATAAAATCTTACAAAAAAAAAAAAAAGTTCAGGCAAAGAAGCAAACCTCCGGGAGGTTCTCCATGGACCAGGACTGGTGTATATCAGTTGCTCACTGAATGTTTTTGGAAGAACTGAAAGAATGGTACCCAAATGAGCTGTTTCATGAAAATGAGAGGAGAGCTGTCATCTATCTCTAGTTAGTCTAGTGAGAGACCCAATACCTGAACTTGATTTCTGGTCCTTAATTTGAGATACCTTGCTTGGGATCTGTTTCTCGGGAAACAGCATTTAGCACTGCCACTTTATCCAGCAGAGCAAGGGCCCAGACTTGCTAAAACACTTATCCTACTTCTGCCAGTTTGGGGTTTTCAAAAGTAAAACATGGAAGCAGCTAGAGAGGAGATGGGTAAAGGCTAAAGAATAAATAGGTCCGTCAATGCCTCCAGCCAGGTGGGCCAACAGTGCATGGGGGTAAGTCCACTTCCATAAATCCAAGTCTACTTGTTGCTGGGAGAGCTGAGCATTGCTGTGTGCATGGGCCCACGGGCCGTCCAGCTGGTTTTCAACTCTGATCCCTCAGGGGAGCCTCCCTGGGGCCTGCACGTCTGCACTAGGGGAGGCATCTGATTTAACTGGACTGGGCCTTTCATCTCTACCTCCCCACAGCCCAACACAGAACCTGACACAGGATGAGGGCTTCAGTGAATATTTCTTGAACAAATGATTGAATCAGTGAATCTGCAGAGATCTCCTGTGGCTCTTACATGGAAGGCACACTGTCCCACTTGTGACACTGCCCTTTCTGTTTCTCAGGTTGCCAGGGGCCAAACATGTTTATCAAGCACCTGCTGGTTGGCAGACACTATACTGGGTGCTTGTGCCTGTATCATCTTTTTAAAACTGTGCAACGACCCTGTAATTAGGTATTATTCTCATTATATGAATGACCCTGTAATTAGGTGTTATTCCCATTATATGAAAACCCTGGGTATTGTGAATATGTCAGGTCTCAGGTCTAAAACAACTTGTAAGGGGCTACATCGGGTCAAACCTCTCTTAGAAGCTTGTGATCAGCACTGTAAGCACTCTGCTTAGGGGAAGATTTCACATGGAATCCCTGAATGGATGGGTAGATTCCATGGAGAATCTTTGCGGAAAGAACCAGCACTGCAGCCTGAGTCCTCAGGTGCACATCCTTAATGTGGCCGTGGCCAATTTTCCCCAGCAGCTCTGTCACACTAGGAAATGTGTCTGTGTTAGGTCTCTGCCTCTAAGGCAACCAGAGGGGCAAGGTCTTCAAAAGCTAGTGATGGGGACAAGAGCGAAGGCAGCAATGTGCTGAGCACACAGTGGCTTAGCTGTGCAGTGGGATGACTGGAGCTGCAGGCTCTGTACAGAATGGCTGAGAATGGGAAATGGGTGTACGCAGCCCACGAGAGCCAATATACGTGGGACTCTGCTTCTCAGCCTAACTGAACATGGTCCCAGGTCAGACTCTATGGAGAAGTCAGCCACAGAGTGGCAAAGTGATACTTAAAATAATGTAGCAAACTCTGAAGGGAGTTGGCTGCCTGAAACTGACATTTACCATGCACTGCATTTGTCTTCAAAATTCTCAGGACTCCTATAACTCTAGTTGTTGTTTTAAGGGAGAAGGACAATTAATTGGCTATTTCCTTCCCCATGTAAGGAGAAGGAACATTGTATTTCCTTTTCAAATCTACTAAAAGATAAATCCTAGCTGAGAGACCTTGATTCTGATATCACAGTTTTAGAATCTACTTGTGTAGTATCTTACATTTTGATGTGGGTGACGTGGGAGATGTGGGCAGAGCCCTGGTTTGGAAGTCATGGCCCTTGGAGCTCAGTCTGGACTCTGGCACTAATTGAGTGGGCAATCCCAGGTCTTCTCTGGCTTTCAGGGCTGGACTTGAAGAGCTCTGAGAACACCAAATAACCACCATGGCCTCATGCTTCCTGAGGCTAATTTGGGTGACAGCATGTCTCTTGTAAGCCACAGATGCTGAAAGGGGGGGGCAATCTCTGTCCCTCAGTGGGCAAGCCTTGGGACTTTGAGAAGATCCGAAGAGAGGGAACTGATGCAAGATGCTACAACCTCAGAGTCAGAGAAAGAAATGATGATCTTAATGAGAGCTCAGCTGGAGGGGCTCTAATGGCCTCGGGTGAGGGTGGGAGGCAGGGGGATGAGAGCTCAGCTATCGGAGCCTGGAAGGCCAGGTAACTGCTTTTTGCTCAGTCCAGGTACTAATGGTGTGTCCAACCATTGTGGGGTCTGTTGTGGGCAGTGACCCAAGTCTCCTAGGTGGAGGACAGGCAGCTGAGCTGGACTGAGCTGGGTGTGCAGCAGATGCAGGAGCTGGAGCTCCCAAACCCTATCAGCACGATGGCTTTTTAGTTCATGAACAGTTTCCTCACCCTAATTGGCTCTCTAGGGCCCCAGGAGTAGCACTGGCACCTCAGAACAGTACCTGTTACTGGGAGAGCAATTCCCCTGGTACTGGGAAGGAGGCAGGCTGTGTTCTGGGGGATGTGCTAGCTGCTACCAGCACTGCTAAGAAGGATATAGTTAAAGTAGGTTTGCTGAGGGTTCCCTCAGTTCAAGGTAGCTGTGATTGATGAACAGGGTCTTGGAGGGGCCCCTTGTCTACTGGAACTCTCTCATTCAAGGGGGACCAGTCATGGTTGACTGCTGTGAAAGCTAGAGAGCAGGAAAGACTCTTGGAGCTTATCTCTAATCCCTTACCACATAAAGGGAGCATCAGGAGTCCAGAAAGCCTTAGAATCCTGCTGAATGCCGTAGTTATTATAGAACCTGAAAAAATAAATTCAGCTCCTTTGCCTGCCAATCCAGGGCTTGCCTGGATCTGATGGCCAGTAGACACTGCAGACCTAGAGTAGGCTGCTGCTCTTGGATCTCCCACTATCAACTCTGTCCAGACCAGCTGGAAATGGGGACAGGGTCTTTGCTGGAGTATGTCAGTGTAGTCCTTGGATTGACTCTTGAGATTTGAAGGGAAAGAAATAGAGGTGCCAGTCTATCAGATGAGATGAGTGAGCCTAGACCCATCCAACCTGTACCTTCTGCATTCCGCTATGGGCTATTTCTTGTCCCTGAAAGCTTGTTTCACAGCTGGGCTGTCCTACGAACCAGAGCTCTGAACGCTATGGACCATCATCTCCTGCCTCAGCCCGTCACCTAATCTCATGCTCATGTTCTGACTCTGGCTTGGATGGGGCACGTGGCCCTGCCGCACACTCTTTGGATCCCCTTGGCTGAACTCACTTTATCTCTTGCTTCTGTGTGTTATGCTCCCAAATCCTCTAGCTTCAACCCTGATCACTCTCTTCTGTTTTGGGCCTGCCGCTCTAGCTACCTGAGAGGCTCTTGATTGCTTATGATTCAGAACAGACACTTAGCTTGGCAAGGCTCTTCCCAGTCTGATTCCAAACTAACTTTAGAGCCTCATCTCTGTCACTCTTCTCCATGAACCAGCTTTACCAATCTTTCCCCCAGAGGCCTCACATTTTGACATCTGCAGTCCTCTGTTTATGATGTTCCCTCCTTCTGGAATACCCTCTTTTTGTTCCTAGCATCCTACCCCAAACGGAAGGTTGTTCCTAGTGTCCTACCCCAAATGGAAGTGTGACCCAGTTATCAGAACTCAAGCACACAGGGATGGAGGTAGATTTGGAAACAAACAGGATCCCCATTACCAGGATTGAACCCCAAAGGGTGAGGCTAGAACAATTGAAGTAGCCATTGCTTTAGGCCAGGGACCAGCAAACTTTGTCTATAAAGGGGTAGGTAGTAAGTATTTTTGGCTTTGTGAGTCCTACGGGCTCTGTTACCACTTCTCAATGCCACCACTGCAGAGCAGATAATTTGGGAATTGATGGACCTGACTGTGTTCCAGTAAAACTTTATTTACAAAAAGGGCAAGCTTTGGTTTTCCTACCCCTGGTTTAGGCTCTGCCTTGGGAAATTGGTTGGATTTGAATCTGTGAGTGGAATCAAGTAGGAATATCTGTGTAGGAGCCAGGCAGGGCCAGACTCTGGATGGGAACTGAAGGTAGGGAATAGTGTTAAGATGAGGCATATGGAAGAATGACAAGAGGAAAAGGACAGAGTTAATTTTGGCTGTAATCTAGGATTGTTTGAAGGAGGGAAGTGGGAACTCCAGAAGGGAAATTTGGGGATGCATTGTGAAGGGTCATGACCAATTTAAGCTATTCTGTAGGCAGTGGAGAGACACTGGATATTTTTGGTCAATGGAATACAATCAAATCGTATTTCTGGAAAGTTATTCTCGCTTAGTGAGAAGAATGGTTGGAGGAGACAAGACTGGATGCAGAAAGCCCTGCCAGGTGGTCACTGCCGTCGTCCTTGCCATTGCTTCTAGCTTACTGGTCTTTGAGTCAGTGCTGGTCTGGATGCCCAAGAATCACTTGGGTAACTTGCCAAAAGTATAGTTTTTTGGTCCCGTACCCATACCCAAGAGATTTGGATTTGGTAGATTCAGGATTTCTAACAGCACCTCCAGATTTGTGAATCACGGGTCTGGCAAAGCAGGATGAAGCCTGACCTTAAAGAGGCTATGGACGCCAGAGAAAGTAGGGCACACATAAGATGGGGTCTGGCAACAGCCCTCTCCCTCCCTCTTACCTCTGGTCCTGACAGCCCCTCCACTTAACTCCTTTTTCTTCACATACCACCACTCCCTCCCACATCCTATTTTGGTCATGCCCTATTGGTTCTCTTTGAAACAACTCTTCTGTCCCTGTCTTTCCATTGCTACCCTTGTTCGGGATCCCACTACTGCTAAACTGGACGAAACTTCTCCCTGACCCCCCAGTCCCCAGGTCATCAAGGAAATCATAAAGCCCAGCTCTGTCCCTCTCCAGAGCCTTTGCTTTTAGGATAAAGGTCAAGCTCCTTAGCTTAGCATTCAGGGCCCTTCAGGAACTTACTCTCCTGCCAGTCTTTCCAGGCATATTCCCTGCCGTTCCCACCCACGCTTTTGCAATCTTCCTGTGCTCTGTGCTTTTACGGTTATCTTGTATTTGTAGCTTTGCCCCCTCCTTATGTCTTCCCTCCAACTCAACCTTGCTTTTCCTTCCCTTTTCTCTCCCTGCTTGTGTTCGACCGTATCTCCCCCGGGGTGGGGGCGGGGAGGGTAGAGTTAGCTGCCAAGGGACACCTCCCAGGACCTTTGTGCATCAGAAACGTGTGTCTTCCCCATCCGAAGTCCTAATCCTCCACTTGTGACGGACAATTGGTCACTATGGCAACTGACTGTGACGTCACAGGATAAGGACTTCAGGTGAAGTGGCAGGAGCAGGTGAGTGTGTAGGAAATAGATTTTAATGTCTGTTGAAGGTCTCCCCCCCCCCCCCACACCCTCCTTCCGTGCCGGGGGCACGGAGGGCTATCTCCGGCTCCTGCTGATTTTTAAAATGATGCGGTGAGAGCGTGTGCCTGGCATCTGCGTGCTGCAGCAGTGTGGGGCTGACAGAGTGTGTCAACTTGAGCTCTGGGTGTGCAGGCACCGCTGCTGCGTGAGCCTGTTATTCCGTTCTGGATTGCTATTTTGATACCCAGATTGCATCATTCTTCCTACGTATAAACAGGGGGTCCCCAGGGCCCTGCAGCTACTCACTTCTCCACCAACACTGTTGTTGTGATGAGCTCTATTTAAATGAGCTGCCGGATCGGGGCAGATTCCAGCCATACATGAGCACTGTCATTTTGGGGAACATGGAGGGCTGAAGGATTTTTGGATCGAGTCCTAAAAGGCTGAGAGTGATGGCCTCCTGAGCCGTGCAGAGGGCGGCAGAGCTAGTTCCTGAAAGTTGAAAATCTCGTTTTCTTCCTTCTGAGCTTCTATTCCAAGGCACCCAGAGGATTAGGAAGGAGATGCAGCTAGGAAGAGAGTCGCCTCTTTGAGGTCTCCCTCTTGCTGCTCAGTTTGGGAAATTGCTGCAGAGCCTTCGAGATAAACAGGAACAGGAGGAGTCAACCAACCTTTTCTTGCAGGAGCGTCTCAGGTGAGCTGGAGAAATGCAGCCCTGGCTGAGGATGTATCAGAGAAAGGAGAGGACCCAGGGTGCTCCCCTTACCCCACCCAGGACCCAGTTCCCTAAGGGTTAGGCCCTGCAGCCCAGTTGGCTGCAGCACGCAGGGTGGGTGTGCCTGGGCACTTGGTGAGCACTGTCCTCGGGGACCCGTGGTGGTCTCACCTGTCGCTCTTCTGACTTCTCTCCCAGGTGTCGCTCTCATCACAGGGCAGCAGGGCCACAGGTAAACCTGCTGGCAGCCAGGGGCAGGAGCAGCAGTCCCCATAGGATCAAAGTCTGCCTTTCTAGTAGGGACTAGGCAATCTCGGGAGTGGGTGCAATGTATTTCTAGAGGGGGGGCTGCTGCTTTGAGTTATGGGCTAGAAGAAGGCTGCAGGGGCTTGTGTGGTGGGGGGCTTAGCTGGTGCCTAGTACCTTGGGACTGTCCTTGGCTGGGAGGGCAGGAGTGGGTAGTGAGGATGGCCAGCATGCCAGAGGATACCACCAGAGGGTTTGTTTTTCTTTTTTTTTTTCTCCTTGCCTGGTGACTGACAGAGGCATAAGGAGATAGAATGTCTTACTTGTGGATACAGAGATAGATTGTCAGGGACTGCTCAGTGGTTCGAGGTAGCACCTATATTTTATAAGGGTTCCGTGGCTTTCAGCTAAGTCCCTCCCTCTCTCTGGGCATCCACGTCACCATCTGTATGGTGAGGGAATTGGCTACATGCAAAAAGCTAGGTCTGTCCAGCTTTGGTTCTACAGGTGAGAGCTGGGAGGGGAGCGTCAGGCTGCTTCTGAGGATGCCACTGCTCTGTGGGAGTCAGAGCTTGGGCCCCAGCTGTAAAGTCCCTTGGAGCCGTGGACAGAAGCTGTAGGATGAAGGGCTTCTTAACCCTCAGTGGGCTGCGTAGCACCGGGCTCAGGCTTAGGTACCTGGGGTTCATGTGTCCCTACCTGGTGGGCTGAGCTGACCACCTCCTTGGGATGTCTCTCCCAGCCTAGCCTCCTGGTCCCCAGTTGCCTTGGTGCTGCTATTCATCTTTGAAGGATGGACTATCCGGTCTTGACCCCCCTCCCTTGCTGCCCCACTAAGTCTTGAGCTCAGCACACTCTAGGCCCTGGCAGCAGTGGTTGTCGTGCCAGAGTTCAGGCAGCTTCCCATGCCCTTAGCTCGTGGGTCCTTCAGTGAAGCTGGGAGTTAGGGGAGGCTGGATGTGTCCACCAATCCCCAGAGAACCTAGGTATCAGGACACCCTGCTGTCTGTCGGGGATCTGCCCTCTTCCCTTCCCTGCCAGAAAGGAGATACATCACAGCTGCATTCAGTATGTTTCCTAACTTTGTGGAGCCTCTTTAAAACTGGGTGGTCCTGCCCTTCTGAGCTGCGTGGTATGGGGAAAGAGCTATCAGGCTCAGGTTCGGGACCAGGGGATGCTCTCTCTAACGTGCTTGTTCTCAAAAATGGTTGTATATTGTTATATAATATACAATTTCAACAACTACTCATGCCTGGATTCCACCTTCTAAAGCTTTGATTTAGTTGATATGGACTGGACATCAGGATGTTTAAAGTGCCTCATAGGATTCAAATATGTAACAAAGTTTGAGAGCCACTGGTCCTATAATATGAAACTATATCCAGATTTATTACCAGGCAGAAAAATTCTTCTTCACCTGCCTTTTCTCAAAGATCATATTTCTTAAAACTTGAAGCACAGATGGGCGGCTCCCAGTTCCTTCCTTCTGGATTCCCATGATCCAAAGCTGGGTTCAGGTCATCATTAGAGTCTGATCATTATTATGGAATATTTTACTTATAATAAAATTATTGAATTAATTAAAACTACCTTGTTTACACTTGGAGTAGAGAGCTATAGCATAATGGAAAGGGCTGGGTTTTAGTATCAGGGAGACTTGGAGTTTCTCTGCCCCTGTTTCATATGATCTTTGCCAGGTGGCAACTTCTTGGAGCCTCAGTCTCCCCAGCTATGAAATGGGGATAAGGCCTGCCTCTCAGAGGTGGTTTGATGATTAAATGAGGTAACATTCCTAAAGGTCTGGTGCAGGGAATGGTGGTAAGAGAACCATCTGCCCCACATCTCCCAGGGACCAGAGTGCTCACTCTTATGACAGGAGGACTGAACACCTTGGGCTTTCAGAGCTTCTCTGTCAGGCCCCTAGATCCCCAGGAGAACTCTGGTACCTGTGACTTCTTCATTCAGGAGGCAGAAACCCCACTTGCTCTAGGAATGGTTGTGTGTGACCTTCGGGTCCTGGCTCTGCATTGCTCAGAATTGATATTCCTGTGTATGAAATAAAAGCTTAAGGCTATTACTTGAATAATCCAAATAGAAAAAAGGAAGTGCATCTAAATATTTTATGTAACATGTGATTTAAATATGTATTAATAACTAAGTATTAAGTATTAAATGTTAAATATTATAAGCAGATGTTTGGTTATTTTATATGTACATCTGCAGCCCTACGGGTTCATGTATTCCAGCTGTCTGAAGTGAAACTTCAGGGGTACTTGGGTGGCTTAGTTGGTTGGACATCCAACTCCTGATGTCAGCTCAGGTCTTAATCTCAGTATCGTGAGTTCAAGCCTTGTGTTGGGCCCCAGACTGGGCGTGGAGCCTACTAAAAAATTAAAAAATAAAAATAAATAAAGTAAAACTGTTTTGGTATTGACATTGAAGAATGGGGAACCCTCTGGAAACAAAAGCTCAAAGTTAGTACAGCTTAATGGGGGTTAGGGACCTTCTAAAGGAAGATAAGAATTTCTGGACAAAGATGTTGTGACCTGGGGCACCTGGGTGGCTCAGTCGGTTAAGCACCCAACTCTTGATTTTGGCTCAGGTTGTGATCTCTGGGTTTTGAGATTGAGCCCTGTGCCAGGCTCCATGCTGAGCACACAGTCTGCTTGAGATTCTCTCTCCTCCCTCTGCCCCTCCTGCTTTTGCCGGCGCTCTCTCATTCTCTCTCTCTCTCTAAAATAAATCTTAAAAAAAAAAAAAAAAAAAGATGTCATGACCCAAAGAGAGCACATATCCTCTGTGTCTGCTCTGGGCCCCACAGCCTCTCTGGGACCTGCTCGTACCACTGGCACAGCTCTCTAGCTCTGCTGTCTGCCATAGATCTTCAACGGGATGAGCTTTTAGATGTAGGCCTCTCCTAAGCCATCAGCCTGTCCCCTGACTTGCTGACAAAGGGGATAGGCAGGTCACTGCTTGGCCCTCTGTCCCACCCAGTCTTGCCCAAGGGAATATTTCTGAAGCTTAGGTGCAGGAGGCAGAGGAATAGGGTTGGATAATCCACAATTCCCTGCTATTCCTATTCCCTTCATTTTAAGGATGTAGAAAGTAAGATTTAGGGGGAAAGGGGTCACTTACCTGAGGTTACATAGATAGTGCCCACTCTGGGCCTGGAACCCACATCTCCCAGTTCACAGCCTTTCCCAAGCACTGCACCTCTGCTCTGGGTCAGATCTGATTCCTTTATCATCCTGGCTGGGTTTTTTCTCATCACCCTAAAAGCTTCCAGACAACTTCTTACTACTTTCAGTGGCTGTGAGTGCAAGGAATACACATGGGATACCCAAACCTGAAAGAAATATAATTGTCCAATCTGCTAAAAATTATGCAATATCCTTTAGTGGCAATTGTGGATTATTTTTGTATGTAGACATATGAACAGATAGTTAAAATGCAATGTGATATTTGTCATACTAGAAGGATGTTCAGGGTGCTGTGGGAACCCAGAAGAGGGAATAATTAACTCATCCTGAGGGAAATCAACCTTGCTTCTCCAAGGTAGAACATTCAAACAGGTTTGAAAGGATGAATAGGAGTTTATCTGAAGATGAGGAGAGAGGGAGTGGCACTTGCACAAACAGAGTTAGGCAGAGGTTTGATATTAAGAAGACAGCAGAGATATTTGCTCTGGCGAGGACACAGGGTGCGAGGCAGGTGAAGCTGAAGATGAGACTAGAGAGGGGTAAAGCCAGCTTGGAGGGGCTATGAGCACCAGGATGCCGACTTTGGCATTTAAGCCCAGGGGCAGTAGAGGATGTGCTATGAGGCCTTGCCTGATCTCTTCAATTAGTTCTCTTTTTTCACGAGGCAAATAAGACTAATGTTTGGACATCTGCTTCCAGAGGCTTAGAAGCCTTGTGGAAATCATTTTCAAAAAATAGAGCAGCATTTCTGACCTGGGGGTAGATGAGGAGGATCTCCTCAGGACGAACCAGGTGGAAGGGAGGGACAGTCACCTGATTCCCCTGGGTGATGACACCTGTGAAGAGCATTCTTTTTCACCTTTGGCCACTGTTCTTGACAGGCAGGAGAATATCTGGGAAATGGTAGCTCCATGGCTCTGTGAAGGCTGGGGAGGGTTTCTTTGGCGGGGCGGGGGGTTTTGGGGGTAGAAGGAGAGAAAGAGTATTGAATTACTACTTTGTGTGATGTTGTAGATTTTGATTTTTCCAGGATAGATCAGTTAGCTGTTGCTGCATTAGGAGACACTCAAAGTTTAGTAGTTAACAAAAACTGAATTTACTGATGATTCTATAGGTCAGCAATTTGGACTGGGACTCTCCGGGTGGTTCTTCAGGGCTTGGCTAGGCTGGGCTGGGCTTGGTCAATCTCAGCTGTGCTCACTGTGGTCACTCCTGTGTCTGTGTTCAGCTGGTGAGGCAGTTGGGGCTAACTGGTTTATGATGAGTTCCAGTGAGCCGCTGAGACAACCAAGGTGTCAGTCTGCCTGGTCTCTCATCTTCCAGCAGCTCCAACCTGGGCTTGTCCATGTGGGTGGTCTTAGAGTTCTGAGAGCAGAGCGGAATCATACAAAGCCACTTGAGGACTAGGCTTGGAGCTTGTTCAGTGTCACGTCTGCTGTGGCCGGAGCAGGTCATGAAGGCAGCCTGGCTCCCAAGGGTTGAAGATAGACTCCCCCTTTTAATGGTTAGGATTGCACGTGCACGGATGCGGTGGTGGAAGAGCTTGTGGCCACGTTTTCGCTCGACCTCTCAGACTCTCTGACTTCGATCACCTGGGAGAGTTGAAATTGAGGTCCTAGCCTTGCTGTGAATGGGATATGAGAAAACTTTTGAATTCAAAGTCAACATTTGCCAAGGATCAGGTGCTTTCTAAAGTATTACAGAAAATAAACCTCATGGCAACTCTTGTTTTCTCTTCCTATTTTACATCTGAAGTAACCAGAGCACAGAGTTGCTGAGTGGGATTAAGTGACTAGCCCAACCAAGGTCACTGGGCGGTAAACCTGGTATTTAGACTTCAATTGGTCTGACTGCAACTGCCATTGTCTCATTTCGATGGTATGAGGCTGAGCAGAATGTGGTGGTCCTGCTGCCTTCACTGCTATAGCCACTGCTTTCTGGGTGGCCCTTGTGCCTGGGCACAGGCACCTGACCCTACTCAGGAGCCTCATTTCCTTGCATGCAGTGGGTTTCCTGCTCTTGAGGTGGGCCTAAAGAGTACTCTAGTCTCCAGGCTGGCAGTCTCATGATGCTTATGTAGTACAGGTACCCCTTGTGCTGGGGAAAGTTTGTAGACTGTTACATTTCTCTAGGAAAAGGAGATAGGACCAAATGTTCATGTTCATGGGTGAGACATGGGCAGTGCATGCAACGTGGCTGGTTGGAGAAGGCCCAGCGAAAGCTCTCTGAGCCTCATGGGCAGACTGACTAGTATCGGCAGTAGCAAGAGAAATATACCTCCTAGATGAGTAGGCAGGGAGGCCTTGCTTTCTCTGGGGAGAGCTTGCTTGAAGCTCTAGCTGTGAGATCTTTAAAGTTCTGCTATGTGGGAACCTTAGTGGCTGGATCTATGCTCTGGGCTAAACTGGCCCCCTGGAGCTTGGCCAGTAACAGGAGCTGGGCTCTCAGAGCTGGGGAATGAGGAATAGGAACAGCAGGAAGGCTCCCAGTTATCAGAACCAGAACAGGGTTGGGCCTGTGATAGAATGGCTTGTGAGTGGGGCAGGACCAGACCAAGACAAGGATACAAGGAGGTCTGTAGGACTGGCCCTTACTGAGATGGCCATGTCCAGAGTACCTAGATGTTAAGTGCAGGCTGTGACATCAAATGTAGTTCATTTTGACATAAGTGGCACTGGCACATACCTTGGTGTTGTATATTAAAAAACCTTGTGTCTAGGCCTTATGTATAATCTGCCATGTTGCCCTGACTCTGCCTTTTTGCTCCCCTCCCAGAGCTCATCTCCTGTCCTGGGTGTAAGCAAGTATACCTTACCAGGGATGTAACTGAACATTTTTTCCTGCAGTGCGTTTCTACTGGGCAATCCAAGATGGCCAGGGTAAGTTAGGATGAGTAAAGAAACAGCTGATCCTTTTCAGAAATCTTTGGGGCCCCTGTTCATAAATTCACTGGTTCACCCATCACTTCATCTGACTTGTTACTCCTCCACCAGTTTGCCTAATCATCCATCCATCCATCCATCCACCCACCCACCCAGCCTTCTCCCTCCTCTCTCCTCCCCTTTCTTCCCCTCCCTTCTCCCTTCCTTCCTTCCTTCCGTCCTTCTTTCCTTCCTTCCTTCCTTCCTTCCTTCCTTCCTTCCTTCCTTCTTTCCTTCCTTCCTTCTTTTTATCCAAAGAGTATCAAAATACTTGAATTGGAGAAAGTAAAATGGGGGTATTTTTCTCTCTTATAGCTCTTACTGGAAAACACTAGTACTAAGCTTTTATTCCACCCCCCTCCTCGAGTTGAAACTTATATACCAGCTTGAACTAAATGGATTCATCAATCTTGCCCATATTTAGCAGCTAATACCTTTTTCCTGAGTTTCTGAAATTTCACATCACTTACTAACTAGCACCTCCTGTTCCTCCCTCCTCTGGGGTACCTTTGCCACTGCATTTGGTCCATTTGCCCAATCTACTTACTTGCCTATATCTAATTTTTATTGAATGTCTGGTATGTGTTGGGCCTTGTGCTGGGAGCTAGGGACACAGACACCCATGTTCTTTGCTTTCAAGAAATTCATAGTTTAATTAGTAAAACTTGTATTTCTCTTCTTCCCCCCCCCCCACTGTGGGTTTGTCATATGCCAATAAGAGGACACTGTGAGAATCCACACCATTTTGATGGCCTGTGTTATTCAGGCCCAGACAGGCCAATGTTTTCCAAATCTCCTTTTTCCTCATGTTTTTACAATTAGCCCTGCAAGATATTTGCTGACCGAATGAATGAACGTCTGGACTAGGAGAGGACCAGGTTCTTTTGGGCCCAAAAAGCCCCAGTTGTGGAGGCATGACTCTGAGAGTTGGTCTGTACTTGTTCTTTCTTGGTCATATATGATCATCTCTCTCTGTACTTCCACAGCTCTGGCTGCTCCCTTTTTGCAGGCACACGGGATTTTCTGTTTTGCCTGTGCGCTTCCATTTCAATCCCTCATCTGCCTGGCAGACTTCTACTTGTCATCCCTAACCGATCAGAAGTCACCTCCTCATGAAATAGTTCCTGGCACATCCTAGGCTGAGCCCCTGGGAAACCCCACTTTGCTTCCTTAGAACTTGGTGTGGCCTTTTATCACAGCATCGCCCACTGACCCTGCCAGTCCACCACCCCATGCAGGCTGTGCATGCCTGGGGAGCCCCCCTTTGCCTTACTCGAGTGTCCTCATCTGCAGCATGGGACTTGGGGGAATAGCCCCTGAGGCCACTCTTGTTTTAGTCACAGAGGATGCTTTGCTTCACAAGCCACCTTGTGACCTTCCCCAGAGGCTCTCCAGAATTGACTGCCCTCCAGGGAACAGCCCTCCAGGCTCCCAGCCCCTCCCAGAGGGCCCCCCACCCCCGGAGAAGGATGGGTCAGTAACCACAGACCTCTATGCTTGCAGAACTGCTCCGAGTGCAAGGAGAAGAGGGCGGCGCACATCCTGTGCACCTACTGCAACCGCTGGCTGTGCAGCTCGTGCACCGAGGAGCACCGGCATGGCCCTGCGCCTGGGGGCGCCCTCTTTCCCCGGGCCCACAAGGGACCACCAGGTAGCTGTCCCTGCAGCTCACGCGCCCCGAAGCAGTGCCTGACTGCAGACTTCTGGAGAGCGGCTCTTTCTTACCTTGTTTCCCTGCTGGGAGTGAGGGTAGGGGTGGCCTCCATGCTTTTCCCAGAGGACACGACAAGTTCATGCCAGGCTCTCCCTTGTTGGGGAGACAGGGCAGGGAGGGGTGAGTATGAGCCAGAGGTGTAGAGAACAGTCATGAATTATCATGGGAGCTAGCTGAGTTCCCTACTTTCACCTTCATTTAGAGCAGTCATGCCTCACTTCTGTTTAGTGATTTGTCTAATCAAACAGCCAGGATCAGGGCTTATCCATTCGTCCATCCAGTGCCGCTTGTTTTTAATGACAGTCTCCTTGACCATCTTTGCCCAAGGTCCTTGAACTGTGGAAGGCGTTTTACCTTTGTGATACCCACAGGAACCAGAGTTAATGATCCATGTGATCTGGCCTGGAGCCCCTCCTTCCACCCCTCCCCCCAGCATCCTGGTGAGTGAAGAGGTTTAGGTTGAATTTTAGAGGATTCATCACTCTGCAGGAGATCTGTTGCTGCAGCAGCAGCATCTTCCTCAGCTGCGGGCAGGCAGTGAGGGGTCTGGGGCTGAGCTGTGTGTGATTTCTGCACAGCTGGGCGAGTCCCGCCAGGCTCAGCTCACATTCTTCCTTGTGCTCCGAAAACCTCACTGGCCCAGAGAGAGGCCTCTCTTCCTTCCCTCCAAGTTCTGGGTCTCCCCTGTGTTCATTGAGGGCTGAGGGCTGCTCAGTGGAGCTTACCTGAGAGTCTTCTTGAGCAAGAGAAGCCCATTTTCTCTATCTTCTCTGGCAGGAGTGAGTGGCGGTTCTGGGGACTTCGCCTTGTACTGTCCTCTACACACACAGGAAGTGCTCAAGCTATTCTGTGAGACCTGCGATGTGCTCACGTGCCATAGCTGCCTCATTGTGGAACACAAAGAACACAGGTGCGGCTGGCCGGCTGCCCCGAGGCGGCTCGGGAGGGCTCTGGACTCCACTTTGCTAGCGCTGGGCTCCCAGTGTGTCAAAATGTTCTCCCTGCCTGTGCTAGTCTGGGGCCCTGAGACTGGAGTTTTTGTCTCTGCTCCTGCTGTGGGCTTTCTCTGGGAAAGGCCTGAAGGGCCAAGACTCAGCACTTTCCCTAGATATAATCCTAGCTTCTGTGGGCCAGGCTGAGACAATACACAGTGGGGGTTCTTGCTTGGCTGGCATGCTCAGCCCTCCTCAGCTTTTTCTTTGCCTCCTTCTTTAGGTGTAGACATCTTGAAGAAGTTTTGCAAAACCAGAGGATGCTTCTAGAAAGTGTGACTACACAGGTGGCTCATAAGAAATCCAGTCTACAGACATCTGCAAAACAAATTGAGGACAGGTAACACATACTAACCCCTTGCCAATGCTGGAAATGCTATGTTTCCTGACATCCTGGATCCCGATACCAGGCTATCAGATGTTGTACTTAGGAAGAATGTAGGGTGTTAAGCAGATGTGGGCATATGTCCCAGTAGACATATGTCCTGGAACTTAGAGGTCTTGTGGCCACTGAAAGGGCCTTGGGTCATCACTTAGTAGAGGGAACCAAGCTAGATCAGAGTGAGCAGTATGAGTTTGAGCCTAAGCACATGCCTTCTGAATGTGGCCATGACATAGCCAGGGGTAGGTGCTCAAGAAGGAGGGCATAGAGCAGATTCTGGGTTTACCATGAAGATGTAGTAAATCAGTGGCAATTTGCCCCTTATCCACCCTATCCCAGTGTCTTTTGTATAAATCTACAAGTGATATGGGGCCATTGATATTTAATGTGGGAAGAGGAATTAGTAGGAGCTCATCACGTGACAGGCACTGGGTTGCATGATTTTGTATAATTCTTATAACTTTTTGAGTTGGATTATCTCCGTCGTTTTGATGAGGAAACTGAGGTTCAGAAAGAAACACAGCTAGTCAGTGACTCAACTGGATTTGAAAGCTAGATCTGTGTGATCAAAGCCCATGTTCTTTAAAAAAAAAACCAAACTTTATTGATACAATTTATATACTGTAACATTGCCCTTTTAAATTTTACAATGCAGTGGTTTTCAGTATATTCACAGAGTTCTATAAATCAGTATTACTGTTTACTTTTAGAACACTTTATCACTCCCAAAAGACACCTGATACACATTAGTAGTCATTCCCTGTTCCCCCCAATGTCCCCAGCCCTTTGCAACCCCTAGTCTATTTTCTGTCTCTGCCCATGCTCTTTTTACTGCATGGCATTGTTCAGTGACATAACTCACTCTTTCTGTGCTGCCTCCAGTGCTGTGTAACGGGTGAGCTGCTGGGTTGACCTGAGTGTGGACCTGAGATTCACCAGAGAAAACCTGGTTGAGCTTTGGGTCCTTGGCCCACTTAGATCCAGTGTGCTGCATAGTACCAAGGTTAGGGTGGTGAAGGAAGGTTATCCTTTCTTTATATTTGGTGTCTGCTGGGCTGATCTTCACAGGCAGCCTCTAAGATATTGGCTGTCATGTTTGCTGTCTCTAGGCTTCTCATAGGCCTGGAAGGAGGAGCTCACCATGCTTTGTCATGTTCTGTTTATAGGATTTTTGAGGTGAAGCATCAGCACAGGAAGGTGGAAAACCAGATCAAAATGGCCAAGATGGTTCTGATGAATGAGCTGAACAAACAGGCCAACGGGCTCATAGAGGAGCTGGAGGTATATGAGGACAGATGGGTCACATGGATGGGTCGGTGTTCTCCCTAGGTCAAAAACCAGGCACATATCAAACTAATCCCAGGGCTCAGAGCTGCCTGAACTGGAATTCAAATGTGCAATTTGCATAGCTCTCTACTGTTCCCTTTATCTTAAAATGTCCAGTCTCATTTGGGGAATGTGGCTCATTAAGGGCTAGAAAGTCAGTTCAAACTCGCATCAGTGCTATGGCTATAAGGCAACTGCCTTCCTGGGCTATGCATGCTTATAGCCTCAGAAAAGACAGCCACGAAACAAGTCATGCCTGAGAGATGTAGATATTTGTTCATGTCCTCCTTCATTTATCACACATTCCCTACTGGCACTATAAAATCCTCCCTCCTCTCCCGTGTCCTTCTGCTGCCCATGGCCGTACTCTGTCCCACTGTCATCCCCTTGGGGGCACAGTCTCATCTGACTCCCTCAGGGTTCCCACTGAGACATGAGCCACCAAACTCCCCAAACAGGTAGACTGAAGTCCAAGAACAGGATGAGGGACTCTGTCTTCTCTGTCCATACCCAGGGCATTACTAATGAGAGAAAGCGGAAGCTGGAGCAGCAGTTACAGAGCATCATGGTCCTCAACCGTCAGTTTGAGCATGTGCAGAATTTCATCAACTGGGCTGTCTGCAGCAAAACCAGTGTCCCTTTCCTGTTCAGCAAAGAGCTGGTAAGAGCTCCAACTCAGTAATCACTGCTTTGGGGTTATTAAGTGAAAAGTATCTTTTACCAAACTCCGCAGTGCCAAGGACAGGTGCTGAAACAGTCCTGCTTACCTCCAGGCAAGTCAGGTGGGAAATTTTGTAGTTCTTTGTTAGGTCTTGGATTTAGTTGTGACTGCAAACGATGGGAAGCTGAGCCGGCCCTAGGGACAAATGGAGCAGGGCTTGGGATATTCAGTGAGGCTAGAGAGCGTGCTCAGAAAGAGCGAGAGCTAGTTAGAACAGGGGTCAGGCATTGCAGATGAAGGTCTCTAGATGAAGGAAAGGTCTGGGTACAGTGCCCAAACTGAAAAGAGACATGAAGGTGATTGACACTAAAAAGATGGAGGAAGAAGAGGCCAAGACAGTGACCAGGACATCAGTTAACTAGATGATAGCAGGGTGAGTTGGGACACTTGCCAAAGTCCTAGATGCGTGGGAAAGTTCATGATAGGAGATGGATGCAAGGGATGAGGGAAGAGGAGGGCAGTTGATGAGGATGGGAGTTTTACATGTGGACAAAAGAATAGCAGTGGGGAGCTCAGAGAATGTCTGCCCCCCTATAGGCTTTTACATTGAGGTTATGGTAGAATGAATGGAACTCTTCAGAGGGCTGCCAGGCAGGTGATCCTGAGGGAGAATTACCAACAGTTTAAGGCCTGAAAGAGAGAAGACTATAGGGAATCCAGAAACCTGGATAACCTGGATAAGAGGAAGGGAGGGCACAAGGGCAGGGGAAGGGATGTGAAGATTCCAAGTGCAAGGAAATGAGCATATGGGGGACCTGAGGCTAAAGACTCATGGCTCCAAGCCCTTCAACCTGTCCAAAGAGTGAGGGAGAGGGAGTTGTCATTCAGGTGCAAGACGCCCACAGAAATGACCTTTGGTGCTGTTGTCAGATTGTGTTTCAGATGCAACGATTGCTAGAGACAAACTGTAACACAGATCCGGGCTCCCCTTGGAGTATCAGATTCACCTGGGAGCCTAACTTCTGGACCAAGCAGCTGGCTTCCCTTGGTGAGCCGGAGCCCATCCTGTGGGCTTTTACATAATTGCTAAAAATGAGGAGAGCACATCTGCTTAGCTTACTGGGTAGGTCAGCGTAGGCCCAAGAGAAAGCACTCCCTGAGACTACCAGTGGTCCTGGAGTCACTCAGCAGACCCTTGTATGGGTGTGGGGAGGAGGGCTGGGGAGAGGGGACAACTTCAATAGCAGTGCCAACACAGACTTTTGTAACAGGACCATTTGAAATCTGAGCTTTCCATTCTGCATGAATGCCCTATTACCTTGGTTTCATTGCTGGAGAGGAGACAAGCCAGTGGCCCTGCTCTCCAGAATGCTGTGTGGCAGTGCAGGTGAATGTGTGTCTCTGGTCCTGCAGGGGGTATTAGTGTGTGTGTAGGCAGAAAATGGGTATCAGCATCAGAGAGGGGGAGAGAAGGGGAGGGAGGGACAGTGTCACCCCCACTGCCCCTTGGAGTTGAGATGTAAGCAGATCATTCTTGAGCTTCCCTCCTGCAGTGATTTCCTGGCATTCAGTCTTAGGCAGAGTACAACTGAGGTCTGATGGCCTGATGTAGGTTTGTTATGCTAATGGCCACCTGCTGTCTTTGTTCTTGAACTTGACAGAGTGAAGAATAAAATTTAGGTTTATATTTTTTGCTTCCCTCTCCCCTTTGATTTAATTCAACAGATCTTTGGTGGGCCCCTGCTATGGGTCAGCACCCCATGCTGGGCACTAAGGGACCAAAGGTGACTAGAATACACCTCTGGCCCTCAAGTTGCTGAGTCTTCCCCCAAGTAAGCATCATTGAAACAATGAGTGGAAGAAGCCATGAGACTGAGCTGGAGATAGTCTGCTCATGCGCCAAGGCTTAGAGACCTCAGGATGATGCTGGCACTTGCTGCTGACATGATGTTGGGGTTCCCCAACTCCTTCCATCCTTCTTACCCAAAACACAACCCCCCCCACACACTTATATTTGGAGACTTGGTCATTTGTCCCACAGTCAGTTCCCCTTTGCAATTTTCCAGCCTGCTCCCTCCCCACCCCCAATGTTGATTTTTTTTCTTTTGTCTGAGTCTGTGTTCAAAAGGAGTGAGTGCTGTTTGAAAGAACCCATGGTTTTTCTAGTGGGATAAAAACAGAGTGAGACTGAATATTTGGGAAAAGCTGAGCTAATTTCTCAAATGCCCCTGGCTGCCACAGGTCTGGATTGGTTCTGTTGCTGGCAACATTCTAGGCTGAGTCTTGGAGATCAGGGTTGAATTTGCTCATCTCTGTGCCTGGTATAGGTTTATCGAATAATGTCCTTTGGTCCCAGGAGCAGGAAGTGGCAAGCCAGGGAATAACCGCAGGTTACCTTTGGAAACACTCTCTGTTCTGAATTTCCAGGCTGTATAACTACTGAAGGTGGACAGCTGTCCCGGGCAGATACTCCTGCTTATGGAGGCTTACAGGGACCGTCATCCTTTTATCAAAGCCACCAGTCCCCAGGGGCTCAGCAAGAGACTCTCAGCCACCCCTCACACAAGTTCCAGTCTCCAGCCCTGTGTTCCTCCTCTGTGTGCTGTTCCCACTGCTCCCCAGCCTCACCCTCCCTCAAAGGCCAGGTCCCCCCACCCAGCATACACACAGCCCACAGTTTTAGGCAACCCTCTGAGATGGCACCCCAACAACTGGGGCCTCTGCAGTGCTCTACCCTGCTGCCCAGGGAGAAGGAGCTGGCTTGCCATCCTCAGCCCCCAAAGCTGATGCAGCCCTGGCTGGAAACCCAGCCCCCCGTGGAGCAGGAGAACACATCCCAGCGGCTGGCGCCACAGCTGACTTCCCAGCCGGTATGCATCGTGCCCCCGCAGGACATTCAGCAAGGAGCCCATGCCCAGCCTACCTTGCAGACCCCCTCTATCCAAGTCCAGTTCGGCCACCACCAGAAGCTGAAGCTCAGCCACTTTCAGCAGCAGCCGCCTCAGCAGCTGCCCCCTCTGCCCCCTCCACCACCTCCACCCCAGCAGCCGCCGCCTCCCATACCTCCGTCCCAGCATCTGGCCTCTAGTCAGCATGGGAGCCCTTCTGGGCCTGCCTGTTCCCAGAATGTGGATATAATGCACCACAAATTTGAGCTGGAGGAGATGCAGAAGGACCTGGAGCTTCTCCTTCAGGCTCAACAGCCCAGCCTACAACTGAACCAGACCAAATCTCCTCAGCATCTTCAGCAAACCATTGTGGGGCAGATCAACTACATTGTGAGGCAGCCAGCACCTGTCCAGTCCCAGAGCCAAGAGGATGCTGTGCAGGTGAGCCTCAGGGTGGCTGGGGAGGGGTTGGCAGGGGAAACACACATTCTCCGTCCTGGGATTACTCGGTCAACACAGCCTCCGCAGTCACTGGGTTGCAAGGGAACACAGTTTCTTCATCTGTGAGCGTCCTTGAACTCGGGGCTCACATTTCAAGTCCTTCCTGGACTCCACTGCCCACCTCAGGAAAGCTCCCCAAAACACAGTAGTCCTGACAGAGATCTGGGCTCAGTATTCTCCAGAGTGGCCTGGCTTAGCCCTGCTCTCCTAGATGACACTAGGGACCTTGTCCATCAATTGAACCTTCCGAGCTGTGCCAGACTCCTGCCACTGCCAGGACAGAAGGGAGGTTATCTCTTATCTTTGTAACCTCCCACTTCCCTTGCTGGGAACTTATGAATCTCAGATGGAAGGGGAGACCTTAAGGAGTGGAGAGCAGGTATGCAGTAATGCTAGTGGGCAGCATCTTTATAACACCACACAGCTATAGACAAACCTTCTAAGCTAGATATGTTTTATATATACTCTACCATTTATTCTATCAACAGTGTTAGGTAGGCATTGCCAATCGTTTTTTATAGGCCCAGAAGTGGGGGTCGGAGAGGGCAAGCACTTTGCCTAGATATCCTAAACACTGAGCGACAGAGCCAAGACTTGGATCCCGGTCTGCTGACTGTAATTCCACAGGAGAGGCCTTGTTCTCTCCCCTGGGGTGTTGGGGGGAGGTGATGAATGCTGCTCCTCTCTTCTCTCAGCTAAGAGCCAATTCAGGAGGTAAAGATCGTACCTTTGGGATATTTGCTGGTTTCCACATCTTCATCCGTAACTCCGTGCTTTTCTTTTCTTCCAGACTTTCCTATTCTCGCCTCTTCTCCCTGTCCTTTCTCACTTCCCCCCTGTGGTGTCTCCTTTAAATGTGTAATCACATTTATATCTTCAAAGCAGCTCTAGGGACTTTTACTTTATTATAAAATATAAGGCCTCACATTTATGCTTTAGCACCGACAATGTCAGATCATGCTTCAAATGTCTCCCTCTGAGGCTCAGTTCCTTTGAGGAGATAGGAAATCATCCTGAGGATGGCAGAGAAAGGTCTAGGATTCATTCAGGACCACAGGCAAAATGTAAGTCAGATGTGTTAGGATCACTATGGTGAATACAAGAAGAGTTTGACCAGAATTCTCGGTTTGGCTTCTATCCTGAGACTGTCATATTAGGATGTAGTCTCATGAAAAGTTTAGGTAAGAGGATCTTTCTTTCTGAAAAATTTCCAGCAGTTCACAATGCGTAGTTGGTGACAATGGGCAATGCAGGGTGGGTGTCAGCCTTTGCCGCCGCTGCTGTTCTTTGCAGGAAAACCCACCCAAGTTCTTTTTTCTCCTTCAGGCTTCAGATGAGCCTTCAGCGTCTGAAGGTCCAAAGCCGGCTCTCCCTCTTGACAAGAATACTGCTGCTAACCTGCCCCAGGCGCCTGGGGAGGAAACCCCTCCCGGTGTTCCTCCACTGGACGGCACCATCCAGCACTCCTCTCCAAATGTGGTGAGAAAGGTACTAATGGAGCCTGCTTTCCCTGACCACATGGGACCCACTGCCAGCCAAGACCCCAAGGACCTGGATGAGGATGACTGGGTGGGGGGAGGAGTGTCCCTGTTCCATCCCTGGATATTACACAGCCCTGAGTCATGCCTTCTGTCCTAATGAGTCAGCAACATAGGTCCTCCTTCATGCCCATTTCCACTCCCACACGCACACTTGAACTGGGACCAACTGGGCTTCATTTAGAGTATAAGGGGGAAGGAAAAGGGAAAGAAAGCCAGTTTATGACACACTTACACTGGGCCTGGAATGGTGCATGGGCCTTCACAGTTCTGTGAAGTGGCCGTCCCCATTTTCTAGCTGAGGTAACTGAGATTCAGGGCCCTATAGCTAGTAGATGAAAGGGCTGAGGTTTATTTAAAATGAAGTTTGTCGGAATCCAAAGACTGAACTGTTTTTTCTCTGCAACACAAATGGGGAAAATGACCCAGAGTTGATGGGCTTTAGAATTTGAATCAGTGGCGTTTGTTGGGGTGGGGGGTGGGGGGATGGTCTGCAGTGATGTCCTGACAAGGTGACTGAGCTGCTAGGGGCACTGAGAGCTCTTGAAGATAAGCAACTGGAGCCCTTCCTGTCTGCTGACTTCCCTGCTTGCTACAGGGCATCATTTACTCTGGCAACTACCCAGAGCCCCACAACTCGTTAGCTGTCCTCCCCATATCCCTGCCCTTCACCCTCACCCCTGCCATACTCCTAGCTAGAACCTCAGTCGGCCCTCCCTGTCTCCCCTCTCCCTGTTCCAATACCCTTTTGCCTTCTCTGGTCTGGTTCCCTTGGCCCCCCGGCACCTCCTGTCAGCCGTGTACTTGAAGCCATGTCAAGTGTTGGGTACCCCCAGCCTGTGCGCTCAGCCCTGCACAAGGCTCTGGCTCCGCAGCCCCAGTTCTGCAGCTGTTCTGCGTTCCTGCCCCTCACCATGTTTCCCCCAGCACCATCGCCACGTATATCTTAGTCTACCCCAGTGATATGTGAGAAGAGACTGCAGAAAAGTAAGAGATGCAAAGATGAAATGGTAACTTGGAAATCCCTGGTGGCTCTTGAAGTCTGGCTAGGCCTCTAGTATTACTGGGTTTTGGTCTGTGCTGGGCCTGTCCTGCCCTGTTAAAACAGTTTGGCCTAGAGGCCATAGAGATGCTATAAATGGACTCTTTGTGGCTCTCAGGGGTTTAACTTTTTATACTTGGGCCACTTACCTATCCATCTGTCCAGTTATTTATTCACTCAATGTTCAAAAAATATAGATCTGTCTCCTAGTATGTGCCAGATGTTTTGCTAGGTGTCAGGCACATATCAGTGAATAAGAGTCTCACATTGGAGCTTACAGTCTAGCGGGAGAGACAGACGGTTAAATGAGCAGCAACAATAAATGTGATAAAGTGCTGGGATAGTCACTGGGGTAGAGAGAAGGAGCATATAACATTGGAAAAACTGTTCACAGAGGACTTCCCTAGGGGACATGATTTTAAGCTGAGATTTGAAGAAGTCAGGCTAGTGAAGGGAGATGAGGGAGAGGGCTGGACTAAATGATCAGAGGGAATGGCCAGTAGGAGGGTCCAGAAGTGAGAGAAAGCCTGGGGTACTTCAGGGGGTTTCAGATTGCTTGGCTTGGTGGGAACATGAAGTGGACTGGGGAATGGGAATGGAAGCAGAGTGCTTGGAAGGCCCTGTAAATTGTGCTCAAAGTTTAGCATTTAGTCTTGGGAGTTGAGTTGTGAGGAGTGAAGGAAGGATTTCTTAGCAAGGAGGGACATGGTTTGAATTAAATTTTAGAAAGGTCACTTTAGCTATAGGAAGGGAGACCAAAATAGTACAGAGGAGAACAAGGAGAGATTGAATGGAACCAGTAACAATGGGTATAAGGAGGAAGCGTGGACTTCAAGAGATCAGATCACAGGAGCTTTCGGACTTGCAGTCTGATTGGTGATGGGAAGTGATGGAGAGAAGGTCCTTTGGCTTGACATCCAGGTCTGTCTTGCCTACTGGGTTGCCGTTCACTGAGGTGGGAGCATGGGAAGAAGAGCCTATTTTGGGGGAGGAGAAAGGTAAATTTGAATTGTTGGCATTCTCCTGTGGAAGCTACATAAGAAGATGCCCAGAAGTTAGCTAGCTCTAGATGTCAGTAGTTCAGAAGGAAACATGGGGATTGGCAGTGCTCAAGGGTTAGGAGAATCCATGTAGAAATTGCCGCTGCTGCTTTAATGGGGCCTGCTTCTGTTTCTATAGACAGTATGAAGGAAAGGAGGGGAGCCGTGTGCAAACATGAAGTCTTTTGCCCGTGTGGGTGGCCCACAGGGCTTTCTGAGCATCAAGGGGATGCTGCCCTACTGTGTGGCTACGGGTTGGCAGTGGGGTTAGTGAAGGTCCTAGGAACTCTTAAGTTCTCATTTGGAGCTATCTCTGGCCCTTATTAACCTGGGCTCAGGGAGAGGTTCAGAAGAGCAGGTGGCCTGGCCCTTTCCTGATATTTTGTAGGCTTCTTCATGGCTTGGACTCCCCGCCCCCCCGCCCACCACCACAAAAAGAACCTCAGTGTTGCCATCCTGGCTTAGAGGAGCCTTTGGGTCTATTTGACTGAGAGAGTTACTGGTTAGACACAAAGCTACCAAAATAAGAAAAAGGGCTTTCTTTTTTGAGGGAATTCATTGCCTTGAAGCTGGGATTGGGTATGGCGGAGGGTGAGATGATTGAGGACATGGAATAACATTTTGAGCATCTTATCATTGAATGATAATACTTTGTATAGCATTTTTCTACCTGTTCCCTTAGGTTTTTACGTGGAGTATTTCATTTTATCTCTTTGTTTATCCTAGAAGTACTATGAGGAAGCCACTTTCATATTCCCCTTTGAAAGATGTGGAAACTGAGACACAGAGAGGTTAAGTGACCCACCTAAGAGCTATACAGCAGAGCACTGACAAAGTTAGGAACAGAGCACAGGTTCCTGACCCTGGCCGTGCTCAGGGGCTAGGTTAGATCGCCTCTCCTTGGGCACTGCAATGGGAGAGTCAGGACTCCATCTGGCCTCTCACTTGCTAGATTTTCCTCTTTACACTCATTGGGAGTAGCCTAGGCCCTGCTGGGGAGAGGGCTTAGGACCCAGCCTCGTCTGGTTATCTGGTCAAGGTGTTTTAACCTCCAGCCTGCTCCTAAGCCCGTGATGGCCTGCAAGTACCAGGAAAGTCAGAGGTCTATGCAAAGGCCACAGAACGGAGGAAGCCATGGCAGCCGGCGCCTCTCTGAGTGTTCTGCAGGGACTGGTTCACGCTCTGAGCTGCCGACTGACATTCCATCACCACGGGGAGGACTTCGGTGACAGCACAGCAGCTGCGCACACGCCCTCTCGAGTTGGTGCTAACTGAACTGCTGGCGAAAGCATTGCTGCCGAAAAGTGAGATAGGCAAATTTTTGAATGGATTTTCTAGTGGCTTGAGCTCTGCTCTCTCAGAGGCAGCATCCCCTACTACCTTTCCTGTATCTAGCAGGGTGTTCTGGAATGAATTTTGACATCTGTCTGGCCCTCGCAGTTGCCTCATCTTGGTTTAGCCACCCTGAAGAGAGACCGTGGTTACAGCGTGATGACAGAACTCCTTACATCCCGAGTGAACCCGGAATGCATTTTGACGGCTTCATTTGTACTTTTGAACGAGTCAACTGATGAGAAACACACACACTGTCTTCCTCAGAGCTCTCATGGAGTCAAGGATGTAGGCATCACAGAGAGCCTGTCCGAGCCCAATTCAGCTGCAGGAGGACCTCTCTTCTGCTTACATGTGGTCCACATCCTCTGCAGAGGGCTGAGAGACCACCAGGATCCTGCTGATGGCTTCAGAGGAATCTGAGATGTATTTTTAGCACACGATGCCTAAGCAGGAGGCTTTCCTGTGGTCTGCATTAGTAAGAGTGACGCAGAAGAGCGAGGGATGATGACTCACACGAGCATTCACTTCATTACCAAAGCACTCTGATGCCTGAGCTCACAATCTGATTCCTACAACTCAGATCTACATTAGCATGTAGAGGAGGATTAAAGCCCAGAGATGGGAGGTATCTTGCTTAAACTCCATTCTCTAAATCCTGGGTTGTGTAAGGAAATATAGGGTGTCCTGCCTTCATCGTCTCCACATTCACGTCTGTGGGCCAGATCATGGTTTCTCAACTCCAGCAATGGTCGTTTCCTCAAAGCTCGGCCTCAACAGCAGAACTTGGTCAGAACCTTCCCAGGGCCTCAGGAGGCTTTCTTAGGGCACAGCCCAGGTTCTTGGTCAGCAGTTAGCAGTTGCAGAACTGTACAGAGATCTGCTCTGTGCTGCTCAGAAGCCAAGCCAAGCATTCCCCAGGTCTGGCTCCCTGAATTTCACAGCCTCTAGGAAGGCTCTTTCCTCAGTTCTAGCTCGATTTCATTCACAGACCAAATCTAAGATCCTTGTCTAGGTCTCTTGGTCCATGAGAAAACAGGTCCTTGTTTCTGGGCCCTGAATTTCCTTACACTGGACTGGCCAAAATATCTCTGGGCGAATTCTCCTAGTCTCCAAGGCTTGGGTTTTGGGGGTTCCGCTCACTCTGGCTTTTACTTCAGGTTTACTGGAATCTACTTACTCTTTTTCTCTTCCTTCCCCCTTAGACTCTGGAGTCCTCTTAGCTTTTTCTTTCCTTCCTGAATCATCAGGGCGCTGGGCACTCTTCAGCTTTTCTCTCTCCACCACCCATGAATGTTTTCCCATTTGACTCTGGTCAGTTAACATATGTTACCATATCCACAGGAGTAGCCTTAATTTGCACAAGAGCTTTTCATGGAGTTGGGGGAGCACTCACTGTCATTAAGGGCAACAACTTTGCTATTAAAAATCAACTTGTGAAACCACTTGCTAGGAAAGTTAGTTCCTTCCTCAGATGTCTGATTCAGTTGTCTGAAGATCAACTAGTCTACCTGATCTGAAGCTGTCAGAACACTCAAATATTCCAAGATTTAATTCATAAATCTGTTTATCTCAATCCTTGTCTCCTTATCTGTTTCCTTCAGCCAAAGTGAAGGCCTTTAATGTGTCTCCAAGATAGTTTCAAAGTCATTGCCCCTTCTCCTGTGTACATTTATAGGGTGGTCAGTCTTTAACAATTCTGATGATTGAGACAAAACCCTAAAACCAGAAGTGAGCAGGTGAAGCTTCGGAGCAGCAATGAGAACAGAGGTCATACACCCACACATGCTATTCGGTGTGAGATCATAAGTCCCTGCTCAGGTATCTAGACAGAGGTCTTGACTGCAAGCTTAGTTATATGGTTTCCTCTAGAATTTTTCATTTTCCTGCATTAGAGCAGTAAGCAGGGTAGAAGCAAGGAGTCAGGACTTCTGTAATGGCAGCTAACGACAAGGGAGAAGACAGGAAACATCACCTGGGCAAGTGCCACACTGGGAGGTCATTTGGCAAAGGGACAGGCTCAGTCCTACAGGCCTTAAAGCATCACTGAACTGCAGCCCACTCCAGCAATAGAAGTCCATCCAAGTTCCTTTATGTCACTAAGAATGGTGTCATGAGGCTCCATGTACTTTGTTTATTATGACAAGGTGGTGTGTAAAGTTTTAGAAGTACTCCTATTCAAGATATTTTAAAGCCAATTGATTTTGTTACTGAAAGAGGTATGTTTCAGATATTTGGAAAATTAATTTCTGTGGAACACCACCCTATTTGTGCTACTCTATCCCCAGCAATATTATCTTGCTGTAAGAACCTGGAACTTATATTAAACTCAGGGCATGTGCATTAAGTGTCTGTTTATTGACTTCTCTGTCATGTCTTACTAGACTACTAGCTTTCTGGCTGATGGCACAAAATCAAAACCAGCCAGAAGATTTTTAAACCTTCGCCCAGATTCCTAGTCTTGGGCCTATATACACTTGGGAAATCTGTGAGTGATGACTCTGTGTCTCAGTTTCCTTTTCTGTTGAATGAAGAAACCATGCTTTCTCTGAATTTCGATAATACCGTGTGCCAGTCATTGCAATAAGCACATTGAACTCCAGAACAGGATCTGAATGGTGAGGATGGGGAGGGGGGCTCCAGGTGGAAGAGCAGAGGTCAAACGGGAGACAGGCTAGGTGGGTGACGAACTGCATAGGTGACTAGTAAAAGAGCCTGAAGGTCAGACAGTTCAGGGAGGGCATAGGTCATGCACATTGTGAAGGCAGGTGGTTCAGGCAGGTACATTCTGTAGGTTTCAGGTGGGATAATTTAGACAGGTCACAGGTCAGGCAGGTGCAAACAGATCAAGGAAGAAAAACAAGAGAGGAAAGGAACAGAGATAGGAACATGCAAGTATGGGAGAAGGAGAGAAAATTAGGAGCAAGCGAAGAGATGCTAGGTAAGAGGCTCAGGGCAGTCTCCCCTTGTACTCCAGTGCCTGAGCTGATTATCAGAGTCAATGTTTTTGGCATTTTTGACTTCTCTTTCTGCCCTGAACTAGAAAATAGTTTATTTTTACTTGCAAACCTCAAAATACATATTTTTCTCTCATGAAATCTGTAGGTTTTGTATGTGAAGAAGGCAAGGTATCTGTTATGTAGCTGACAACTTGGGAAGCAGTTGCTCTATACAGACCTTACAGCTGGCCATATAATTTTGCCTCCTCACATTTGACCCCTGGAGGGTCCTGGGTGCTAGAGAGGGCAGGCAGCATCATCTCCATGGAGGGATGAGCTTCTCCAGGGTGTGCGACACCAAATGTCAAGTGCAGCCACGTTCCCAAGCCTGGTATGCTCTCAAGAAGCCCCATCCTTCCTTCCAGACCCTGGAGACCCAGCCTCCTTTCCTAGCCCTGAATTTGGTCCTCTCCTTCTCCCTACTCACCTGGAAGCACTGACAGCAGGGTAGGGTGGAGGTTCTCAATCCTCTCTTTGTTCCTGCACAAGAAATAGTTCCGTGTGTGTATGTGTGTGTGTGTGTGTGTGTGTGTATTTTAAGATTTTATTTATTTGTCAGAGAGAGAGAACATGCACAAGTGGGCAGAGTGGCAGGCAGAGTGGCAGGCAGAGGCAGAGAGAGAAGCAGGCTCCCCACTGAGCAACGAGCCCGATGCGGGACTCGATCCCAGGACCCTAGGATCATGACCTGAGCCAAAGGCAGCGGCTTAACCCTCTGAGCCACTCAGGCATCCCTTGTTTTTATATTTTGTACCTCTTCAATCCAGAGAGCCAAATGAAATATCAACAATACCACCACAGTATATCTATGTTCCTGAAATGCCACTGTATTTGTGTAGCCTGTAGAAATGGGATGGAGCTGGCTTCCTTCTTGCACTTCCTCTGAGATCCTTCTCAGACTTCTCACGTGGATGTTTCTCAGGTTCTTTTTACCACTACCAGAGCTTCCCCCCACTTCCTGATGGCCTTGGTCTCCTTGAGGTTGGCTGTGGATGTGGACATGAAGAAGACTAGTTTTTAGTATCTTAGGACATGTTATTGACCCTGTGCTATGTGCTGGCTGTTATAGGAGCAGGTTCAGCAGGCCCAGCTCAAAATAAACTCTGATAGAATTTCCATAGTTCTTCCATGGCCCAGTCTGCATACCCTCCTCTATCATTGCATTAAGTCACACTTCATGATATGCAATAAGTAATCAGGAAAGGGAGTTGATATCCTACAAAAGCATCCTGCCTCTAATCTGGAGATAGAGGTGGAGATAGCCTACCTCTAACCTGGGGGGTTTTTGTCCTTGGGAATTTCATGTTGTGCCTATTTTGTGACATACAGCACCTGACCGTTTTTACTTGGGATTGCCACTGGCAGTTATTTGGTGCCCTTCGTGCTTGGCACCAAGGATCTCATAGAACCATCTGTGTCTTTGGCAGACGAAATGACCACCAGAGCTGCAGAAGATATACATGTCAAATGGGGAAAGGGTGAAAGAAATCAACTCAAAGGATTAGACTGTCATATATTACAAAAGGGATTGCAACCATCACTGGGCATTCTTGTCCTTAGATAAGGAAAGATAGAATCTTAAAAAGCTGTGGTGGTGTGTAACCAGGACAGCGGGGATGCCAAGGGGAGGCAGGTTACGGCATGTTTGAGATAGCTCTTCCATACTTAATCTACCCAGTTTGTTTTGAGTTTCTCCCCAGACCACCTTCTCCTTAATATTTATCTTGGGATTTAGACTGTAGAGCAAATTGGAGCCTTTTTATTGAACACTATTGAACTACCAAGGAACATATAAAAAACGAACTTTGGGGAGACAAAGGGCATTTATATTTAGCTCGTCTGCTTTTTAAAATTGAGAATTAAGAATAGAACATAAAAGCTTTACCAAAGCAGTGAAATAACAAGGGGAAAGCATTGGGAGAGACGAGAAAGAGGTGATAAGAAAAAGAAAAACAGGAGAGGAAGAGAGAGAAGCTTGAAGAAAGCAGGCAAGGTAAGGACAGTGGCTGAAGCAGAGCGTGGGAGAGGGGAAGATGAGTTCACACAGAGAAGGACCAAACCAGACAGGCCATGGTCAAGAGTGTGGCTTCAGCGCCGGAGATCCGGATTCTAAATCTGTAAAAATCCCACATCACATGTCATGCTTATTTGTTGAAACATTGAAAGGATCGTCCCAAGATCAGAAATAAGACTAGGATGGCTATCATTTGACCTGGTCCTTCTGTACTTAGCTGGCAGAGTAAGGCCGGAAAAACAAATGCAGGAAAAGGAAGGAGTAAAACTTAACTAATCACGGATGACATGATTTGTGTGCACAGAAATTCCCCAGGCGACTTCAGCAAGGTCTCTGGGTACAAGGTCAATCTATAAAAATCAGTTGCATTTCTATGTGTGAGCACAAATAAAGGGAAAATGGAGATTTACAAAGTTATGTGTTCAACTGCATAAAACATTTCAGATGCCTTGCTGAGCCTCGTTTTTCTCAAGTATAGGGTTAGGGCCACAAGAACAACACTAACAGTCACAATACGAGGGGCAGCAGCGGCAGTAGCTGGGGGGTCACAGAGTACCTGCCACGTGGCAGACAGTGTTCTAACCCTTTACCTGGATTTGTTCTTGTCATCTTCACAACCACCCTTTAACATTTGTGATGAGGATTTAGTGAGGAAATGTATGTAAGATACTTAGCAAATTTCCTCACATATAATAAATTATCAATAAATGTGAGCTATACACAGACAGTCATGATTTTAGAGAGACACATAGGCCCAGATGTTAATAGAGCAGAGCTGCTATTTATTTGGTTTAAGATTTGTAGAATAAACAGTCATACATTGTTGTTGTTTTTTAAACAATTTTAAATAGCTCATGAATTCATTTATTCAGCCAGGTCTAGAAGCTGCTCCTGGGTCTAGAAATACAGTGGGTAAGCAAAATAGATAAAATCTATGCCCTAATGGAGTTTATGGCTTATGGGGGAAAATAGAGATTCATCATATAGTCTCACAACTAGGAGAATGTAGCACCCCCCTCAAAAAAAAGGAGTTACAAGAATGTAAAAGGGAGGAATGAGGTCTGGGCCACAGAATGAAAAGAGGCTTTGATTAAAAAAAAAATCACAGGTGAGCTGAGTTTAGAAGGACAAGTGGTATAGGGGCAGGGATAGGAGAATGTTCCATAGAGAGGAAGAGGTCTGTTTGAAGGGGATGAAGGTTGTAGGTGGAAGGAGAGCTTTGCATGTTTCAGGAATTGAAAAAAATGTCTGAGTGGCTAGAGCTCAGAGAATGGGAGGGTTGTTATGTGAACTGTGGCTAGAGTAGGACAGGAGATGGCAGTCATTTTCACAGCTGTCCTAAGAACAGTGCAGTGTACTGTGGGGCTTCTTGCAAAGGAATGATGTGGTCAGATTTGTGTTTTGAAAATATTTCTCCAATGAGGAGACTACTGCTATCATCTGGGAAAATACGAAAGTGTAACCCAGACTAGGACACCAGCAATAGAGGGAGGAATTAGTGGGAAGATATGTGACTTGTCTAAGGGGTAGAACTGATGAGGTTTGAAATTAGCTTGGGTGAGGGAGGAGGGATGGCCCAATGATGCTTCCCCTCCTAGCATCTGACTTGAAGAACTGGGTAACTAGGAGGGACATTCACTGAGGTGAGGACAACCTTTCTTCACTGTTAAGTAAGCTTGCTAATTTTATAGTTAAACTTGAAATGATATTTGAAGTGTTTACTTTCTTATGGAAATTTGAATATCTTACTCATGGGGAAAGGCTGAAGACACTGATTTTGGAAGCTTAGAGATATTTACTCTTTGTTTCCTCTTTGACTTTCAAAAGATGCCAAGTTGTTCTATCTTTAGTCTAAAAAGAAAAAAAAGGCAGGGATATCAAACTTCTAAATTCCTAAATGTTACATTTAGAACCAGTCTTTCACCATCCTCCCTCCATCATACGTGTTTCTCCAATCTGTGAAATGGAATGCATCCAGTGCAGAAATCTATGTCTTTAACTTCACTTTGTGAACCTTTAGGTCTCTTCTCCCTGCAATGCCAAGCAGTTAGATAGGAGAAAACAATTCTTGGGGTTGGGAAGTTACAGCCTCATCCATTGATTGTCCATACTTGGTCATATTAAGACCTAGCTGCTCTGATGTTCTCTGCTTCTGGCTTGGAAGGTCTTTTACAGATAGAGTTGGGCTAGGAAAGACTTTCCCATCTCTTGGTCAAAGCTTTCCCTTAATGCTAATGGTTCTGGAGTTGATCTGAGCAAGCCCATGAAAAGGGCCTAGAGTTGACTCAGGTTCCCCAGGACTGATTGGGTCCCCCCAGACCTTGGCATTATCTCAGAGAAGGCCTGAGGCAGATCAGAGTTTGAGCCTTCTGGACTTCTTCCATTTATATGAAGCAGAAACTAGCCCACAGGAATGCCAGCAGGGATGAGAAGGCACTAGTGGTTTAGTCAGTGGGGAATGTGAAGTTGGAGGGCAGTCCCACAGTCTGATCCTATGCCTAGGTACCGGATGGGGGTGAAGAGTGTGGGCTGATGGTGGCTCCGTGTGTGTGTGTGTGTGTGTGTGTGTGTGTGTGTGTGTACCACCCTCATGGCAGGTGGTAGGTGATCTCTGTCATTCTCCCACACTGTTTCATCACTGTCTGACAAACACACACGCACATCAGTGTCCTCAGTCTGTGGCCCCCTCTCTGTCAGAGCCTAGCAGCCTCCTTGGCATAGGGGACTGGGAATAGGACTTCATGTGTTGTCTGAGTTCCCTGCAGCTACTAGACTCTGAGGCCAGAGTGAAATCTGAGCATGGGAGCTCTCTTGGGCTGCATTTCTCCTCCCCTCCCCTTATCCCCTGCTAACGGCCCGACTCTGTGCTGTCTTCGTTCCCGCAGCACTCCACTTCGGTGAGCATCATGGGCTTTTCCAACACATTGGAGATGGAGCTGTCATCTACCAGGCTGGCAAGGACCCTAGAGCCACAGATCCAGAGTGTGAGCAGCCTGACTGCTGCCCCTTCCCACATGGTCCCAAGCCTGCTGAGCGGCACACCCACAACTGTGTCCAGCCTGATGAGTGGTCAAAACCAGGCCATGCCGAGCCTGACAGTCAGTCATCTGCAGACCATACCCAGCCTTGTGCGCAGCACGCCCCAGTCTATGCCTGGTCTGATGAATGATTCCTCCCAGGCCATCACAAGCCTAGCAAGTGATCACTCGCAGGCCAGGCCCAACCCAATGTCTGGTGCCACCCAGACTATGCCAAGTCTGGCAACTTGTCCTCTGCAGAGCATGCCTCCAGCTTCTGACATGCAACCGGAAACTGGATCCAGCTGCAGTCCCGGCTCTGGCCGAACTGGAGGGAGCCTGTGCCCTGCAGATGGGGCTGACCCCTCTCTTGGGAATGCCCTGTGTAAGGTAAGTCCTGGGGGAAATGACATTCAACTTCCTCTGATCATCATTGAGCAGCAGGGTAGCCCCTGAAAGGCTTATCCTGACATTAGCTTAATAGCTCTATGACTACTAACAGTAAAACCATCTGATTTCTTTGATTCTTTTTGGCCTTTCACTTTTGAAAGATGGAGAGTGAGGATTCTACTCGCTTCACTGACTCTCTGGGACAAGATTCCACAACCCCGGGTCTGGAGGTTTCCAAAGATTTGGCTATGCCTTCAGAACTGGAGGAGCCAATTAACCTCTCTGTGAAGAAACCTCCCCTGGTCCCAGCAGTCAGTACATCCATGGCTCTGCAGCAATACCGGAACCCAAAAGGTGAGGCGCAAGTCAGTAAGCAGCCTGTCCCTCCTGCAGGCCACAGGCATGAGCTCAGCACTTCCGGTCAGATACAGGTCAGGAGACAGGCTCGAGGCAGGAGGGAGCAGCGTTTCTCTCTCAGGCTCAGTTCACTTCCCTCCAACACAGACTCACTGGGACCTGTTCTGTTTCCCTCACTGTGGCCAGGACTTAGCCTTTTGTAACATTTCCATGCAAAAAGTTCTGGAGGGCTGGGTCAGAGGCAGGGGAAACAGGAAGAACTCATCCCAGAGGGGCTAGCCTTGGCGAAATATTTTAGGGAAAATAGCATATCTGACTTTGGAGTCAGGTATATCTAACTTAGAAAACTTTTTACCTTTGTTCTTTTATTCTTTATTCTGTTCTGTCTTTTTACCTTTGACCTTTCTGAGCTGGTTTCCTTCTCTGTAAATGGGGCTAATCATAGCTACTACATAGACTACCGGGACCAATAACTACAGTGAGATCATTTGATGGCTTTCTCTGTAGTAACAAGAATTGGCCATGCTTTGCCTCACACCCGGCAGTCCTATGAATTTGTGTTGTGCCCCAGAGTAAAGGGAATTTGGACCAGTGCAGACACCTTCTGATTCTCTTCTCACCTACCTACATACCTTCTCAAATGGGGTTTCCTTTTTTCTGTCATAAGCAAGGGCTAGCTGGGAAGTTTGAAAGCAACCACTGAGTGACTGTTTGGGACCTTTTCTGTTTAATGTATGATATGTGTTTAGTCTGTAATGATCACTCCATTTCTCATACATTTAATAAATGAAAATGGAATAATTTTTCCCCTTGCTTTTTCACACTGACTGAAAGACCAACGAACAATGATTGGTTCTTGTTAACTGCATAATAATGGGACCCTGAATTTTAAGCAGTTCAATTTTTTGGACCCTGGTTGCCCATGGAAAGTGCCTGGTGCTGAGTGGTGCTCAGTAAATACCAGTTTCCTTCTCCCTCCCCACACCGCCTCCTGCCCGTCTACACACATTCTACTGCACTACTCAGGGTAGGGCTGCAGGGAGCCTTTTGCCTATGGAGTATGAACTAGACTCTCAGGTAGTATTAAAATCCCAGCACTTGGGTGGAAAGGCAGAGGCTGGACAGAAGGACTCCTCAGAGCACATAACACTAATATATGGAGAACAAGAGATTTCTGAACTCACTTGGAAGGTGAGAAGCTGGCCCCTCATCACCTGACCCAACACTCACCCCTAGATAGCCTCTGAATGTAATGTTTGGTTTTTTAAATTTTTAACTTTTTTAATTTTTAATTTTTTGAAGTTTTATTTAAGTAATCGCTACATCCGATATGGACTCGAACTCACAATCCCAAGATCAAGAGTTGCATGCTCTTCTGACTGAGCCAGCCAGGCACCCCATATCTGTTTGTCTTTTTATTTATTATTTATTTATTTGTAAAGATTTTGTTTATTCCCATTTGAGAGAGAGAAGGAGCACAAGTAAGGGGTAGGGAGAGGAAGAAGCAGGCTCCGCACTGAGCTTGGAGCCCAACGTGGGGCTCGATCCCAGGACCTGAAGATCATGACCTGAGCCAAAGGCAGAACCTTAACCATCTGAGCTTCCCAGGGACCCCTCTGTTTGTCTTTTTAAATATTTTATCTATTTATTAGAGAGAGAGAGAGAGAGAGTGAGAGAGCGAACACATGGGGGGGGGGAAGGGCAGAGGAGAGGGAAATAGAGTCCCAAGCAGACTCCCCACTGAGCATGGAGCCTGATGTGGGTCTCGATCCCAGGACCCTGAGATCATGATCTGAGCCAAAACTGAGAGTTGATGCTTAATCGACTGAGCCACCCAGATACCCCTGTTTATCTTTTTAAAGGAAGGTGGCCTTCTTTCTCTCTCAGGAAGGAGAGCCATGGTAGGATTGCCACCATTATGAATGATTACAGTGTGGGTAATAATTGCGTGACAGGTGTGTAGCATGTATGAGTGGAAGGTATGGGTTATAGGGCATGTTATCAGAAATGTACATCACAGGCATTTGTCTTTTGTCTTAGAGCATGAGAATTTTGAACAAGGAGCCCTGGAGATGGATGCAAAAGAGAATCAGAGTATCAGGTAACAGGCTTTTGGCCCAACCTCCCTCTCTCACCCTCCAACCTTATGTCCTGGAAGGTTGGCACAGGAAGCCAGCATCCTTAAAGACTAACTAGAAGCAGAATTTTACCTGTAACCGTCTTCTTCAACTCCCAGACCCTCGAGTAGAATCATGTGGTTGGAAGCCTAGGATCTTGTGGGAGGGTATCCTGCACCGGAAGCATGTGCTCCCTCTTTAGGAATTCTCCTTTCTTTGAGCAGAGGGTTCCCCCGGGGCAGGAAGGTGACATGTAGGCCTGCACAGGGTGGGACTGGGATCTGGGGCAGCAACATGTGGGATCGTGGATGAGCTGACTTAGAGGCTTTGGTCAGAGGAGGCTCCTCCCGAGACCCAGGGGTGTGTCTCTTGCCACAGGCGCTTCCACAGCGAGCCTAAGATTCCCTACGTGCGACTGGAGCGGCTCAAAATCTGTGCTGCCTCCTCGGGAGAGATGCCGGTGTTCAAGTTGAAGCCCCAAAAGAATGAGCAGGATGGGAGCTTCCTGCTGATCATCGAGTGTGGTACTGAGTCCTCCAGCATGTCCATTAAGGTATTGCTCTGCTCTGTCTTGTCCTTGAACTTGGCCCACCCTGGGAGCCTCTCTTTGCTCTCTGCTTCTGTCAGAATTCTGGCTCTGTCGCTGACCCGGTGCAGATTTACCCCTGGCTGTGAGGGGGCTGTCCCAGCATCCCTGGGGCTCAGCTGGCCTGGGGGCCTGGTCAGTCCATCTTCTCCCTCCCTCCACAACTTGTTGGTGCTATGCTCTGACTGCTGACTCCCTTCTTCTCCAAGGTCAGCCAGAACAACATGCCTGATGCCATCCAGGCCCCAAGTCTGGGGGGAAGAAAGGTCACTGTCACTTCTCTGGCTGGGCAGCAGGCACCAGAGGGGGAGGGTGTATCTCCTGAGGAACAAAGACTCATTCCTCGGACCCCTGGAGCCAAGAAGGGGCCCCCAGTACCCATGGAGAACGAGGACTTCTGCGCCGTGTGCCTCAACGGGGGGGAGTTGCTGTGCTGTGACCGCTGCCCCAAAGTGTTCCACCTCTCCTGCCACCTGCCAGCCTTGCTTGGCTTCCCGGGGTAAGCCATGCAGGTCCTAGCAGGGTGCTTTTCTGAGAGGTCTCTCCCAGGCCCACACAGCTCCCTGGACTGGATTTATTCCCGGTCTAGGCCCCTGTGAACTGCAGGTCTGTAAGTTAGCAGCCCTGCTGCTGTCTTGTGTGCACGGACAGGCAGATGTTTGAGATTGGAGTGGTTTCCTTTTTTCCTCTGTTCCCAGCCTCCTCTTACACACACAGATTTGTCCCCATACTCCTGTTGCAGCCCCCTGCTGAATCCTTTGTTTTTCTGGATTCACTCCATCCCGAGTTACTGAATTTCTTTCCAGCTGGTGGTTAGGAAGCCATTCCTTACAGGGAGGACTAGGTACTGAGTCTCCCAAACTATTGCACCCCCACCCCCGACCTGCCCTGGGTATCTTGGAGCAGAGGGATAGGGGAGGTTGCTCTGGGCCATGTGCTGAGGCCTCACTGGGCCTCACTTGCCTCTGCAGGGGAGACTGGGTGTGTACCTTGTGCCGCAGCCTGACCCAGCCAGAGATGGAGTATGACTGTGAGAATGCCCGCTATTACCAACCTGGAATGCGGGCCACTCCTGGCCTGAGCGTCTATGACCAAAAGGTAGGGAGGGGTCTCTGGGAACAAGGTTTCCTGCCTGGGGCAGCCCCCCTGTGCCAGGGGCTGAGACTTTTCTGAGGGGTTGGGAGGCCTCTCCAGCTACCTCTCTGTTAGGTGATGCCTGACAGCCTGGCCCATGGGGGGCTGCTGTGAATTCCTTCCTGCCAGCTATTTTCCTCTGGTCTGGGAGGCTGGGCTCTGCCTTCTCATGGTAGTCCATGCCCTGTGGGACAGAGCTGTCCCTGCTGGAGTTACCAGGGTCACTGTCTTCAGTCTTCTTGAGGTGGGGCCAGGGAGAAGTAACATGCTGTCCTTCTGGTTTCTGCAGAAGTGTGAAAAGCTGGTGCTGTCCTTGTGCTGCAATAGCCTCAGCCTGCCCTTCCATGAGCCCGTTAGCCCGCTGGTAAGGAAGGCTGCCTGTTTCTGCCGGCTCCCAAGGTCCTGGGCCTGTGGTGGGTCCCACGGGTACCCAGGGCGGGCTCAGAGCATGGCCACTTGGAAGCCGAGTTAATACGTGCCCGGACTAGCGGACGCAGCCGTGGCCACCACAGCCCCCCAACCCCACGGCCACTGCACTGGACTGGACAGTGAGCCAGTCCTCTTATCCCCTATCTCTTTGTCTTCTTTCTCCACTTTTCTTCTTGCTGCCCTTCTCTTTGTTGTGTTCTTTCACTCCTGTCCTACCTCATTCTCCATCTTTCCCTTCTTCTTCTGCACCTCCACTTTTTCTGTCTTCCTGCTTGGCTTCCCCTTCTCTCCTCCCCGAAGGCCCGGCATTACTACCAGATTATCAAGAGGCCCATGGACCTGTCGATCATCCGGAGGAAGCTGCAAAAGAAGGACCCAGCTCACTATACCACCCCAGAGGAGGTGGTATCAGACGTCCGCCTCATGTTCTGGAACTGTGCAAAGTTCAATTATGTATGTCTTGCCTGTTTTCCCTCTCCCCTATTTCCCGGGGACCCCAAGACTCTTGGCTGGATGGGGATATCAGGTTTGGTCCTGTGTTGCCATGAGGACTTGGGAACAGACTTTTTGGGGCCCCCATAGTGAGTACTTGTAAGCTCTCTCCCGCTCTTGGGCCTCAGCATGGACTCAGGAGGAAGAAGGGGGAGTGCTAGTGGTTGGCCATCTGTGGGTAACTGTCAGGGCCACTTCTGCTTTGAGAGATGATACTAAACTGATTGTCTTAAGTCTTCAGGAGAAAATGTCACCTTCTAGACCTCCAGGAAACTAGCCAGGCTTTGCACTTGCTGTAGAACTCTTGAGGGACCACGAAGAGATGGGCTGGTGGGAATGGGCAGGGACATCACTGCTGTCCTTCCTCTTCAGCCTGACTCAGAAGTCGCAGAGGCTGGCCGCTGCCTGGAAGTGTTCTTTGAGGGCTCGTTGAAGGAGATCTACCCGGAGAAACGGTTTGCCCAGCCAAGGCAGGAGGACTCAGACTCCGAGGAGGTGTCTAGCGAGAGTGGGTATTCCACTCCCCAGGGCTTCCCATGGCCCCCCTATGTGCAGGAGGGCATCCAGCCCAAGAGGCGGCGGCGACACATGGTAAAGATTGCTGCCAGGTGGTGGGCAGGCGTGGGGGGTGGTGGGGTAGGCAGGGGGCACCTCAGCAGCATGTGTCGGGCAACCTAAAGCCAGACTTCTAGGGAGGAACAGGAGAGTGGTGACAGTGAACCCTCACTCCCAGCCCCTTAGTCTAAGGGGAAGGCAGCAGTGTGAGGCTCATGAAGTTTAATTACTACTGAGACTTGAAACTCAGAGAGGTGAATGTACATGCCCAGGTCACCCAGCAAACTAGCAGCAGAATCAGGGTAAGAAGCCAGGGCTCCCAGCTCCCAGCTCAGGGCTGGTTATTCTGCACTGTGATCCCTAGGAGAGGAGAAACAGCTGTCTGTATCTGATCTCAGCTTGCGTTTGGGAGAAAGGAAGGTGTATTTCCAGACCCTTGGTGTAGAGAAGGAGGGAGAGGTGTTGCTCGCAGCAAAGAGAGCTCCTCCGACCTTGTGTCTGGTCCCACATAGGCAGACTCGAGACATCATTTCAATGCTGTTTCATTCCACTGAACCGTATTGCCTGCCTGCTGGGTGCCGGGGCATGACTAGCCACCCCCCCGTTATGTACCATACTTGGCACACTGTAGTGTTCAGTGGCTGCAGTGAGTCTCGCTGTTGCATTCCTGGGCTAGAGTAGAACACCTACACTCTGGGGAGTCCCAGTCTGGACACTGTGCCTTTCCACATTAACAGGTGCTACACTGGGCCATGTTAAAGCCACATATATATATATTTTTTCCTTTCAGGAGAACGAAAAAGCAAAACGCATGTCCTTCCGCCTGGCCAGCAGCGTCTCCCAGGTGTGAGAGCTGGCAGCAGAGCAAGCAGCCTGGCAGCTGCCACCCCGTCCTGTCGACCACTGTCCCCACCTTTCAGCTCATTCTCTTCAGACCGTGGATGTGAGACGAGTCTTGTTGAGCCATGGAGTGCTCTTCTTTGCCGTTTGCATCTTACAGCATTCATTTGGGAGCCATCGTGCATCCACTACAGAGAAGATTCCAGTAATAAACAGCAAAGAGGGAGGTGTTCCCGATTCCCAGACAAATCAGATGTATAGGGTCCACTGGACAAGACCGCGCCAGTCAGGCTCGGGAGGACCTAACCTCCTTGGTGACCTCTCTCTGCTGAGGAAAGCAGACTTTTCTCACCTTTCAGTGCGCAGGGCTCAGGAGCAGTGTATATATCCAAAGCCCTCCTGGGCCCCGAGGGGCGGGGGGAGAGAAGGGAGAGAGGTTCTGACATATAGCAGGCCTGTGATCGCTGGCCCAGCACAGCCAAAGACTGTCACTGTTTGCCTTTGCTTGGCCTGCTGGGACAGGATGCTGCCCTGTGCAGGGTAATGGAGGCTTCTAGAGGCTGGAGGTCTCAACTGGTGCCTATTTGGGTTCTAACGGTTTTCAGGGTATTTGTTCCTCATGCCCCCTCTCCCGATGTTGATTTAGGTGGCCGCTGTGCTCTAGGTGGTATGGCCTTCTTGATGGGGCTGGGTGGCTGTGCAGGGACTGCTGATGGCTTCAGGCTCAGATTTCACCGGCAGGCTTAAGGAGATGTCAACTGCAGAGCCTGTCCTCTGTGCCACTGACTTTGGGTTCATAGCGTTTCTTCAGTGTCAGAACCTGCTTTCCTGGGAGTGATTGTCAGTGGCCATCTCTTCAGTGTCTCCACTCAGGTCCAGACCCTGAGTTCTGCCTTGGAAACCGGAGAGGCAGGGGCTGGCCAAGGAGGCGGCCCCAGAACAGCTCACCCTGCTGGGCTCCTCCTCCTTCTTAGACATCCTAGCCCTCAGCTTCTCCACTTTCACAGAGCCAAAGATCAGAAGCGAGTGCTCTGACTCGCCTGCCCCTGGGCTCCCCACAGCCCAGAAAAAGCCAAGACACTAGTGGCCACCCTTTTCTGATGGAGGCTGGAGAAGGCCAGAGGGTGAGCTGGGAGCCCAATCTAACTGCTCCTGGGGGAATGTTGTGTCTAGGGTGGAGAAGGGAAAAACTTGAGAGGTGAGCCAGAGTCCTTCAGTGACCTTGAAGCAACTTCAGGATGTCACTTCTCCAAGAATGCAGAGGGAAGTGTTCTGGAAGCCGCAGGCACAGGAATTCCAGACTGCATCTCAGGTGGAGAGGGATCTTCATGGCTTGTGAGGGGTGTTTGGGAGGAGGAGGCATAGGCAGCTGCGGGGAATCAGGCTATTTCCCCAGCGAGGACTTGGTGGAGAAGGAAGCTACTGCTAATGATGCTGGGGGAGATGAGAGCGGACGCGCCCGTGGCCTGGCCTGCAGACGCAGCTGTCTCTGGTCTGGTCACGGTGTGACTAATTTCAAGGGAGTCTTAGGTCATGGCTTTATTTTTGCTAAGAGATGAAGTTTAAGGAAGTTCTTGTGTGTAGGGCCTTTGTCAATGGGAACATTCTGCTCGGAGAAAACATTTCTTCTCTCCTTGTCAGTTGGTGTTACTGATCATTTCCTTCACCCCGCAGGCTGAGAGGCCATCTTCACTTCAGAACCAATCTCGCCCTTGGCCTGCCATTCTTTCACCAGCTCTTGCCAGGCTCTCCTCCACAGATGGGCTTCCATAGTCCTGTTTCCTAGTCGGGAGTAACTAAGTCTTTAATGCTCCAGGAGCCAGGCAATCTTTAGGTCTAGCCCTCTGCTCTTTGGGGCACACATGACTCTCGCTTGGGTTTTAGCCACTTTCCTTTCAATTTTTGAATCTTTTTTCCCTGTTGAATTGACTTGGCAAGGTTCCCTCTGTAATTACCTCACTAATTCATGCTCTTGGTCCTCTTTCCTTTGTTGTGGCCCCCACCCGCACCTCCCCTGAGTGAGCATCGTGGTGCTATGTGTCGGACAGCCAGGTAAGGGCTGCGACAGGCTCAAATCTGATTGGGATCCTTCCACAGGACCAACTGAGGCCACAAATAAGCAGAAATGCCTGGCTAACTGCTTGGCTTCCCTCCTATGACATATAGTGTGCTGGGCCAGAGATCTTAGCAATGTAGTGGAGAGTCACATATTCCTTTCCCATCGCAGAGACCCTGCCTGCTGAGAGGCCCACTTCAGCACCTGAGCAGACGGAGGGTGTCCTTCCCTGCAAGGGTGCGAGGCCCTGCCCCACCATACCACCCCTGCACTCGTTACCCCACACCCCCGCCTCTCCCCAGGCTTTTCCTGTGGACTTAGCACCAATGTTTTATGTCATGGTTTGGTTTTATTTTTGCATGCAGAAAACAGAACATGGGTTTTTAGAAATTAAAAGAAAAAGCTGCTAGCCGAGTGACTGACTTCAGTGGTTCTTTGCTAACGTCTGAGCTGATCCTGCTTTTGACTTACTCCCATAATGGCCCCCTTTGAAGTCAGTCAGATCCTTTGGCCCTTGACTAAGTCATGAAATGGCAGTGAGTTCTGGGTCCTCCCATTATAGAATGCAAGTCTGAGAGGAGAAATGGGGTTCCTTGAATATACTGAGAAATAGGAGGGCAGAGTGGCTTCAGTGGATGCAAAGGGGATTTTAGTGCAAAAATGGGTGCAGGATGAATTGCGGAGTACTCTTCCAGAACACGGGTAGTCCGGCCCTACCTGACTTCTAGCAGTTGCCAACTGCACCCCCTCTACAGGTCCCCCTCCCACAGTGGCAGCTGCCTGACCCTCTGTAGACTCTGCTCTAAGACTTGATAGGTTCTGGCTCCCTCTGGCAACAGGTCTTTGCCTTGCTTCTGAGACCTAGACCTCTCCTTATTTGTGCCCAGGCTCTGCTCTGCTCTCTCTCCCACTCCCTGAGGTCATGTCACCTGTAGTCTTCTCTTCTGAACTCCCGAACTGAGACTTTGCTGCTTTGGGATCACCATCCCCCATGCTTCCTCTTCTCCCATGCCCTCCCTGCTGTTTATTGAAATTGCCTGCTCCTTTAGCCAGTTCCCTGACCTCCTCTCTCTTTGTCTCAGCCTTCTCCCGGGCTGCTTCCTTTCCCTAGCCTGAGCCCGTGGTCCATCACATATGGACATTTTTATTAGGATCCTGAGCTTTCTTATCCCCTCTAACTCAAAACTTCCCCTGAAACTGTTAACTGTTCTCCATTTTTTGCATCAGCTTATTTTCTCCTCACCTCTCCTGGGTAGCTAAGCATGACAGCTTCATAGTTGACACCCTCAGTTGGGCTGTCAGCATTGATGGGTGTATCTTTGACTTGTAATTACACCACTCTCTGTCTATGCCCCCCATCTTTGCTCTCAGCAAATGACTGATCCCACTGCCTACTTCACAGAACAGAGTCCCTAAAGTGAGAAACTCCTTGCCCATTTGCTCCTCTCTCCCTCCCATCTGTGTCCACATCCCTCCTCAGATTGTTCCCTTCTGCTCCTGTTCAGTGCTCTGTTTCTTGAATCCTGCTGTGTGGCCTCCAAGACTTCACTCTGTCCCTTATCCCACCACTCCCACTTCCTGGGACCTCAACCTCCCTCTCCAATGGCAGCTCCACAAAGCCTATGAACAAGCAGAGGTCACCCCCAGACTAAAACAAAGCTTCTTAGAATCGGTTGCTCCTTACCCATTGTCCTTATTGACAAAGTTTCTTTGAAAAAGGATTTTTTTTCGATTAATTCTTCTCATCTTCAACCCTTCACAGCTTTTCATAAGAGTCACCAGTGACCACCCAGTTGCCAAATCGAAAGAATACCTTTCAGTCCTCAACTGTCTTGACGTCTCCACAGCATTTCACACCATCCACCACTCACTATTTTGAGACAGCCCCATCACATGGCTTTTCTGACACCGCAGGTGTCTGGTTTATTCTCTTCCCTCTCAGCCACACAGGCCGAGACTTTCTTAATGTCTTGATAAGTAAACACATCCATAGCTCCTTGCGGTCTCCCCTCTTCAGGAATGGAGCAGTTAGGAGGAAGCACGGCCGCTCCTGCTCCCTTCCCTCTGTGTCTGCCTGTTTTCCCTCAGTCTCTTTCTTCCCCTGGGCTCAGTTCTCCCCATGCCAGTCATGTTTATGAGCTCTCCTGGGAAGAGAGCTTCTGCAAGCCTTTCTCTCTGTCCTTCCCAGTGCAGCATGGAGACAGATTTTAGTTATGTTTGCCAAGAGGTCTCATCCAACTCAGCCCAAGAATGTAGATTGAGTCTTACCAAAAAGCAGTTTGGGTAAATGGGATTCCCAGGCTGATGGGCAGCTCATTGCCATGATCCCCATACCAGTTAGAGCCGGCCACAGTTGGTGAGGTGCTAGGGATCAATGTTTCCATTGCATGGGTTGTTGTGCTTCTAGTTGGGAGGAGGATCCCTGCAGGGGTGGCTGTCTGCCACTGATAACATTCTGGTGGGGGGAAGACTGAGAAGTGCTGGGTGTCATCACTTGCTTGGGGCCCAGTTGAGGTCAGGTGGGCCTCTTTGGGCCAGGTCTCTCCCATCTGTACTGATATCACCCCGTTTGCTCCAGCTATTCCTAGAGCTGGACGCGATGTCGGGTTTTCTTGGAGGTGGGGTGAGATAGTAGAAAGTTATCTGATTTGAGATGCTGAACACCTGAATTGTGGTTCTGCCAGTTATGAGCTGTATGATGACGTTGGGTAGTTTCCCCATCTATGAAGTTGGTTGCGGGAGGGGGTTGAAAACAGTGATCTCTCAGAGGCCATGCTACTGGAATGATGGTGCTGGTGATTCGAACTCTAAAGCTCAGGCGCCACAGGGAGCAAGGGAATATTGGGGATAGGACATAGCTGGGGAGTCTTGGCCAAGGCAGGACAAAGGGACTCACAGGCTAGACTGAGCACTTTGAGGAAAGCAGCTTTGAGCTGCTTCTTGAGCCATATGCCCATTCCTCAAGCTGCACCTCTTTCTTGGATATCTAAGATGAGTTCCTCTTGGGCCTTTTTCAGAAGTGGCCATTGGATCCAAAGTGGTTGGGGGCAGGAAGGAGGCATATTGTGAAGGGAAATGTCACTGATCTTAAAAGGGCCTACACATTCAAGAACAAATTAAAAATAGCACTTTTCTTTACCAATAATTGTGTCCTGGAGTGTTTCTTCAGTAATGATGGCTGAACCTACTTCATGGTCTTCTTGCCCCTGGACTCCAACATCATGAAGAACACAAGGTGAGGAAGAATAGACTGGGAAGTCTTCCATCTAGGGAAGAACTCAACTCTTAGCTTCTTGTTGCATGAACACAGCCCATTCCTCAAAATTCAGGCAATGAGTCTGAGGCAGAGTTAAGAGAAATCAGTCTTATGAGTGCCCACCACTTCCAGGCACTGAATATCTCAAAAATGTGCTTTATATAGGGCCATTCCCCAGTCACCTAGCCTTAGCTCTCCTCTCTGCCCACTCTACACCCGTGGTTTCTAGCTATCTGGGGGAGAATGACATTGTTTTGAATATTCATCATTCATTTTGACTGCATAGAATCTGAACCCCTTTCCTATTTGGGCGGAATTCCCCACTTCAGGAGTCTTGGGAGGCAGAGCTCACTCTTCACTACAGTAGCTAAAAATATTAACATCTTGATTTATCAGAATGCCCTGTAGCTAGGATACAGGTCTAATGGTAGTCATTAAAAAAAAAAAAAAAGCAGGGACCACAGAGACTTCTCTGGTGATGGTATTGGTTGCAGTGAGGAGAGGTTTCCATGGCAGCAAGAACAGCAGAATGAGCTGAAGCCCCTGGTGCTTGATGGCAGTGCTGGTTTTCTACAGCCAGACCCATTAGCTCCTAATCCTTTCACCTTTCCAACAATTCCGTGAACACTCAACAAATATTTTATAAAATTATTTTCTGCTTAAATGAACCAGAATTGGTTTCTTTTTGTTGGAACTAAGCACCCTACTGATACAGAAATCTTAGAGAATCTCATCAAGTCAGGGACCCTCCACTTCGGTGTCTTGATGTCACCTGACGCACTAGTCAGTCCTCGGCACCCTTAATGTAGTCTTACTATAGTCTCTATCTCTGAAGCCAGGGACATGGGAAAAAAAACAGTGGGATGTGGTGTCAGAGAATTTTGTGTATCAAGGAAGGACGATCATCATTTTTTAAAAAGATTTTGTTTGGGAGAGAACACAAGTGAATGGGAAGGGCAGAGAGAGACCTGCTGAATGGGGAGCCAGCCAGACATGGGCTCAATCCCAGGACCCTGGGATCATGACCTGAGCGGAAGACAGATGCTTAACTGACTGAGCCACCCAAGGGCCACAGATGATTATCATTTTTAATGCTTAAGATGAGATCTGGAAGTCTTCCTGACCCCTACTCCTTCCCAGAAAGACTTACAGCAACCTCCAGGAAGCTTAAGAATACCCTTTCAGTCCAGTGGGCAAATAAATCTCTGTCTTTGGTATAAGAGTATAGGCTCAACTGTTGTAATGACAAAAAAGGCCCCAAAACAAAGGGACTTTTAAAAATGAAAATGTGTTTCTTTTCCAGGTAATAGTCCCAGAGGTAAGCAAACAGGTTAAGGTAGGTAACGATGGCTTTGCTCTGTGAAATTGTTGAAGAACCCAGGGTTTTGTTTTTTTGTTTTTTTTTTAATTGTTATTTATTTGAGAGAGAGAGAACAAGCAGGGGCGGGGGGCTGGCAGAGGGAGAAGCAGACTTCCTGCTGAGAAGGGAGCCCAATGCAGGACTCCATCCCAGGACGTGAGATCATGACCTGAGCCGAAGGCAGACACTTAACTGATTGAGCCACCCAGGCGCCCAGAACACAGGTCCTTTGTAAGGTCTGGTTACACCATTCTCTAGGATGGCACTTTCATCTGTATGATTGAAGTGGTTGACCAGTGGCTTGTCTGTGTTCCTGTCTGAGGAAGGGTAAAGAAAGAGGAAGTGGAGGGAGGACAAGCAATTTCATCCAAAACTGGTGTCTTGGAAGTTGTACACACCACTGCTTCTGACATGCAAATTCATGAAGCATTCCATATTTTAAAGTATGATCTTTGGATCAAGATTATCATTCTGTTTTGTCCATGCATGTACATGTTCCTGTAATTCTAATGGGATGGTATTACAGTAGAGTTGCATGGATAAAACCTGGTTTAGAAAAGAAAAAATAAACAAAAACCTGTGTCTTGGAAAGTGTTATATACATCACTACTTCTCAAAATCACTTGGTTAGATCTTATTCTATTAGACAACATCCAGCTATAGAGGAGGCTTGGAAACATGAACACCATAACCTCAGCCATGCTCTAGCCGAAGAATTAAGGCCTGGTGCTGGTAGAAACAGTTGTCCTTCACTAGGGTTCTAGAGAAGGGTTCTGTCCATTTGTTCCAGTGAGTTGCAGGTGTGGCCCACTGACAGTGTCACTTTATGGCAAAGGCTGTGCCAGGGCAGAGCCTCTGTGACTTTTTAAACTTATTAATTGGCTTAATGGAGCATTTATCCTCTCCATATGAAAGTGTAACCCCCCTATATGAAATGTATCTCTGGGTAACCAAATATTTGATGAGGGGAAGTGTCTCTTTCAGAAGTATTCCAGCTAAGAACTGAAGGGTTGATAGATTGGAATATCACCATTTTCCAGCCCCTAATGAATGAATGAATCTGGGTAACGACCATGCATGGCTACCCACCATGCACGTCTACCCATATCATAGAGAGATATCCAGACATTACATGTCCTCTGAGAACACAACATCACCTATGAGTGCTTCCAAACAAATATGTTTTGAACCGAATCAGGCCTCTGGGTCTAACTACCAATTAACAGATGTAGCTGCCAAATGACAGGAAATGCAAAGAATAGAGGAATGTCTTGAATGACATCACAAGGATACAATCAGCAAAATCCAGTCCATGGAACCTATAAGACAGATGACCTGGTACCTTCAACAAATATATTGCACAGGGGATAAAAGTGGGATGGGCAGAAAACCTATAGATTTAGAGACTTAAAAGGCATATAAACCAATTGCAAAATATGGAACGAACTTACATCCTGCTTTAAACAAACTAAAAACATCGTCAGATAATTGGGAAAAGCTGAATGTTAATAGGATATTTGGTGATATTAAAAACTTATTTTTATGTTATTTGAATTTGTTATTTAAAACTTTTATTTTTTTAAGGCATGATAAAGATTTGTTATAGTAGAATATTAGAAACAATGAAAAGCCTGTAGAAGATGGTTAAATAATTAATAGAATATAATTTTAAATGATATTTAAGGACCCTATAGGGCATAATTTAAATGAGACAAATATTCTCAAAGTCTTTCTTTGGATTAAGAACCCAACAGAGTAATGGGATGCATAAAGGGAGAAGAAAATTCCAAAGTTCTTCTGACTTGAGAAACCCCTCAAGTATTTCTGGAAGCAGAGACCTCAGTTTAAAAAATTACCAAAAGAGGAATAAATTATTAATATAAGCAAACAGATTTATAGATTAGATTACCTTTTATAGAACATCATAACACTTTCTGAAACAAAGGCCTCTTAAAGACACATTGATATGAGTAACATTTCCAAGGCTCACTGAACAATCCAGCTCTGTTTTCTGTTATTAGAAACTTTGATGCAGTCTCCCCACTGGACAAGAGGGTAACATTGTCTAGTCTTTAGTGTTAGACTGGGCTGATTTTCACTATCAGTTAGAATGGCCTAAGTTTTCGAGTCTGAGCACTAAAATTCTATCATTTCACTTTGAGATGAAATGTCCTGTCTAGAAGTTTTAAGTGTATAATATAGAAAAGAACAGCTGCATAAAATACCAGGTACTTAGATCAAATACTAGATACTAGATCAAAAAACAAACAAAACCAGTTGTAAAGGATATTATTGGGACAAGTGGGAAAATTTTAATATGGGTCCATAGCTTGTATTAATATGACATTTCCTGAGTGTGCTAATTTGGACTGTGGTTACAAGGGAGAATGGCCGTGTTCTCTGGTGATACATGCTCAAGTATTTAGGGGTGAAGGATCATGTTGCCTGCAACCCTTGAGGGTTCAGAAAAACTCTGTGTTGTATTATTAGAGTAAAGGAAATGTGACAAAAAGTTACCAATTGGTAAGCCTAGATGAAGGGTATATGGGTGTTCCATTACAGTGTTCTTGGGAAGTAAAGGGCAAACTTAATAAATGAAATATGAAGCATGCATCTAGAACAGCAACATGGAAAATACTTATGAGATGATACCAATTAAAAAAAAAAGCAGAACACAGAATTGTATGTAAAATAAAAGAAAAAAGGTAAATATATTAGAATGTTGCCAGTGGTTGTCTTTTCTCCAAACTTTGCACTAAAAAGTTATTTTATATATATATATATGTATGTATGTATATGTATGTGTGTATATACATACATATATACACACACATATACATACATACATATACATATATACATACACACATATATGCACACTATATATACTATATATATAATACATATATATGAATTTTATTATGAAAAGTTTCTAATAACATCTTGTGTGTCTTAGCTCCAAGCCCCTTTCTCAGACAGCTTTCCCTAACCACCCAGTCTGAGGTGGACCCCTCAGCACTTTCTCTCACAATCTTGTTTTATTGTCATCCTAGCACTTACTACTGTATTATTTATCCTTTTATGCGACTTGTTTTCTTGTTATTGTCTGAGGATCATACGAGGATCACCCCTCATATGACGTAAGCTTCCCGAGAGCAGGACCCTCGCCCAGACCCTCCAACAGTGCCTGTAGTTGCTCAGTGGCTACCTGTTGAACGAGTAACACAGATCTTTGTCATCCAACCTCCCATTTTGCCAGGCACTCCGAAGACTTGAGAAGGGGAAGAACTTGTCCAAGGTCCCTCATGAGTTCGTGCCGATGTCAAAACTAGAATTCAGGTTTTGTGACTCAGGTCTCTATAGGCTCTTCTTTCAAAATGTCTCAGGCTGATCTAGCTCCTGGGCACCAGGCAGGTGGCAGGAGGGAGGGAGGATGCGCCGTGCGTTCCCGTCAGTGCAGTGTGCCGGAAGCCCCCTAGGTGGCGCCAGCGGCGCTCATGTAGCTCTAGGGAAAGGAAGACGTGGGTAAAGGCAAACTCCAGAGGGACACCTTGATGAGAAGCAGGATATTTGATAGTCTTGTCTTTCTAGCGACTGCTCATTAGTTGTGAGAGAGAAAAAAATATACAGTAAATAGGCAGTGGAGAAATCCCCACCTTGACTATGTGATCAAAAAAAAAAAAAAAAAAAGGAACAGATGGACCTGTTTTGAGTCCAGAAGTGATACGTTGATAAGGACACAACATCACTGATACAGTATTGAAGCCCGGAATGCACAACCTGAATCTAATGAGAAAAACATCAGACAAGCTACAAATGAGAAATGTTATATTAGGGCCAGGGGATAGGGGACTGGATTTTTTAAAAATGGCACCACTGACAAGAAAGAAAAATTGTGAAAATGTCCCAGATTAAAAGAGGCTAAAGAATTGACAACAAAATGCAATCCCTGAGACTAGACTGGGTCTTGTAGTAGAAGGGGGAGATCCTATGAAAGACATCATGGGGTCAACTGACAGAACTGAAATATGAACAATAGACTACATCAGTGTATCGATGTTAAATACATTACAGCTGATAACTGTTCTGTCATTATATAATGTTATATAAGGGAATATACTTATCTTTAGGGAATATGCACTGGAGTATTTAGGAGTAAAAGGCCATAGTGTATGAGACTTACCCTCAAGTGGTGCAGGAAATGTGTGTGTGTATACACACACACACACATTTATATAAAATATATATTTATATGTATATTTAAATATAGAAAGTATGCATTATATATTGGGAGTATATACTTTATATATTGAAATTAGACAAAATATATATTTGTACATATAGATACAAACAAAGCAAATGGGGGTAAAATGTCAATCTGGGTAAAGATTCTTTTTTATTATTTTTACATTTTAACTATTCTTTTTAACTATTGGATATACTTCTTACTATTTTCATCGTTGCCACTTTTCTGTTACTTTGAAATTATTTCCAGATAAGCATGTAAGAAGCAAAACCAAAGTAAAGGATGGTGGTTGTTGGTACGTCCTCTGCCTGCCCTTGTTTCTGTTGTACGATTCAGAGCTAGGGTCCTGCCTCACTCGTGCATGTCTTCTGTTGTCCCTTGCATCAGTCGTTCTCTCCTGAAAAGGACTGAGTTTGATTTCCAGTCTCTGAGGCTGAGGCCAAAGCTGGAAGAGATGGAATTACCTTGTCCATGGCTGGGAAATGCTGGTGAGGCCTCTGTAAGGAGATATGGAGAAGCAGTGGAAGGATCTGAGCCCTGTTTTCACCCCCGCTCCGGCCTCTGGATCTGAGGATATCTGTGGGGTCAGCTTGTTGTAAGCCATTGGGCTCAGGCTGTGTTTCCCCAGCCATTCTGAAGAGGCCTTTGGTACCTGGGGGGGCTCAACCGGGCTGGGTGTGGAAAGAGCCTTGGCAGTATTGGGATGGGAGGGCCTCACTATGCTTTCCTTCTGTTTATAGTTTCTTGGAAGTGACACAGTCCATTTTCTCTCCTGAGTCTGGCATGCTGGGCACCCCTGACTCTTCAGGAGTCCTTCCAATCTTCCAATGATCTCCTTTGCATTAAATCAGCAAAATGGGATGTCTGGTAATAGGGAGGTAGGACACTGGCCCTAAGTCTTACCTGGCACTTCTTCCTGGGTGACTTCTGGTGGTGTTTTCCTGGGCTCCATATACTTCAAATGTGAATAAGAGGGACCTCATCCCTCCATCCCCATACTGGGACGTGACTGGGCCTGCCTCTCACCCAGAGCTTCTCATAAGAGAGAGAGGTTGATCTCTGCATTTTCATCACCCTAATAAGAACCTCATACCTATTAGCAGTCTCTCCCCATTTCCCATCTCTTCACAGTCCCTGGCAACCATGTAATCTACTTTCCCTAGACATAGATTTGCCTATTCTGGACATTTCACATAAGTGGAATCATACAATACATGAACCTTTGCATCTGGCTTCTTCCACTGAGCATAATATTTTGAAGATGCATCCTTGTTGTACCATATATCAGTACTTCATTCCATTCTAAAGCCAAATAAAATTCCATTGTATGGATATGCCAGTGTGTATGACATGACGTGTCATGTACAGGTCCAAATTCACTCCTTTCCATGTAGAGATCCAGTTTGCCCAGCATCATTTGTTGAAAAGACTATTCCCTCCCGCCCCCGCCATTGAATTATCTTGGCACTCTTGTCAGTTGGCCAATGACGCATGGGTTTATTTCTGGACTCTCAATTCTATCCATTGTTCTATTTGTTTATCCTTATGCTGGTCTGGCAGTCTTTTTTTTTTTTTTTTTAAGATTTTATTTATTTATTTGAGACACAAAGAGAGAGAGAGCACAAGCTGGGAGGAGGATCAGAGGGAGAGGCAGAGGCAGACTCCCTGCTGAGCAAGGAGGTGGTTTTGGGGCTCCATTCCAGGATGTTGAGATCATGACCTGAGCCGAAGGGAGACGTCCGTCTGACTAAGCCACCCAGATGCCCCTAGTCTGGCAGTCTTAATTATTGTAACTTTACTGTAAGTTTGAAATCAGAAATTGTGGCCCCCCTCAACTTTGTTCTTCTTTTTCAGATTGTTTCTTGCATCTCCCTATGAATTTCAGGATCAGGTTGTCAATTTCTGCAAAAAAGGCATCTGAAGTTTTGATAAGGATCACATTGAATTTATAGATAAATTTGGGGAGGATTATCACCTTAACAATATCAAGTCTTCCAGTCCATAAACATTAATTTAGTTTTGGTGTGCACTAACCTGACCTTTAATTATTTGAAAAGGAGGCTGGGTCAAAGATCCTCAATTGAGTTAGTTGTCAAATGTTTCACTTTGAACCATGGGGATAAGTCACACTTCTACTTTTGTGAAGGTAGAAGAAGACAAAAAAAAAGAAAGACTTATATAAATTGGTAGAGCCTACCAGTAACTAAAGATAGATCTCATTAAGAAAAGTTACATTCTGCATTATATATTTTTAAGGACATGTCCCCATTCAAGAAATCTTAAAATAACACATGATGACCTAAACATCTCTGAATTTATCTTATAGAACGGAAAAATTATGGGATGGTTTTTATGATGTTGGGTGTCTCAGAAATCTTTTGAATAACATAGATACATATTAATTAACGCATAAAAAAACTCTTCTTGACTTAAAACTGAAGTCCATCCCTTCCCCCAAACTTTGGAATTTTTACTGACAGGGCCAGCAAACCCTGGAACAAACTGTACTAATTGCTTCTTATGTTTTCTTATAGTGACAAACTTCAATTCTGATCCCTCTTCCTTAAATGACAAGCAACTTGATATTGCACTTCAACAATGACGTTACCACATGGAGTGTTTAAGCAAGCAGTGTATAATGCTTGTTACCAGCAGTGACATTAATAATTACTGGAAGAGACTGAGAGAAGATTGTTGTATAGTAATGACCCCTGCAATAGCTTGGGTTCCCTTGGCAATATCGAGAGTTTGTCATGTTGGTGGTCATGGTGTTGCAATCCATTACCTCACTGAGAACTGATGACTTCAGCTATGGTAACTGGCCATAATATTTAATGTAGCTGCCTTGAGCCACTTGAAAACTTTGAAAAAAAATTTTTCTCTGAGGCACTTATATCAAGTGTTCCCAGGAAAAGCCAGTACCTCTAGGTACACATTTTAGGGAGTTGTGTTTTACTTTCTTGTGTAGTTTCTCTGATTCCTCTCTAAACGTTAGTGATATTTACACACTAGATATGAATATTTGTCTATTTGTCAGTCTACTTATCTACCTACTTATTCATCTATTTTACCATGTTCTACAAAGTCTTCCTTCCCTTCCATTCCTTTCCTTCCTTCCTCCCTCTCTCCCTCCCTCCCTCTCTGCCTTCCTTCCTTCCTTCCACTTACTAATGCCATGATATTTTGTTAAATAACTACTAAGTGCCAGGGACTGTCCCAGGAATTGGGAATGAACAATAAACAAATAGGCTGGAGCTTAGCTTCTGGTGAGGAAGGAAAGAAAATAAATAAGCTTGTTTTAGGTGGTGGTAAGTGCTCTAAGACAATATAGGGTAATGTGATAGACTGCGGGGTGGGACTACTTTAGATATAGGGATGAGGGAAGGATTCCCTGAGGAGGTGGCTAGTGAGCTGAAATCTAAATGATGAAAAAGAACCAGCCTTGGGGAAGTATGGGGGCAGAAGCTTGTAGGTAGAGGAAATAGTACATGCACATTATTCGAAGCAGCTTAAAATAATACAGTCAATACAATGAAAAAATACAAAAAGACAAAGGTAGAAATGAAAAATGTGAGAGAGAGAACACGGGAAAGTCATAATGTTGGTATGCAAGCCACTGTGTTCAGCAAAATTATTAAAGTTGAGTTGCAACTTTGGTTCCCATCTTCCTGGAAGCCAAGGCGAGATGGGAAGTATGACTGATTTCATGGTATGTTTTCTTCTTAAGGAAAAATGGTGGTGTCAGTGTTTCAAGAGGAAAAAAGATTTTTCTTTTCTGGCATTCAGGATGGAAGTACAGTTCTTGTTTGGATTTTTCTATGAGGAATGTGTTCCTCATAGAGTGATTGTATTAGTGATTGTATGATAATTTGTTACAACAGCCGTATAAGACTAGTATATAGATCCATCTTGGATGTAATAATAGACACTGAGCCACTTGAACTAGCTTAAGCAAAAGAGGGCACTTTGTTATAAAGATTTGAAATAGTCCATGGAATTCCAGGAATGCCGCTCATTCCAGAAAATACTAGGATCAGGGATAGAAAGCTGTCAGAACTCTGCTGGTCTCTTTTTCTTTCTCTTTGTGGATCTTTTTCATCCTTCCTATTCTTTTCACATTTTTCCTGCAGCCTGGTCTTCTATTATTACAGGCCGTGTGATGGGAAGCATATCTGCGACAACAACTGATTTTCTCTGTTTCCATGTTAGCTACCAAGAGAAAAACTGAAATCCCTCAGTCCGAATCCCAAATTCCTGGGAGACAGAGATGATTGGCTCAGCTTGAGTCAGGTACCTACTTGGAGCAATCGACTGTAGCCTGGTGGCCTACTTACCTTGTCTGAGGATCCAAGGCTAGTTTCCACAAAAAGACACCTATTCTGCTGTTTTTAAAATACAGTCATGTAGGGGGGTCAAGAAACTGTTTAACGGGTTTAAACCAACATGAAAAAGAAATAAAAATCTCAGGGTGCATAGCATGTGGTATGGATATTTTATAAAACTTGTTTCAGTTATTAAAGGTATAGGTATATATGTCTTGTGTGATAACATAAAATGTATTCTTAGGGTGGATTATGGTCTAAAAAGTTTGAGAAACTCTGGGATGTGCAGTCTGGTAGAATTCTGTTATACAGCTATAAAATAATGTCATGATTTTTTTTTTAACAGCATTTCTTAATATAGGCAGATGGCATAAGGATAAAGCATGACTCGGTACAGGCAATTTTGCAAGGGTGATGATAAAGTGGTCTTTGTCTGGCTTAATTCAGGCTAAAATATAGTCCAGTGGTTTCCAATCTGGCTTTATATCACACTCATTTGAAGACCTTTTGAAAATGATTTCATGGGATCTATTGAATCAGATTTCCTGTAAGTGTAACCTGTGAACCTGAATTTAAATACAAGATAAAGCAAAGCAAAAGAACTCCCCAGATGTCTCTGATACGTAGTCAGGTTTGGGACTCACTAAATCCAGAGAGGACATAGAGGAGGTGTCATCCGCATACCTTTCAAATAATTCTCCCTAACTGCAGTTTCTCTCAACCAGATTTTCATAGCCATTAGGAAGTAAACATTTCAAATTTATTTCTTGGTAAGGATCTGGAATGCAAGGCTTCACTGCTGCTGATTAAAGAGAAATAAATCTGTACACTTCACAGTTCAATGAAACAGATGGTCAAGTTCATCTCTGTTTGTTGGTCGTTGTGCCACTACTCAAGCAGTGATGGGGCAGTGCTGAGGGGGAGGGGAAAAGAGAAAATTCTTGCAGGCTATTCCAGAGCCTTGTTAAACAATAGTTTTGTATTTCTCTAAAACAAGGCCCCCGGAGTTCTAAGTTCGGGATATGGTGGGGATTATTTGTGCTTGCTAAATTTGCAGAACTGAAGTTACAGTTACCCACCCTGGCCATGTTGAGTTTTCTAACGAGCCTTACAGCTTGAACCAGTTGCCAAAGGCAGCCCCACCTCTAAGCAATAAAATGAATGGACCTGCTGTACCAAGGTATTGGCTATTAATCAAATAAATTTTACAAGATATCTGCCTGAAATAATTAGGCCAGTAGTAAGAGAGTTACATTTCTTCTCCACCGCGGCTAGAGAGCAGGACCCACGCCCTCAGGAGCCATTCCCAATGCAGGTCAAGAAGCACATTAGCGTGCCGCGGGAGCCCGTACTTCTAGCCACCTATGCAGGGGGCCTGCATTCAGACGGTTCTGCAGAGGTTTGTGACTGAAACTTATTTCTGGGAATTGTCCTCCGGTCGGTGAGGAGCGCTTCCGCCCTTCGCCCCTGGCCTCCGCGCAGCTCTGACAGCGGGGTCATCTCCCCATCTTTCGCGGCTAGCTCCGTCCGGGCATAGCCGCTGGGCCTCACCTCGGTACTGGGATGGCCCTGTTAGCAAGCTGTCATTTCGTGTGACATGTGGCCGCTTCTCTGTCCCCGAGCTAGGGTTCCCTGGCCGGTCCCTCAGAGGACCGCTCACAGGGCTCGCAGGCGCCTCCCCCCCACCGCCCAGCCCGGCTGCCGTGCGGAGGGGCTTCGCCGCAGCCGCCGCTCTCTGTCCCCGCGCGGCCTCGGTCCACTCCCCCGCCGCCGCCCCGGCCGCCGCAAAGTTTCTCCAAGGGTGGAATTCCGCGCTCGGCGACCAACCCCCGCCCCGGCCCTCCGGCTCTCCGCCCCCCCCTCCCCCCGCCCTAGAGCCGAGTGTGCGCGCCCCTCTGCGGCCGGCCTGCCCGCGGGCCGGGTGAGTGGGCCCCCCTCGTTGCCGTCCCGCTAGGTCCGGGCCGTTGCCGTGGCAACGCGCCGGCAAACCCGCCGCAGGGCCTCCCGCTGCGGGCGGGCCCGCCTCCCGTCCCAGTGTCTTCCCGGGCCCAGCCGTTGGGACCCCATTTCTCCCGGGGTCCGGGGTCCGAGGTTTGGGGTGGTCCCAGTCGGCCCCGTTCAGCTCCACCTTCTCACCTCACCCATCCTGGGACCTGACCCTTTTTGGAAGTTTAAAGCGAACTGACTGTAGGGTAAGTGTGATTTGGGAAAAGGAACACGTCCTTACAAGTGTCTCTCTATTTTAACGTCCTAGCGCCTGGCTCCTAGTAGGGCCTCAATTATATGGTACTTCTTACAGCACTTGATCTGGTCCCTTGCACAGAGTGGATGCAATCCGAGGAGCTAGTACGGCCTAAGAGCAGCCCCTTAATGTGTAGGTGGACAGGTAACTTCAGCGCTCTTCTCTCTTTCCTCATCTGGCAATGCAGATGGTCATTTCTGACGAAGTTGTGGGCTTGATGGAGCCTGTGTGTCAAACTGCTTTGTGAACCGTGAATGTAAAGCACTTGAGTGTGGAGAGTCGTAGGGATATTTGCATGCGAGTGGTTTCATCCTCGTCCCACAGCACTAGCTAAGACAGACATTCTTTTTTGTTTGGCCACCAAACAGCTCCAATATCCAACCGGAAAACAGGGTGGGCGTACATCAGGGGAGGTCTCTGTGAATGGAAAGAAACACCAACGGGTTTTGAGCCTAAACTTCTCCCTTGCTTTATGCACTCCCCCAGGCCCATGGCTCCAAGTTACAACCGGTAGGCAGCTGTTTCGCCTTTTAATTTTTAGCCCCTGAAAATCTCTATAGAGTTTTTTTGTTTGTTTTTGTTTTTTCATTTAACAACATTTATTTAGGGTCGATTACATGCCTGGCACTGAGGTTACAGTTGGCAATGAGGTTACAAAAAAAAGTTGGTCCTTTTTAAAAAGTTTTATTTACATTCAATTAATTAACATACAGTGAGGGTATTATTAGTTTCAGAGGTAGATTTCAGTGATTCATCAATCTTATATAATACCCTGTGCTCATGACATCAGGTGCCCTCCTTAATGCCTATCACCCAGTTACCCCATCCCCCACCTCCCCTCTCCTCCAGCAACCCTCAGTTTGTTTCCTGTGGTTAAGAGTCTCTTGTGGTTTGTTTCCCTCTCTGATTTCATCTTGTTTTATTTTTTCCTCCATTCTTCTATGCTCCTCTGTTTTGTTTCTTAAATTTCACCTATGTGTGAAATCATATGATAATTTTCTTTCTCCGATTGACTTATTTTGTGTAGCCTTATAGCTTATATTTCCATCCACATCATTGCAAATGGCAACATTTCATTTTTTTGATAGCTAAATAGTATTCCATTGTGATACATACCACATCTTTCTTATTCATTCATCTGTGGGTGGACATCTGGGCTCTTTCCATAGTCTGGCTACTGTGGACATCGCTTCTATAAGCATTGGGGTGCAAGTGCCCCTACAGATCACTGCATTTGTATCTTTTGGGTAAATACCCAGTAGTGCAATTGCTGGATCATAGGGTAGTTCTAGTTTTAACTTTTTTGAGGAACCTCCATACTGTTTTCCAGAGTGGCTGCACCAGCTTGCATTCCTACCAACATTGCAGGAGGGTTCCCCTTTCTCTGCATCCTCATCAACACCTGTCATTTCCTGACTTGTTAATTTTAGCCATTCTGACACATGTGAGGGAGTATCTCATTGTGATTTTGATTTGTTTTTCCCTGATGCTGAGTGATGTTGAGCATTTTTTTCATGTGTCTGTTGGCAATTTGTATGTCTTCTTTCAAGAAATATCTGTTCACATCTTTTGCCAATTTCCTGACTGGATTATTCTTTGGGTGTTGAGTTTGATAAGTTCTTTATAGATTTTCGATACTGACCCTTTAACAAATAATCCTAAAACTTGTATGGAACCAGAAAAAACTGAATAGCCAAAGGAAAGTTGAAAAGAAAACTAAAGCTGGTGGCATCACAATTCTGGACTTCAAGCTCTATTACAAGGCTGTAATCATCAAGACAGTATGGTACTGGCATAAAAGCAGACACATAGACCAATGGAACAGAATAGAGAGCCCAGAAATTGAGCCTGAACTTAATGGTCAACTAATCTTTGACAAAGCAGGAAAGAATGTCCAGTGGAAAAAAGACAGTCTCTTAAACAAATAGTATTGGGAAAATTGACAGCCACATGCAGAAGAATGAAACTAGACCACTTTCTTACACCATACAAAAAATAGACTCAAAATAGATGAAAGATTTCTAGTGTTTGTTTGTTTCTTTTTAAAAAGATTTTATTTATTTACTTGACAGCACAGGTAGAGGGAGCAGCAGGCCAAGGGAGAGGGAGAAGCAGGCTCCTCTCTGAGCGGGGAGCCCATTGCGGGGCGCCATCCCATGACCCTGGCATCACGACCCGAGCCGAAGGCAGATGCTTAACCGACTGAACCACCCAGGGATCCCGATCTCTAATGTTTCTATCTCAGGGAATAACACTATCCTCCATCTAGTCTGCAAGCCAGAAATCTTGGACTCATCCTTCACACCTGCCATTCCCTCTCCTTCCATCTCTAAATCATCATCAAAGCCTCTTCATTTTTTCTTCAAAACAATCTTAAATCCATCCACTTATTTTTGTCCCTACAACTGTCACCCTAGACCAAGCTACACTGATCTCTTGCCAGGTCTCCTGTAGTAGCCTACTAACCGGCCCAAAGATATTCCTCCTATCCTGTTAATATGCACAGCAGCCAGAGTCATCTTTTAAAAATTAAAATTTGATTATGCTGTCTCTTTTCTCCCCCATTGCCCCCTGCTTAAAATCCATCATGACTTCTCATTGCTCTTAGGATAAAGATACAGCTCCTTAATGTGGCCACAAATTGTGTGGCTGGATACTTCAATGTCCAGACCAAGATACTTTTGAGAGTAAAGGGCAGTGTTGCTATTTACATGGGGACTGTGACTCACCGTTCTGGGGCAAATTGTTAGTTACCCTCCCTATAAGATCCTGTGGCACCTTCCTCTTCTCCAGCCCCTGGTTCTCTGGGTTCGAATTACATTGGCTCTTTTTCAGTCTTTTGTCATCATTTTCCCTCCTACCAAGGGCATTTGCATGTATTCTTCTCCCTGCCAGGAATGCTCTTCCCTCTTCTCTCTAGTCTAGTTAATTCCTGCTCATCCTTCACATCTTAGATCAAAACAGGAAAACTGCCTCTGACCACTCTGGCCAGACCCCCTTAGCGTATAGTCTCTCCTGACACCATTTCTCTTCCCTTGTGCTTGTCACAATTGCAATTTTGTCTGTGTGACTGGTACGTGGTATGTAGTTAATAAATACTTGAATGTTTGAATTATAAACAATTCCCATTTCATAGTTTCTGGAAATAGCACGTAGTGGTTAGGGGCCCAGACTGCAGAACTAGGCAGATGGATGCTTAGATTTGAATTTCCGCTCCCCCACATTCCCTTATCTGAAACCCATGGGACTAGTTGTCTTTTAAAGTTCAGAGTGTTTCTGATTATAGAAAGATAACATGGCATATATACTGTATCCCTTCTGAGCAGGGTCTGGGGCAGCACCGCGAAATCAAGCGCATTGATTTTTCTTTAGTGAGATGATGTCACTCTAAGTGGGATAAAGGCTCTACAGAGTTTTGCATCGCTTCATGTCAAGTTTTGCCAACAAACTAGTTTGCGACAAATTGATGTGAACACTTTTTGGATTTTAAGATTTTGGATATGAGAATGTGAGTCTGTCCCAGCGTAAGCTTGGGGCAATCACTTTACCATCCTTGTGCCTCAGATTCCTCAGCTGTGACAGGGAGAGCATAGCACCTACTACCTCATAAATTCCATTTGTGTTGTTATGAAGTAACTGTGTTAATAGAATCTGACCCTTGAACAACGTGGGGTTTAGGAGTACTGATCCCCCACACAGTAGAAAATCCATGTACAGCTTTTGACTCCCCTAAACTTAACTACTAATAGCCTACAGTTGACCGGGAGTCTGATGGTAACATAAGCAATTGATTCATTGATGTATGACATAGTGTATTCTTACAAGAAAGCAATCAGGGGAAAAGAAAATGTTATCAATAGAATCATAAGGAGAGAAAATACATTTACAGTACTCTACTGTATTTATTGGAAAAAATCCACATGTAAGTGGACCCATGCAATTCACACCTGTGTTGTCCAAAGGTCAACTGTACTTGTTAACTGTTTAGAACAGTGAATGGTCGTTAGTCAATGCTATAGCAGTGTCAACTCTTTTTTTAAAAAATTTTTTAAAAAAGATTTTATTTATTTGACAGAGAGATAGAGAGCACAAGTAGGCATAGCAGCAGGCAGAGGGAGAGGGAGAAGCAGGCTCTCCGGTGAGCAGGGAGCCTGATGTGGGGCTCGATCCTGGATACAGGGATCATGACCTGAGTCGAAGGCAGACACTTAACTGACTGAGCCACCCAGGCGCCCCACAGAGTCAACTCTTATTATATCATTTTTATTGGTTTCATCATAAGCCATGTTGTGCATGAACCATTATTTATTTACTTATGACAATTATCGTTGGATATTTATATTTCAAGCACAAAAATGAAAAGAAGAAGTCTTTATATTTAAACCTTTTGATGAGATTTTTGATAACTGAAGATCAGTTCCTAAAAATACAATTAGAGTCCAAGTGCAAGATCACTGTGGCTGCTCTTTAAACATACGTCCACCTTCAGAAAGTTTGTCACTCTGCCATCATATTTGTGACACCTGCATTAGCATTATTATTTTTAAAAATCTTTGCTAATTACACAGAAAAAACCAGCTCCTTCTTGTTTTAACTCACATCTTTCATTATTGATGTTTTTAAGCACTAAAAAAATGTTGTTTCCTATCAGATATTTCTTTTCTGTGAATGACCTGCACACACTCTATGATGGCTTCTGTCTGGACGTCTCAGGTTTTTTAAATCGCTTGTTTGTTTCACTTCTGTTCCTCCAACACACACACACACCCACCCGCCCCCCCAGCCAAGGCAGGAATCAGTATGCTGGGCTTTGGCTGGAATTCGTTGGATAAGTATCCCTGGAGCCTGGGGCAAGTTGTTACTTGCCTACAAGGTACAGAGCAATGTGGAAAGCCGTGTCTCAGAGGCTAGGTCCCCAGGGAAATTCTGAAATGAGAACCAGGCCGACTGTGTGTTTATCTGACTCTTCTTCATTCTAACAGGACTTGGAAGAAAAAGGGCAGGAGGTAAGAGGCAAATGGCTAAGGCAGAGGAAGGAGGCAGAGTGATTCTGAAAGCCTGCAGGGAGAAGCTGTGACCTCCTTTTCATAGGGACCACGCAATTTCTTGTGAGGCTGAGGAGGGGAAGACTGGGGGTACTGTCTTGGCCAGACACTGATTTGTGTGGACTCTTGATGGAGTAAGGATATTAACCCTTGCTTGTCCTATGGGGGCATGCCCCTCCGAATCGCCATTTCATTTAACTGATGGCGGTTTTTTATTTCTGGAAACTAAAACAATTTTATGTTGTCTACCTATTCACCTTTTCCTTTTCGTTTCATTGCTTGTATGCTTAGAAAACCCTTTCCATGCCGAGACCATGGAACTCTCTGTATTGTCTTAAAAAATGCTAGTTTGTGATATTAGCATATCAAGGAAGAGTTGATGGAAGTAAGTGAGTTGAGTAGTGTGATTTCCAATCCAAATGTGAAAGATGCTGATACAAAGGGCGATACTCAGGCCATCTTAATGTGTCCTTGAGAAAGAGACTACACTGCTCCAGGCGAGCCAAGGAAGGCTTTTTCTGACGGGGTCCGTCACACATGGTGAACCTGTAGAATCACATCCTTAGATACTTTTAGAAGTGTCCTGAAAAGAGAAAATGTGAGCTCTGAAGTTTCTTTCTACTTCTTTTGTTCTGTATATGATCCTATATAGTATTTCAGGTACTCACAGTTGTAGATAATGATCAATGAAATAATTTCTCTGTTTTTAAAAGAGGCTGTAGAAAAAATAAAATATAATGTAAAATTAATTGCTGACCTTCTTGATGCTCATAAATTAATGTTTTAAGATGTATTTCAGAAAGACTTTTCCTTTCTGCTGAGCTTCGATATGGATTAGTGAGACAATTGTATTTTGCTCAGATCTGTCTTAGGGTTCCAGAATGTGAAGAATAGACAACTTATTGTTAAACCCCACTGATATATCTTTCCTTAGTTTATTAACTAAAATAAATCATAAAATAAGACAAACTCGTCATCTCACAAACTCCTGCAGCTTTTCCCACCTGAAGTTCTTTTATTTCAGGAAAGTTTATAGTTGAGGGGCAGTGACTTTTATAATTAATCAGAATACCTTTTCTACTTACAGTGGACTAATTATCTTTGTTAATAGCCTTTGATGTGTCAGTTTGAGTATCAGTGGGAATGTGGTATTACATGACTAAGATAAAGCAAAAAGAAACAGCTTTCTGTTGATGAAGATAAGTTAATTTAGAAATACTGTTACCATTTGCCTTAGTTTTTGATCTAAACTATTTGCTAAACATTATTATTATAAACATTCATTCAAATACGTATTGGGTGTGTGTGACGTTCCAGGCACAGTTCTAGAATATTATATTGTATTTTCACTTTTACATAGTGTACAAAGCTTGCTTGTTTTTCAATATTCCTAACATGAGCTGTGCTTATTTGGAAAAATGGGTCATTCGGACTCACACATATTCATTTAAGGAATCTAGGAAAAGCCTTAGAGAAAATGTTCATCCAGTCTCTGAGGTGGAGATGCTGGTAATTGAAAGCGCTTCTCTGTTACGTTGTCGTTGCCACTGTGGAATGTTCATCTGCAGCAACAGCTTGCGGGGAGAGAATCCGTTTACCATTTACCAAAGGCAGTGCATCCAAGGCTCAGGATCTTAGACCTGAATTCTTTCAAGCCTGTTTGCTGTTGGCAGATCTAACATAGTGGCTCTTCTATCTGCTTTAGGGAGCTCAGCTTGCAACCAACTGAGATACTGGAAGAGAGCAAATATTTATCGTTGGATGTTTTTCATGGAAATCAAATTAATTTTTCCTCCCAACCTTCTTTATGTTGGTGTTCAGTTTATGGCAATAAAATTCAATGTTTTTCATATTTGTTACTATGAAAGTAAACACCAACGTGCAGCAGTGATTTTCAGGTTAACTTAATTGCTTTTCTGTCCTATCTCTTTGACGGTACATATGTTATAATGTGTACACTTAGCTCATTTTTTTAGTTGCGACTGTTTTATTGAGATATAATTAACATGTTATAAAATTCACCTGTTTTAAGTGTGTACAATTAAATGTTTAGCATATCACTAGGGTTTGCAGTCATCACCACTGTCTAATTCCAGAATGTTTCATCACCTTAAAAGAGAAATCCCACATCTATTAGCAGTCACCCCCACCCCGTTCACCTCTCCCCTAGCACCTGGGAAACCCTAACCTATTTTCTCTCTCTATGGTTTGCCTGTTGCATATGTGAAATCATACAATATGAGGCCTTTTGCATTCGGCTTCTTTCACTTAACATAGTGGTTTTCGGAATCATTTCTGTTATAGTACGAGTCAGTACTTCATTCCTTTTTTTTTTTTTTAATGAGAGAGAACGCACAAGTGAGTGGAGGGAGGGGCAGAGGGAGAGAGAGAATCCCAAGCAGCCTGCATGCTCCATGTAGAGCATGACATGGACCGGATCCCATGACCCTGAGATCATGAGCTGAGCCAATATTACGAGAAGAACACAAACTCCGGAGCCACCCAGGCACCCCTTCATTCCTTTTTTATGACTGAGTACAATTCCATTGTATAGATATACCACATTTTATTTATACATTCATCAGTAGATGGCCATTTAGGTTGTTTCCTTTTTTGGCTATCATGAGTAACGCTGCTATGAATATTTATGCGTGAGTTTTTGTATGAACATAGTTTTCATTTCTCCTTAGTATATACCTGAAAGTGAAATTGTTCATCATATAGTAACTCTATGTTTAACTTTTTGAAGAGGACCAAGGTGTTTTCCAAAGTGGTTGTGCCATTTTGCATTCCCACCCACAATGTATAAGGGTTCTCAGGTCTCCATATCATCACCAGTGCTTGTTTGTCTGTCTTTTTGACTACAGCCATCCAGGAGGTGTGGAGAAGTACCTCATTATAGTTTTGATTTTCATTTTCCTCATGACTAATGACATTGAACATCTTTCCATGTGTTTGTTGCCATTTATGTATCGTTTGTGGAGAAATATTTATTTAAATTCTTTGCTTATTTTTTATTTAGATTGTGAGTTCTTTGAGTTTTTATATGTTCTGGATACTAGACCCTTATCAGACAGATGTTTTACAAATATCACAAATACCACATTATGTAGATTGTCTTTTTACTTTCTCGGTAGTGGCCTTTGAGGCACAAAGTTTTTAATTTTATGAAGGCCAGTATATCTATTTTTTCTTTGGTTGCTTGACTTTTGATGTCATATTTAAAAAGCTATTGCCTAGCCCAAGGTCACAAAGATTTACTTGTATGTTTTCTTTTAAGAGTTTTGTAGTTTTAGCTCTTACATTTAGGTCTTTGATCTATTTTGAGTTAATTTTTGTATACGTGTGAGGTAGGTGTCCAGATCCATTCTTTTGTGTGCGAATATCCAGTTGTCCCAACACTGTTTGTTGTACACTTGACAAGTCAACTTGTGAGTCATGTTTCGGGAAACCATTTGGTTGATTCCTTATCTCAATTAGATGCCACCATTATATACATTGGACATTTGAGGAAAAGGAACATCTGTATTCCTAGCTAGGAACAAAGACTTTAGTTCCACATTTGTAGGCTTGTAACTTGGTGAATTGGCTTGTTGGAGTTGGAAGCTTCAGGCCGGCTTCCTTCTCTAATCTACCTTAAGGCCTCTAAGTGGATTAAGTGGACCTATGTGGCTGCCTCTTTGCCATCTTTTCTCTGAGTCATAACCTGAGTCCCATATGACCTTCTGGGGAAAGGAGAAGAGTCAAGGAGAAGTTGCTTCCTCCCTTCTTTAGAAGGGCCCTAAAATTTTCCTTCCAACCCCATGGGAGGAACAGAAAAGCCATGTGAACCTTTCCACAAAGAAAAGGGGGTGATCCTCAAGGGAAGACAAGAGCTTTTCACTTCTCTGTGCCTCCCCGTGACAGCTGCTTTCTCTGGAATTAGGACCTAATTGAGCCTTGTCTGATTTCGGAACTCCTTTTCCTTGAAATAGAATGATAAGGAAGATAGCTTTGTTCCCCCCCCCCCCGCCCCCAACCAGAGATTCAAGTGGTATTGTGGAAAACGCTTAGGATTGGGGTCAGGCTCACCTGAGATCAAATTTTGGTTCTACATCTCGAACTTGGGTTTCTTTATCTATAAAATGGGGTTTATAATCCCAGTTTCTCAGGATGATTATGAAAAACAAATAAAATATCATATGTAAAGTACCTAACAAATTTGTAGCCCTAAGTAAATGATAGTCTTCCTTCTCCCTTTTCTAAATATTCTGGGAAATTTGTATAAATCTGTACAAATACAGTTTTTAAAAAACTCCATAGGATCTTAGAGTTGGTCATTCATACTTATGACTATAACACTTTGTTGAATCTGTCAGAGTTCTTTTTGTGTTTGTTTACTTGATTTGTTCAGTGAGGGTCGATCACTTACTGTATTTCAGATAGTGTTCTCTCTGTGTCTGTCAGAAGTCAGTGGAGGAGAGATGACAGACATACAGGACACAAGCTTGATGCTTCACTCATCCTCACTTCTCTCATTTGATTTGCCACTTAGGAAATGATGAGCCAGACATCACCGTAGATTCTTGGAATGCAGAGATGCTGTATTTTTTGAGAGCTCATGGTCTCTCATGGAGGGAAGTATGCCAAGAAATGATCATATCCTGTGGGAGTTGCTATTAGAGGCACATGGACAGGGGCTGTGGGAGTGGGAGGAGAGCACACCCCAGTCGGCCTGGGGTTGGGAGTAGGTGGTCAGGGAAGGCTGAGCAAAAGGGGGAAAGAGTCTGAGGTAGGAAGACAGCAGGCCCAACGGCCTGGACGTGGGAGAGAGTATTCTTTAAGGCAGCTGACACCCAGGGAAATAATCAGAGACAGGAACTATATAGGATAGTAGGGCCCAGCTTACAAAGAGCCTGCTAAGTAGGGCTGAGATTTGAAGTCCGTTTTGATGGAGAAAACTGAAGAACAATTGGTAGTTAAGAATTAACATCTATCCTGGCTTTGTTCTTATTCTAAGCCTACATTTAAAAAAATATTTTCTGCTATTTTAGGCTTTTGCCTTGGTGATTCTCTTCATATAGCATCGAACCACTTTGATATCGTCCTGGGTTACGAGCCTATCGACTTTGGGGTTATAGCTCATGGGGAGCTCCCTCTGTGTCAGTTTGCTTTCTCTGGAAGAGCCAATCTCCTGTTTGCCCCAGGACTGAGTAACGGGAAAGACCCACCCCACTGGTTGAGACCTGGTAGACAGAGGGGTGTCTGAGGAGGGCCAGCTACATGAGGAAGGCCCCTGAACTGGAGGTCCTGTCAGATGGCACTTCTGATGTTGCCAGAGCTGCAGTTTCCCTCCTGCTTGTCTCCCATAGACACTCACTGGCTGACTCTGCTCCAGGGCTGTGGCTCTCAGGCCTCTCTTGCTTTTGCTTTATCCCAAGTAACTGAGGGATTGAGGAGTGGCCCCAAAGCTCAGGAATCTCAACCTTGTTAGTGGCAGCCATCCTCCTCATGTCCAGTCACTTATCCCCTCAAGACACAGTCTCAGCTGGCTTTTCTGACGTGAGAGAACATGTCTGAATTTCCAGAGGTCACTTATATAGGGCTTTGTTCAGAGATCCTCCCTACAGTGTAAATCGTTGAAGAAACTGGCCTTGTGAAGATTGGGTAGGGGTGGGCAAGGGAGCAGGGAGGGGACGACGGCTATCTTCAAATATCTGAAGGGCTGTGTAAGTATAGTGGACAAGGTGCCAGATTTTGGTCTGGAATTCTGGCCCTACCTCTTACTAGCTTTGTTTTTTTTCTTTTTTAATCTAAATTCTTTTAAGCCTAAAATAATTCTGCGATTTAATAAATGTAGCAGGCAGTGCCTCTGTCGATTAGATCTGGATTCTTGAGGCAGATTGAGTGGCAGCATTTTAGCATTTCGAGCTCCGCCACTAGTGAATTGAAGTTGTAATAGCTGTATTTATTAGACCCAGAATTGAATGAGTTATTAATAAGCCATTCCTTAGCCCCGTATTATCTCTGTTTTACAGACTAATTTTTTTCAATAGGATTTCCTTAATTGTATCAAATGTTTCATTCCTAGAACGCTTAACACGTCTGATTGGTATAATCTCCAGGGAAACTAGACGGTCTTAATTACATCTAGTGTTTTGATTTCATTTGATTCTTTAGATGAGATTAAAAGTAATTTATTTTAAAGGCTATGACTACTCTCTGTATACCTATGCTTATTGCGAATTTAGAAAGCATTGGCCATATTACATTAACATTACCAGTGTATCAGATAATTTAGATTGTGGACTCGTATATAGGGTAGTTAAGTTCTTTCAGAACAAAAAGCTTGATAACAGTATTTTTTTCACTGCCCTCCCCCCACTTTTCTCATCACTATCTTTGGAGGGCATTGATTTATATTTTCTGTTCTAGCCATTTCCATAGTATATGTCAAGACTTGCTCCGGAGAAATTAGAGGGTTCTTGGGGTTGATTCTTCCCAAAATGTGTTTCCTAGTGAGTAAATGTTAATAATAATTTGTTGAGTATGGTTTTTAGTTCTAGATGCCATTTTTCACCCAGAGGAAGGTGAAGGATCTGGGATGGTGAAGTGTCTTTACATGATATGAAGGATGGCTAAGGATGTTGGAGATATAGAAAAGATGGTTTGCCTCTAGGAAACATGGTCAAGGGGACACATACTCTTTTTCTTCATATCTAGAAGACTGAGATCTTTTAAAGAGAGACAAGGCATTTCTGTAGGAAGGACAGACCAGGCATGACTTGTAGGAATATGTAGAGGGAAACCATTTTGGCTCAATATGAAGAGAAATGTTCCATCATGGGTGTCCAGTGAAATGAGCTTTTGGGGAAAGTAAAAAATGGGTTCCCTATTGTTGGAAAACTTTTAACAGTGTCTATGTCAGTACACATCAGCTCTTCCATGAAAAAAAAATCCCATGTACCACATGTCTTTTGGTGTTCTTTCTAATTCCTGGTTTCTGTGGTTGCCTCCCCACTCCTGATACTATAATGTGGCTACTTCTCCATTCTAGGTTTTGCTTTAGTGAGATTCACGTGACTGGGTTAATATTCCTGAGCAACCATAGCCCAGAAGGCTATGATGTGGTGGATGAAAACTGCCTGACATGAAATCTTTTTGCAGCTAATTCACAAAGTGGATATATACTATGTGCACATATGTACTTACACATATATTTCTGTTTTGTATAATGGAGGGTTATTATACTTTCATGGTTTTCTCCTCTGTTCTTATTATAAAATATCATGTGTTTTAAAGACCTCTGAATCTCATAAGAAGACTTTTTTTATTTTGACATTTATTTATCAAATTGATTTTAAAGAAAATAGCTCTGTTAAATTTTCAAAATAGTGAAGAGCGTTTGTGGGAGTAGGAATTAAAAACTGATGGTTTTATTGTGAGATTATTTGAGAAAGATCTATAAATAAAATAGTATAGACATTTAATTAGTGTCCTAGAAAGTTAAGAATAGGAAGTGAGAATACTATAGTCATTTTGGAAAATTGTGTTTTTAGACTCCCTTATTAATTGGATTGTTGAGTGCAGTATTAGTGGTTTCAAAGGGCATCACAATTCATTACAATTCTGACCTGGGGTAAAAAATAAAGAGGTAAAATGAAATCCATTTTCCTTAAGAACTACTGGTTTTATGAAATGATTAAATCTGATTTTAAAATAAAGCATTAAGTGCAAACCACTAAGAGTTCAAAAAACACTTACGGGTCCCATGAAAGAAGATTTAGTGCATTTAGCTTTCAAACAGTTTGCTCATTGTAGATGAAATGCCCTTAAAGTGATACAAGTTATCATGCCAATAAATTAATACACTAAGAGAAGATACAGATCTTCTCTTTGGAATGGGCTGATTCTCCAGGGACAGATGGTTCTCTTTCAGACTCAACTTTCTTCTGAAGTGGTAAGACATTAGAGAAGTCTGTTTTCTGCTTGAACTTAAGCTCAGTGTGGGTGCTATTAAAGCTTTTGATTTGATATTGTGAAAAAGGAAGTCACCATAATGGGAGAATTTCCCCACTGAGAAAGATTTACATTTTATAGGACTTTTAGAATTCTTTAATACTTTTCATTTCAAGAGCCCAGAGCATATGATTATGTACAAATACCTCTCTCTTCCATGAACTTCTATGCATCCCAGGCCATTGGTTTTAGAGAATATGGGGACATACCCTTCAGTTCACTGGTGAACAAGGTAAAGCCTCAGCAGTCTTAGAGAATGAACAGATCTTCTGACTCTGCTAATCTAAATCTTCTAGAGGGTAGCCCCTTCTCCTAACTTCAGCCTGAATGCTGTGCAATGTAAATCGTGATTATTTAATGTCAAAATCATGATTTTTCAAATATTTCGGTATCTGTTGCAAATAGTGAGCAAATGAATTTATCCCTTTATGTTTGAACATTTTAGAGTCACATTGCTAAGTGAAAATATAATGAATTTCTGTTGAAAATATCCAACTTTTTTTTTTCTCTCCTTAATAGCAAAATATCCTCATGCGTCTTTCTCAAAATATTATTGATAATATTGGCCACGGACAACTGTTTTTGAAGTATTCGAATCACTGTGACCTTTAGACATGAAGCTGGGGCATAGAGCAGCTTTATTCTTTTCTCCTTCCCTTTTTGGCCTGCCCCCCCCCCCTTTTATTGCTGCTTCTACACAAGATGTATAAAGAACAGCTTGGGTCCTGATCTCAGGGTCCTGGGATCGAGCCCCGCATCAGGCTCCCTGCTTGGCCGGGAGTCTGCATTTCCTTCTAACTCTGCCCCTCCGCCTGCTTGTTTGTCCTCTCTCTCTGTCTGAAATAAATAAAATCTTAAAAAAGGAAAGAAAAGAACTCTCTATTGAGGTCCTTACGTCATAAACTTATTTGTAGTGTGCCAGTGGGATGAGACTGAGTCGTCATTGTTGCTGTTATTAGTCCCTATTAATAACTTTTAAAAAGTGCGCCAAATTGTCTGAATGCTACTGCTCAGCAATTTCGCCTCCTTCAGCCCTCTTTTCCTTACGTCTGTGGGGCTTCTCCTCCACTTCCACGGCTACCTTCCGGCTTCCTTGTGTGAGTAGATTGCTCTTTACCTTTCTTTCCCTTCCTCCCTTTCTCTCTCTTTCGCTAACACCGGATACCTACTAAGTGCACTGTGAGAGCCTGCAGGCTACAGTGATGAATTAATGATAGGACCACTGTCTTCAAGAGCGGTCTGGTGGCGGAGACGTGGGTAAGTAATATGATGGAGTGTGACTAAAATAGTACACAATGAGAACCAAGGATACAGTACTGCAAGGTATGGAGGACAGAGAGGCTTAAGCTTTGTGTATGGGGCGGGGAGAATAAGAGAAATGAACATCGACTGGTAAGGTAGGAGTATGATTGACTATTTATTAATTTTTTGTTTAATCAGTGTTGTTTAATCTGCATTAATTTTAGGCATGATTTGAGACATTTTTCAGCTCAGAGTGGTGGAACTTATAGTTGGCCAGAAGATTGAAACATGTATTTTATTTTATGTCCTTAAAACATCTCCTACAATAGATTTTTCTTTTTTCTTTTCTTTTTTTTTTTGTTTCCAGAGGCTTAGAGGGATAAATATTATTGCTCATGATTTACTTCTGTATTACTGGAAACTTTTTCTACCTCTTATTCAGAGAAGCCCATTTTGTGGTTTCTTAAGGATCCTGACCAAGTTACTGGACAGTCATCATGATTAGATTCTGTGCTATATTGAGTATCTTCTTAAGACTCTTAACTTCAGGGTGCCTGGGTGGCTCAGTGGGTTAAAGCCTCTGCCTTCAGCTCAGGTCATGATCCCAGGGTCCTGGGATCGAGCCCTGCATCGGGTTCTCTGCTCAGCAGGGAGCCTGCTTCCTCCTCTCTCTCTGCCTGCCTCTCTGCCTACTTGTGATCTCTCTCTCTGTCAAATAAATAAATAAAATCTTAAAAAAAAGACTCTTAACTTCTATACTTATTATTAATTACTTAGTTTACTTTGGTTTTAAAAAATACTTACACTTAATGTTCATAAAATATTCTGAAATCTTATGAAGACCTATTGGTGACATTAAGTAATTTATTTAACAGATATTTGATAAAACCCTACTCTGTGGCAGACATTGGGGTGAGCACTGGGATGAGAGAAGAGATGGGGTCTGTGTCTTCATAGCATTTACAGCCTGATGGGGGAATACAGGCAGGTAAGTGGGCAGCTGGAAAGGTGCTATGAAGTACACGGGGCTGATTCATACAAAAGGCACCTAATCCAGACTTAGGGGCCTGGAGATGTGTTTTTGAATGGAGTGGCATCTACATTAAGACTTAAGAATGGGTAGAAACCGTCCAGGTGAAAGGTAGAGTGATAGGGCACAGTGTTTCGAGCAGAGGAAATGACATGTGAGAGTCTGGGTGGACCTGAGAGCTAGAGGGGCTGCAAGAATGCTGACAGGAGTCTAGAGCACAAGGTGGGGGAGAGGGAGTGGAGAAGAATGAGGCTAGAGACCTCAGACCTACCATGCTGGGTTTGGTGAGCCACATTAAGGAACTGACTTTAATTCAAGGCAGGGGGGAGTGATAGACAGGGTTTGAGTAGGGAGATGGCCTAACTTGATATGCGTTTTAGATAAATCATTTTGGTTGCAGTTTGGTGAATATACTGGAGAGAGCTCGAGATAAAGAGATCAGTGAATTGGAGGCTCAGATAGTAATTCAAGTAGGAGATACTGGAGTGGCAGAGGCGAAATGGCACAGGCATTACATGACCAAGACTTTAAGGGAGATGGAGGCTCGGCTTAATTGGACATTGGACTGTGCTTTGATTTTCTGTCTTGATGAAAAACTTCTGGATTTCTTAAATGTATCTTTCCAAGTTTTTGTTTAAATTCCAGTTTGTTAACATACTGTGTTATATTAGTTTCAGGTGTACAATATAGTGACTCAGCACTTCCACAGGACACCTGCTGATCATCACAAGTGCCCACCTCCATCCCCATCACCTGTTTCTCCCGCGCCCCCCTCCCACTCCATTCTAATAACCATCAGTTTGTTCTGTGTATTTAAGAGTCTGTTTCTTGGCTTGCCTTTCTTATTCTTTTCCCTTTGCTTGTTTGGAAAAACTTCTGGATTTTAAACTGTTTTAGAACAAATATTTTATGACATTTAAAAAATGATGTTACTGTTAAAAATAGTAGCACATATTATAAAGCATACCAGACATTATTTTAAGCACTTTACATTATTAATTGATTTCTACTTTACAGCAATCCTATAAGATGGCTATTAGGTTTTTTTTTTTTTTTTAAATTTCCTTTCAGTGTAACAGTATTCATTGTTTTTGCACCACACCCAGTGCTCCATGCAATACTGCCCTCCTTAATACCCACCACCTGGCTCCTCCAACCTCCCACCCCCCGAGCTATTAGTTTTATCTCATTTAGACAGATGATAAAACTGAGATGTAGGTTAAGTAATATGCCTAACATCAGAGAGCTAGTGACTAAGCTTGAATTTGAACGCTGCCAGTTTGGGGCCAGGGTCAGTTCTCTTAATCACTGTTTCCCATTCCTGAAATTTTGGGGGACAAGACATGAAACCCTCCTCTCCAACTCTCTGCTATTCTGTATCTATTCTGAAGAGAAGCAGATTAATACCAAAGAAAATTGGAGGTAGAAACATGATTTTTGGATTTAGAGAGGAGAGTAGAATGACTCTTAGAATTTGTGGTTTGGCTTCTCGGGTGACCTTGGGACCACTCACAGAAACAGAACGGAAGCTGCAGAAGCAGAAGAGCAAGTCCAGGCAGGGGTGGAGGGTGGAGGAGGAGCAAGGCGAGGTGATTATTGCTGTTATTATAAACAGGTTGGATTTGAGGTGCTTGTGGGTCATCCTTGTAGATATGATCAGGGGACAGTTGTACGTGTCTGGTTGTTTGCTCTTACAGTAGCTGGGGTTCAGAGAGAGAAAGAGAGAGAAAGAGAGAGAGAGAGAGAGAGAGACCTATGGCTACCAGATCCGGAACTGCTTCTGTGAACCAGGTCTTGGGTTCAATAGGTAGGAGCCTTCTGGGTGTGGGAAGCACAGTATACTTGATGACCTCCTGGTAACAGTGGACACTTCCTGGTAAGAATGTGGGTGAAATGAGAAGATCTGAATTCTGGGCTCCTCTTTGGCTTTCATTTCATTTATTTATTTGATTATTTTAAAATCATTTAAATTCATGTTAACAGGTTGCCCTTCAATAGAAAATGTTCATCTACTGAAGAATAAACATGTCTGGGGCCCCTGAGTGGCTCAATGGGTTAAGCCTCTGCCTTCGGCTCACGTCATGATCTCAGGGTCCTGGGATCGAGCCCCGCATTAGGCTCTGTGCTCAGCGGGGAGCCTGCTTCCCTTCCTCTCTGCCTACTATGATCTCTCTCTCTCTCTGTCAAATAAATAAAAACTTAAAAAAAAAAAAGAATAAACATGTCTGCTCTGCTGGTCCTCATAGTTGTTGAAAATTAGAATGTCCTTGAATGGACCTTCTGTTCCTGAGATTCTAATTTCAGGAATTGAGCTCAAGTGTTTGAACATACTTTATAAATGTTAAAGTAAGAGTACAAACATGAATTAGTGGCACTTGGTATTTTTAGAGATTATGTACATAAGGCTATAGATAGTGGCAAATGTGCAATGGCTCCTGGTTGTCTTCCTCATGAAATTCAAATTCAAGCTGATTCTTTGGGGTTTGGGCCTATCTCTGGTGACTATAAAGTGAACCGAAATGATTGAATGTCATATTTTTTTGAAAGAGGAGCTATCAAAATTTGCCCACTGAAAATAAGAAAGAGAAAAAGAGATGGGTGATGACTATAACTTTTGGTCCAGAGTACTATTACTTAATAATAATTTCCAGGAGCTGTGCTAAGTGATTTATATACTTGATTTAATTCTCATGGTTAACTATCAGTGCTCCCATTTTATAGATGAGCAAACTGGGGCTTAGAGAACTTGCCTAAGGTCACACACTGGTAAATGGCAGAGTTTGGACGCAAGCCCGGATCTTCCTATCCACAGAGCCTCTGCGTGTAACTATCACAGTATATGTTCTTTTGGTTTAAAGTTCAATTATTTTTTGACTAGATTATACTTACACATGGTATAATTTAAATATAGAAGAATATACAGTGAAAAAGTTTTCTTTTTGACCCTGTTCTCCTGATATTCATTTCCCTAAAATGAGAGTCCTTTCAGAGATGTTCTGTATGTATGTGTAACTGTAAATTAAATATATAAAAATATGCATATATAATATCCATGCAGCACATTACATACAAATAAAATTTCACCCATTTTACACAAGCAGTAGTATACTACAGGCTTGCTCCTTAATTTTTTTTCTTTTTGCCTAACAATATCTAGGAGATTATTTCAGCTAAAAAAAGTTTCTTCATTTTTAAATTGCTTATAATATTCCACTGTATGCATATGCCACTAATCCCCTATTGAAGAACATTTGAGTGTTGGCCAATATTTCACTATTACAAACAATGTCTAATAAAGAACTTCGAACTGGAGTCACTTTGGGCACGTGTGAGTCCACTGCACATGCTAAACAAGAACCTAAGGGGGTGCTCAGAGTATGGTCAAGTTCACTATAGGAAGAGTGTTATATTTCCCTACTAAGGTGGAAGGTGTTTGTTATTCCAAGCATACAGGTGTGTGATAATCAATAACTACATAAATGCTTTTCTGTAATCTTATATATGTAAGGGCTTGTAGACTTCAAAAATGAGCAAAAAGAAGGTTATGGCATAGTTGACTGACTCGGGGTGAGAGATGCTTGCATATGAGCAGACATTTACTCAACAGAGTGAAAATTCATTCCTAAAGAGAAACGGTTCATTACTGCATGGAAAAACTTCCCTGGAAGTGCGCTGATGCATTTGACCCTGAGTAGGATTACCGTACGATTCTTGTTTAAGAATGTTGCCATGTAAAAATGGCTGTAATGGTTCTGTTGCCATTGAACATATCCAGGAAATGGGCAAAGGGAATTTTTAAGATCTATATGTAAAGTGAAGAAAACCAAATTAAAATTGTACAGAAAGAACTGCAGAGCTCTAAGATGGAGTGGAATCAAGTGGTTTAAACACTTACATCTTCAGAGCTTCTGCACTGGTAGAATATACGATGAATATGGAGATAAACATTAATAAGTTGCATGGTACTTTATATTTTTCTGAGTTATTGAGTGGGTAATTACTATTTCCAGGAGTGGTTCTAGATATTCTAAGGTGAACATGAAGAGTATAGAAAAAATAATTCATTTATATGTCAAGATAAACAAACTTAAGAAGGGTAACATGGCAGAATCAAGAAACAAATTTAAGATTATTCTGCTTAAAGACATTACACAAATAGTAAATAATAAATGAAGTTTGTGAAAAGCCATGCAGGCTTTTGAAATTTGGGTCACTGCTGAGTTTGATTTGCTGTCCTAATATTCTAATTTATTAATTATGCATTCTTTGAGGATCTTTGTTGGTTTTTCTTTCTGGCTACTTTCTGTTTCATAGATATTAGCTGTAGGATCTATAGTTACTGGACTCTAGAATGCAGACCAAAGTCACGTTAGTTAATAAAAATGTGAAATCTCTTACCCAGAAGTATAGATAGCTTCTTAGTTTATTTGTATTACATTTGGAATATAATCATTACATGCGAAAGAGTGATACTACCATATTTCGGTGATTGTATCATATTAGCTACTAAGTACTAATCCCTGTTAACTCCGAACTGGAGTTTTGAAGCTCCTGTCCTGCACTTTCCTCAAAATGGATCTATCCATCTCACAGCCTCTGTTCTGACACATCTGAGTTCCTGCCATTGCCGGCTTGAGGCCCTCCCTCAAAGTCTGATTACACCAAGGTTGGCTAATTGATACGTAGGCTTTTCAGCAATTTATGACCCATGTTGCTTGACTTGTTCTTGTGTGCATAACCCTTGACTGTCCGTGTCCAAGAGCTCTTGTTTCCTGTAGATTTTCCCAGTTTGCTGACACTGACTTTGAGGTTACATGTGCCTCTTTCTGGTTCAGCTGGGCCCAGAGTGGCTGTGTCCTTTTTTGGTCCCACCTCGTTTGTCTGCCTCTTCACTTCTCACTTTGTTCTGCTTTCTCTCTGCTGGAGAAGGAAGAAACAAAATAGAAATAAACACATTTTTAGAATGCGATCCTACATGTAGCTCATTATTATTTCATTCTTTTATGGGTTGTGCTGTTTTTACGGAATGCTTATGTGTACAGGTAGTTTGCTACCACAAATGAATCCATTTATAAAAGCACCATGAAACAAACTATTTTTACAAAGTTACCGTGTCTCTGAGTCAGGCATTCACTTTTAAATGTTCTAGTGAAGTATGCGATGGTGTTCATTAGAGTTCTGATAATGTTCACCCATGGGTTTGGAGGTAAAATTGAAAGCAGTAAGAATTTGGGGTTCACTTTGGTACTCTGGGGAGTTTTCCTTGAGCAAGAACTGCTGGAATTGATGGGGTGGTGGGAGCTTAGACACAGCATCTTACATGAAATCTTCCACACCCTTATGTACTAGTTGGCAGGTGTCATGATTCTGACATTATGGCTCAGAAGATCGAGATGCGGAGATTCAATAGCTTGCACGGGAACACTGAATGTACGGTAGCCCTGCTGCAGAGGGATCTGCGTATCACTCCACCCAAGGGCTCATACTTCTCTGAGTCTCTCTGATTAAGTAGTTTCAGATAATGCTGCAGCAGTCCGTTCTTTGTTCACGGCCATTGATTGTTAATCAAGGAAGGGGAAGGGATCATAGTGATGTTTAAAAATAGTGGATCATTTAAAAGTCATACCATGCAGTACATTCTGGTTTGGTCATTTCTCATAAATTTGCCAAAATGATATGGTAAAATTCTTTTAAAAACAGGAGATTCTAGGCTAATTTAATTTCTGTTCTTTCCTCCAATATTTTTTTATACTTTAAAAGAATTTAGAGTGATAGCTTATACATTCTGAAGCTCAGGAAACATTTCTATTTTAAAATTAAATTAATCTTTGATTTCTGGTTTCAAAAATGTATTCCCCCCCAAAAACATATTATTAACATTGTTTTATTACAAATACAGAAAAACTGAAATTCTTGTTGCTTATATTTACTTAGTATATGTGACTTGCTTCCTTTTAATACTATACATTTATTTCCTACGTCCTAGTTAGAAAATGGTGAATGTCGAAGTACATTTACAGTTAGGTCACAGTTTGAGATTACAGATGCCTTTTCGATGAAAAATGCATATTTTCTAATTTTTTGGTTTAGAAGCCTCAAAGTCTATTTTACTCTTTGATGAGGACTAGTTCTTAAATTAAACCAATGGATTAGTGCATGAAATTTGTTCAAAGTTGTTTCTTTGCAATATTCTGAAGCTTCCTAAATAAACATCTGGTGCTCACCCTACATTTTTAAAGTAACTTTTTATTTTGAGATAATTGCAGAGTCACACGCAGTCATAAGAAATAGTAGAGAGAAATCCTCTTACTCTTCACCCTGTTTCCCTCAGTGGTAGCATTTTACGTAACTACAGTTCAGTATCACAACCAGGAATTGACATAAACATAATCTGCACACCTTATGCAGATTTCACCAATTTTTACATATGTGTGTGTGTGTAGGATCCCTCATGCCACAACCACCTCCCTCTCTCCTCACCTAACCCCTGGGTACCACTGGTCTCATCTCCATGTCTGTAAAGTGTTATCACTTCAAGAATGTTATATACATGCATCTTCCTTTCCCCCTCCGTAATGCATAGTATCTGAAAATAAGAACAACTACAAGAAAAAGGGCAAAGGATTCTTAATATTTGAGCCTACATTATTAGGTGTTCTAAGGTTTTCTTTGAAAGAAAGGCAAAGCGATATTCCTTAGTTCACTAGGTGAATTATTTTCCCTGGGCATAAATTACAGTTTTCATATACTAAAATACTGAGTATAAATCTGTATAGTTGACATATTCAAAAATGCTTGTAATTCAGCCTTCCACTTAAATATCACCTTTTCAGAGAGACTATTTTGAGGATTCAAACTACAGCAGTTTCCAAGTTATTCTCAATCTCATTGTCCTCTATTTTCATGAGAGCACATGGACATTTTATGATTTGTTTCTCTCCCTCTCCCTCTTTACCCTTTTAAGTTCCATGAGAGTAGGGACAGCATTTGTACTTTTCATCTTATATTTCCAGTGCCTCTACATAAAATGTTGTTATTGCATGATGGGCATTTCATAGGTCTGAAAACATACCCATATTTGTTTGTTTACTTTGATGATATATTTTAATTTCTAATGGTGCCCTGACTGTGCCTGAGTTTTGATGTATAGTGCTGAAGTGTTTGAATCATTTTACTATAATTTAGTCAGCCAGTGACTTGTTTGGGAACATTAAATCCCCAGGAGGCATTCCTTAGTCAGGTCCGTTTGAAGGCATCCAGTAGTCCTCTGTGAGTTGACAGAAGCCTAGAACACCGATCACTTGCCTCCTTTCATGGAATTACTTCCTGAGAGTTTGAGCCGATAGTAGATTTCCTGGGTTTGAAGCCTGTCTCTATCATTTATTAGCTGTGTGGCCTTGTGCAAATTAGCTAACCTCTCTGTATCTTGGTTTCATAATCTGTTAGATAAGGACATTAATAAGACCTATTTTATAGAGTTGTTATAAGAATTAAGTGAGACAGTGTCCTGAAAGTACTTAGACCACTTCCTGGCACATAAGAGATGATTAATAATAATGCCAGCTATTATTATTCAGTGGGAGAAAGTTATCTGTTTTATTCACACATCAAGCAGTTGAAATAACACAATTTATGGCATACATCTAATCAGATAGTAATGTATCATAAGAATTTTATCTATAATCAGAAAATGGATTTCAGGTTTATTTATTTTCTCTTATTACATTGGGTGGTTTTGTGAACATCAAATAGTTTGGAAAGTGCTGAAAGGAAATGAAATCTGAGAGGCCTGGGAACATATTCTCTTGATTGTTGGTTGTAATTCTTGCTCTGAATGAGAGAGGTCACCTTGGAACATAGACTGGTCTTATGTTCTCCATGCAAATTATGATCACTACCATGAGTTTCCCAGACATTGGTTAAATGCTGATGTTGAGAGACAGTCATGAAGAGGATTAGGAAGTTACTGCTGTTTGGTTTTAGCTTCCATTACTCTTCCTCTTAGAGCTCTCTCTTCGTTCTTTCTGTCTCAGCTGCCTGGATTCTCTGCTCCCTGCCCTCTGCACACCACCTTATAAACATTTTCTATACCACCTACGAATGTGAGTTTGCTACTGATTGGCTAACTCCTTAGACTGAGCTAGTCCCTGTGATATCTCCCTCCCCTGTAGCAAGAAGTTTACAAGAAGTTGCAAAGAAATGTTCAGGAGGTTCCATCTACATTTTACCCATCCTCCCCTAAAATTAATATCTTGAGTAACTGTAGTATAATGGCAATACCAGAAAATTAACATTGGTACAACCCACAGAGCTTATTCTATACATTTATGTGTGTGTGTGTGTGTGTGTGTGTGTCTGGTTTGTGGATTTTTTAAAATCATGTGTAGTTTTGTGTACCCTCAATACCTGTAACCATCAAAATGCTAAATTGTACCATTGCCATAAGGCTCCCTGTGCTACTCCTTGATGGCCACACCCAACCCTCCCCCTCTCTGTGATCCCTGACAGTTTGTTCTCCTCTTTATAATTTTGTTATTCCAAGAATATCATGTAAATCGAATCATATGGTATGTTACTTTTTGAGATTGGCTTTTTCCACTCAGCTTAATTCCCTTGAAGTTCGTCTGTCAAAAAGTTTGTTGTGTATATTAATAGTTTGTTTCCTTTTTATTGCTGAGTCATACTCCTTGGTCTGGTTGCCTCACAGTTTGTTAAACTATTCACCTGTTGGAGGATGTTTGGGGCGTTTCCAGTTTTTGACTGGTACTAATAAAGCTGCTGTGAAACATTCATCTACAGATTTCTGTGTGAACGTAGATTATCATTTTGGGGGAGTAAATGCCCAAAAGTACAATTGCTCGATTATATGGTAAGACCATTTTTTTAGTTTTTATTTATTTATTTATTTGTCGTTTTTTAAAAGAAGCTGTCAAGCTATTAACTGGAGTGGCTATATCATTTTGCATTTCCACTAACACTGTATAAGTGATCTAATTCTTTCTTTCTTTTTAAAATTTAATTAATTTATTTAAGTAGTCTCTATACCCAACATGGGGCTAGAACTCACAACACTGAGATCAAGAGTCCCATGTTCTTCCTCCCGAGCCACCCAGTCCCCCCATGAGTAGTCTCATTTCTCACATCCTCACAATTATTTGGTAGCGTCACTGATTTTTTTTTTTAATTTTAGCCATTATGATGGTGATCTATCATTGTGATTTTAATTCACATTTCCCTAATGGCCAGTGATGTTGATCATCTTTTCATATGCTTATTTGTCATTTGTGTATCTTCTTTGGTGGAATGTCTGCTCATGTGTTTTGCCCATTTTCTAATTGGATTTTTTAATGTTTGAGAGTTCTTTACTTTTCTAGCTATAACTTGTCATCAGATGTGTGATTTGCAAATATTTTCTCCCAGTCTGTGTTTTGCCTTTTTAACACCTAATGAGGTCTTTCACAGGAGAAAAATTTTAATTTTGATGAGGTTAACCTATCAGTTTTTCCTTCTTACCTATTTTGTTTTGAAAAAAACTGTCATGCCATTTGGAGTTTGTTGAAATTCTTGGAGCTGTGGGCTTGTAGCTGTCATCATGTTTATAAAAATTCCAGCCATTATTTCTTTATTTTTTCCTCTTCTCCTTTTGATACCATTTATATGGATACTAGATGCTTGATATTGTCCTATAGGTCACTGTAGCCCTGTTTATTTTTACTCGCTTTTTTCCCCCTTCTCTGTGCTTCATTTTGGGTAGTTCCTATTGCTATACCTTCAAATGAACTGATCTTTCCTTTGGAAGTGTCTAATATGCTAATATGTATCTACTCTACTTTTCATTTCAGGAATTGTAATTTTCATCTGTGGAGATTCCATCTGGATTGTTAAAGAAATTCTTCCATTTCCCTTCTAATCATGTTCATGTATTCCTCTCTCCTTCTAAAAATGTAGGGCGTATGCATAATAGTTGTTTTAACACTCTTGGCTGCTGTATCTATCATCTCTGTCATTTGGGAGCCATATGCCTGTCAGCTTTTAGCTGGATGTCAGTCATTATGACTTTCATGTTGTTGGTTGATGGATTAAATTGACTTTCTTTACATAGTGTTGGATTTTGTTCTGGCATGCAGTTAAGTTGCTTGAAGGCCTTTGAAGCCTTTTCGGTCTTGCTTTTAAGTTTAGTTAGGGCAGTTGTTTGCACAGTCATTGTTGAAAAGACTTTTATAATTCATTGAATTACTTTGCTACCTTTGTTGGCAATCAGTTGACCTCTGTTCTGTTCTATTGATTTACTCCTTGCCCTAGTACCACAGTGTCTTGATTATTGTACCTCTTTATTGAGTCTTGAAACCAGGTAGTGTGACTTCTCCAAATTTTTTCTTTTTTGAGATTGTTTTGTCTTTTCTGAAACCTTTGCCTTTATAAATACTCTCTGGAATCAGTTTGCCAATTTCTATAAAATATGCAGCAAAGTCTAGAATCACTGGACAGACCTTGGTAAAAATCCATGCTTTCTGATATATCTTAGAAGTTGTTTTGTGGGCCTTCTCTAGAAAATACTCCTTAGGAAGACTGGGCTTCATTCTACTTGAACTTCCATATTTTAATTTCTAAAAGGTTGCTGTAATATGTATACTATCATATATTATATTATTATATATAGTCTAATAAATACTTTTCTTTAGGTCTTTGGGTATATTTGTTGCCTTGTCTCTTTTAGTGTCTTTGGTAGTACTGAATTATTATTGTTACAACATTGAGAATATAAGTGTTGATTTAGTAGGAGAAAAACAGGAAAGTAACATAGCACATCATTGATTAAATCTGTCAACAAAGGACGTATAAGAGAATTAAGCTTTTTCCTCTGTAGTATCAGAATTGATCTTCCTTCTGCTATGTTACAGTTTCTTGACAGGTATTAGGGAAATATTCAGGGACACAGTTTTTATAGCACTGTAATTAATGAAATATCAGTACTACAATGAAGTGGCATTCTTGCTTTTATATTTCCAAATGAGCTTGAGTTTTCAAAAAATTCAAATAGGCTACTTTTTTTTTTGCTGCTATCTTGAAGTATTTGCTTTAATAATGTTACATTTCTTGGTTACTTTAAATGATTTTTTTCTAGAATTTACCTAACCAAATTGCAGTATTCACTTTTATAATAATTTCTGAGTTGTGGTTTTACATATATAAAACATTACCCACAATTTATGACTCCAGTTAAGTAAATTGGTCCTTTTAGTCTCTTGTAGTAAATACATGTAGATGTTATGAATAAGATCTTACAGGAACTTTTATGTCATTTTAATGGGTTCATGTTTGTATTGAATAATGCAATTGCAACTTTTAATTTCAATTTGGTGTGTTCACAGAATAAAATATTTGAATTAGCAAATGAATTAGGGCACCTCAGAACAGTGATGGAAAGAACTAAGAACTATATTCATTTTATTAGAGTGATCATATTGTTTTATGAGAAAACAAGCCATTTTGCTCTGGATGGCAATTATTTGCGGTAAAGAAGTACCTTGGAATTATAGATCATTTTTCAGTTTTATGGGCATTTCTGTCAGCTGAAAATAATTGCTGATTTGGGCTTTCCTTGGAGCAAGAGGTGGAAATTATTTTATTAACTTTGTATGGAGGCATCTTTTAGTCGTTAATTAGATATATTACTCTGGAAGCAGTGGAATATTGTTTTTTAGAAGTTCAGAATTCTGTAATAGAAGCACAATAAAAGAATAAGTCAGCTGGAGAAAAGCGCCACATATGTGGTTCAGAGAATCTGAGGCTGATGATGATTTAGAGGGCAGCTAAGTGCTAATTGTATGTGCTACAGACATTGAGTCAAAAGGAGTTCAAAGCCTGAAAGATCCTGGTGAGCTTGGTTTTTGTTTTAAAAGATAGTGTGTGATGTACTTATCATGCCCATATTGGGACCACAAAAAGACTTTCCAGTCCTTCCCACAAAATGATCATCAGCTAGAGTTCCCTTGCCTCTGATCCCCCACCCCATTCTGTTATATATAAGCATAGCTCTCGTGTTCCTGAAATTGGGAGGACTAGCTGAACTGGTCGTATATTGGTTTGTTATAGCCTTATTCTGAAATGCGCTCCTGCCAGGACTCTTTGTTTTCTTCACAGCCCCTGAAATTATGCTATGCCTTCAACCTTACGTTGTTCCAGCTACAAATCATAATGAGCAATCATTTTATGTCACTGAGCTAGGTACTACACAGTGTTATAGTTACTTTCCATGTATTGACTTATTTGATCCTCATGTCAATTCTGTGAGATAGGATAATATAAGTTTTTCCATTTTACAGATGGAAACGGAAAAACATTGTCAGGCAGGAAGTGACTGAAGTGAGTTATGAATCAGATTCTCTGCTCTTAATCCTATTCTTTTCTGTCTAACTTGAATTGGTTAAGAAACCCCAAGTAAATTTGTATTATCAGTGTTTCTTTAATATTATTAACGATGTCCTAAGTTTGACAGCTCCAACTTTGTTATTAGAGACCCTCGAAAAAGCTTGTTTGGCAATTTCTTTAATTTCCACTAGAGGTCAGTCTACCACCTGGCAATGTCAGTATTGTCTGCTTCCTGGTCTTGGAAGTGCAAAATTTCAAGTATACTAAATTAAAGAAGTATGCTGTGAAAAAGACTTGGGTAGCAGAATAATTTTTGAATTAGAAACATAATCAAAGAGTCATCTTTATAGTAATAAAGGCATATATGACTATTAAAAGACCCAATATTGGCTGAATAGATTGTATTTGCAGAATTTAATCAAGACATCCTGGGACCAAAAAAAAAAAAAGATATCCTGGGAGATGATAACTGGTGTAGAAAAGGCTAACGACCTTGACCTTTCTTTATTGCCTCTAAACTAACCACACATTAAATATTAAACCAATTTTGGGTTGCTACTCTCCAAATCACATTTAATTCATTCAAGGACGTAGAGTATACTCTGAGAGTAATGAAATAGTGAAATTACTTAGTGTTCACTAATAGATACTCTCTGGTAATTTTAACACAATATGGGTCTGAGGATTTTTTTTAAGTAGCCCAGTGACTTTTTTTTCTCAGCTTTCCTGTTTCAGAAATAACAAGGTATTGAATTACAATGCAGAAACCAGGAGTCTTCATTTAGAAGCAACATTTTCAGGCAACCTCTGTGGTTGGAAAAGAGGAGAGTCATATTTTGGAGGAATCTGGTTAGTTATTTGGAGAGTCCAGCACAGTCCCGAGAAAAGAGTAGTTTAACCAGGAATGTTAGTTCTGTGTAAGAAATGGTTCTGGCTCCTATAGGTTAAATAAAGTCTTTTAGTCAGCCTTCAAACAGACAGAAACAATCTGACTGGACTTCAAATGTGTCACATGGGAAATGAATGGTGACACACAGAAGAGGCCAGGCCAGGGAGGAAAGTTATACAGCTAGCTGGGTCAGCAGAGTTTGTAGGTCTGGATATGGAAGACGTTAAATTCAGGGGACTGCTGGAAGAGAGAGGAACAAGAGAGTCTTCCACGTTGGGGGGGGGGGAGAAGCAGACGGGATATTGGGTTTCCAGGGAGACAAGTCACACCTAAAACCTGAGACCACCAAGCACGAAGGGAAGAGCTGGTGATTCCTAACAGTCCCTTTCCCATGCTGTGTATTTAACACATGCCAGGTACTGTGCTAGGACACTCCATATATATTATCTCATTTCCCTTTTATCTTATAAGGCAGATTCGAATCCCCTTTTACAGACAAGATGACTGAGGCACAAAGAGTTTCAGTAACTCACCCGGGGTAGTATAGCTTGTGCTTGGCTGGACTGAGATTTGAACTCAGGGCTTTGTGACTCCTGCTGGGAAGCTGTGCTTCCTGATGCAGAAGGCATTTCTTTTCTGCCTCAGTTTTATGCTGCCTGCAGGGTAGGGATAGTCATAGGCTTACATCCAATGGGAAATTAACCCCATAGGTAAACCCCAATTACAGCAAAAGTAGAGGGTTATAACTTCCAGGGAGGTGGGAGTAGGGATATTTTTGTTAAAAATGTGAAGTTTCTTCACCTCTGCCTATATTCACAGTAAAGACCTATATTCTCCATGTAGCAGTGATTAGGTGGTGGTGAATCTATCCCTTGTACTTCTCACTACTTTGTTGTTTTTTTTTCCTCTCCTAAAATCCACTAATTATCTTACTAGGTGTTCTCTCTGTTGGCTTGGTTTTTCATAAATGGCACTACTGGAGGTGCCCTCTCAAGGACTTTCTAGAGTCTTAATAGGAAGAGTAGTGGGCCAAGCTAAAAGGAAGTTTAGGGATCACTAATTTGGTCTGTCAGTATACTTTTGTCACTTTATTTTTACACCTGCAGGCAGCAGTGCTTCTGAGATCTTTTGGTCCTTTAAAGATAGCTTTGATCCTGGATCTCTTTCTGCTTGGGATATGTTTTTGAAGGGCTGAGGACAGAATGTCAGCTTTCTTCTCCCAAAGGCACCCGTTGCTGAATTTCCCCTATAATCTGGGGCTTTCATCATTTCCTCCATGTTGATGGTGGCACCAGACCTGGGGAATAGCGTTTATCTTTTGTTTTTTGACCTAAGTGACTGGTTAATGGTGAAAGGGCCATCAGCTAAGAATGCTTTTAATAAGGCCCTCTTTTTTGTGGTCTAGCCAAGGTCTATCTATGGTCAACTGCAAAAAGTATTCCCCAAGTTCTCTCACTTTTTTCATCTGAAGTTGCTTGAAGGTGATTCTTAGGAAGAGTACATCCACATTCTGTACAAGGGCAAGCAAAAGCTGTATCTCTTTATATAGCTTTTAATCTCTTGGTTGAAACTTTGATTTATTTTGACAAAATAATATAGAATTCTTAACCCAGCAGTATCATGTGACACTGGATCCACAAGTGCCAGAATTCCCTTCTAAGTCCGTAGTGGAATTCTCTAAGGCCAAAGTGCCTACTTTCTACCAAGAGGCTTTTGGGATTGAATTAATTCATCTATTTTCAATCCATAAATGTCCAAAGTGAGTTCTCTCTCCCATTTGCTATTTCACAGAGAAAGAAGACATTTGATGGGAATTTCGCTACCAACCAAATCTACAAACCTGCTTGTACCCAACCATTCTTCCTCAAATAGCTTCCCAACCCGCTTACCTACTGGTTTCCACCCTTGATTCTCCTATATCCTGCAACTAAAGTCATATTTTACAAAGACAGATCAGATCATGTCATAGAGCTTACATATTACTTTACATTGCTCTTAGGATAAAGGCTGAAATCTTTAATGTAGACTACCAGCCTCTTTATGAGATGGTTCCTGGCCTCCCTCACCATCTTTGACTGACAACAGCATAGCCCTTCTTCACAGTCCAACCATCATGGTCTCCTTTTGTTTCCTCAAATCTGCCATGTTCCTGCCTGGATCCTCCTTTTGGAACACATTCTTTGCTTCCCCTAGTTAACTGCTCATGGTCCTTTAGATCTCTGCTCAAGTGTCATTCTTCAAGAGAAATCTCAGTGTAGTCATATCTCTTTTAATATCAACTTATTGCATTTTTTCTACATGTTTTTATTGTCAAAAAGTTCAGTTTCTCCCTGATGAGGACTCTCCCTTCACTTTATGTATTGCGTGAGAACCTGAAGATCCCAAATGAGTGTTAGTTTCGGGTGCCAGGTAGAGAGAGACTGGAAATCTGGAAAGTACAATACAGCTGTATAAAGATTTGCTGTTGAAGACTGATCCTGCATAGCCCAAAAGGGCAAATTATCTCTGACATTGTGATGACCTGCCCAAATTACAGAATGTGTCAGTATTTGACACTCATACACTAAGTCATCATTCCTCAACACATAATCTTGTGTTATGGCGGTTATAGGCTAGGCTAGAGCCATTCGTCACTCCTCCTTCATGAGCACTTGGGTTGAGTTGAGCTTAAGTCACCAACTAAGACAGCTCCTGCCTAGCAAGTACTCTTTCAGTGACATTTGCTTCCCTTTTTTCCAGAAGACTTCAGTCATGGCCATGTCACATTTACCCCAACAGGTTTCCTTAACTTTGAATTTCAAGGAATACTCTCAGAAGGCCAATGGGCTTTGCATTCCAAGAAAAAAGGTAGTTATTTTTAGGTTCTACAGCTAAAGAAAAATTCTATTACATCCAGATATAGGGTACTTACTCATCGTGCAGTCTGTCACTAAGAGAGGCAAACCCAAGAGACACCCTACAAAATAAAATTAGACTCAAGGACCTTTTTGCCTCTCCCCATACTTAGAAGCACGACAGAAATTTCTAGCTAAAATAATTTAATCCATACCTCGTGGGCACTCTATTTAATCTTTGCTTTAGCAACCACCCCTTTACTCACTTATTGATCTATTATCCTTGTGATTATTTGTTTAAAACCTGACTTCCTCACTATAATGTAGGTTCCTAGAAGGTACCAACTATTTCTGTCTTCTTCACTGATATATCCTCCATGCCTTTCAAAGTGCTTTGCACATAGTTAACATTCCATGCATATTTGATGAGTGAATGTATTGTAAGTTTTTCAAAGTAGATTTTAATAGTAACAATGACTTCTAAAGATTCAGGAGATATTTAAAAAGTAAAAGCATATTAACCATATTCCCCATCATGGAACTAATTAAAACTCAACAAGCATAATGAAACACAAAGAAAAATTCTGCAAAACTAGGAAATGGCTCAGTTCTAGGCATGGACTGGTATCTAAGAAGTATAGTGAAATATGAATCAAATCTAGGAGGATGCTAAAAGCTGATACACACTTCTCTGGTCTGTAAACAGAGTGTGAATTTCACTAAAAGGAAGTGGAAGGCTTTGAGTGTCCATCCTATGAGGTTTAGGGTTGGAGCAGGCCATGTGAAAAATTGGAAAATCCCAAAGGGAGCTAGTTCCATATCTCAGAATAGTGGGAAAGTAAGGATGAGGGAACAGTATTTTTTTTCAAATATTTGGCTTCTAACCTGTATTGAAGTGAGAGGAGAGAAAGGAAGACATGAGCTTTGCAGAAGTTGACCAGAATCAAATGAACAGAAATGAACAAGAAATAAATTAGCACACCAAAGTTGGCCAAATTGCTTTACTCTAATTATACAGATGAAGTGCATTTCACATCAAGAATTATTTCAGGGGAAAAAAATTATTTCAGGAAACAGAAATTCCAGAAAAATGCATCTCGAGTCACTCAAATAATATGAAGGGAACATAGAGTTTTTAAAAATTGGAATTAAGGAAAAGAAGGCAATTCCCTTCTAGTGATGAGAATCCTGGGCTATGAGGCTTTGGAGCTGTTGCAGCCACATTCCCTGCCTCATGAAGGAAGCTGGTCTGTCTGTGATAGTAAGAGCAAGTCAACATGTAGAAGCAGAAAGAAAGACAGGAGAGAAACCATCCTGGTTGAGACAAAAAGGCATGGTGATAGTGACATTCAAGTGTTATCAATAAGGTCCTGATGCTTTTTATGCATTTCTCAAAGATAGATGAGGTACTCCAGTATCCTTCTAATACATTGCTTTTCTTTGAGCTGGTTCACATTAGGCTTCTACCATATGCTTGCAACTAAGAGTTTTGTAAAATATAATTTAGATACAAAGACAGGCAGAGAAGATCCAACATATGCATTATTGGTGTGCCTGATAAAGAGAGCAGAACCGGTGGACCGAAAAAATTTAGATAGGTAATTAAAAAAACACAAAACTTTAGAAATTAAGGAAATTCTTAGTAGGTAGAATCAAAAAGGCACATGCGCCTTCTAGGAAAAACTGAAACAGGATGATCAAATGCAAGTAAGCACAAGGTAGTAAAGTTAGTGTGCTTCAAGTTTAAGAATCTTATAGGCATCTGGGCAGAAAAAATGAGTCACTCAAAAGGTGAAAAATCAGAGTGGCCTCAAATATGGTGATAGTCAAAGCTAGGAGGCAGTGGATAAGTGTTTCTAGAGCTTTGGTGGGGTATGTGTGGGAAGACCAATACCTGGTCAAGCTATGGTTTATGTTTATAGTTTATATTTAAACAATATTCTCAAATATTCAAGAACCTTGTTCTTGAAAAACTGCCTCGTGAGTCAAATTAGTTATTTTTGTGACAAATAAGGGAAAAGAACTTAGGAATGGAGAAGCAGGTACTCTTTGAAAGTATTGGCGGGACATGTGGAATCCACTTAAATACTGAACTAAGTCAAATCTAAACTGCATTTTATGAAAACAGAAGAAAATGTAAGAACTATACTATTAGTAGCAAGGGAGGATTTATAACAAATATAAGGTGGAGGAAGATAGAAGAGGTAAAGTTATATATAAATGGGTGAACTCATTTTTCTTAGTGGAGAGAGAGTCAGTAGATCCAGCCTAACATTGATGAATTTGCTGGTCCGAGGTGAATCTTGGCACTGCCACATACCAGCTGTGTAACTTTAGATAAGTTTAGATAACTTTAAACCTCATCTGTAGTCACAGAATCTTCATCTGTGTCATGGAGATAATGACACTACCAACGTACGGAGATTGTGGCAAGGATTAAATGCAGTAATGTATGTGAAATGTTCCAACCAGTGCCCAGCCCGGAGTGAGCAGTCAATAAAATTGACTCTTATATATTATAATTTTTATTATTTTAAGGAAAAAATATGGGCAGATAGTTTTATGAAATTAGGATGTGGGGGTCTTTCTAAGCATAACTAAGCATAATTAAAGAGGTAGAAATTTAAAATGAGATGCCATTTTTCACTTATCAAATTGATAAAGATGAGAAAGTTTGAAAATATTTAATGATAGGGTATGGCAAAATAGGCATTATTGGACCTTTTTTGGGGGGCAAGTTGGCAATTTCAAAATTAGAAATGTTCATACCTTTTATCTCTGCAATACTACTTATAAGAATATATTCTACAGGGATGCCTGGGTGGCTCAGTTGGTTAAGCGGCTGCCTTCAGCTCAGGTCATGATCCCAGCGTCCTCGGATCGAGTCCCACATCGGGCTCCTTGCTCCGCAGGGAGCCTGCTTCTCCCTCTGCCACTCTGCCTGTGCTCACTCTCTCTCTCTCTCTGACAAATAAATAAATAAAATCTTAAAAAAAAAGAATATATTCTACAAATATATTGAGAGTACAACGATATATGTAAAAGGGTATTGTTTTATAGCATTGCTTAAAGGAGAAGGGATTTGGAAACAATTTACTTGACTACTGATAAGAGTTTGTTAAGTAACTTAAGGTTCTTATGTACTTTGGAATATTATATAGCCATTAAAGCAAAAGATACATAAATTTATGTACTGATAATGGGAAAGTGGCCAGGCTACAGTATTTAGAGAAAAAAGTAAGTTATATGAGACTAGATACAGTATTATCTTATTTACTAAAAATAATACATAATTTATTCATATAAATGCATAGAAGAGTTCTAGAATGTTACATAAGAACCATTAAAAGTAGTTGTCTCTGAGGTGGAAAATGGAGATGTTATGAACTTTTGTTTTCATTTTACACCTTCTGGACTCTTCCAAATTTTATTGCAGGAGTCATCTTTTAATTTTATAGTAACTAAAAACAAAGAAAAGTAATCTTCCATTGATGGTGACTGGTGACTATGTTGGTTTTAAAAATTGAATTTAATATTTTGGGAATAAAATTATGTGGGATAAATAGCAAAACAAATCAAGTAAGATCAACTCTTCAATAGAGATTATAAGTCCTAACTTTGCATGAAGCACTGAATCGACTTTTCCTGATGCTTGCAGTCCTGGGGAACAGATAATGCCTGATAAATGCTATAAAGAGAGATTCAGACATTTCTCCTAGAGGTTGTGTTTTCCTAATTAAAACCAGATGAAAGGAGATCTGTTTGCAAACACTGTTTTCACTACACGACCATTGTGGCAGTACCAACCCAGAAACTAGCACCAAGGACAAAAGCAGTGCTTTTGTTAAGCTTTGTGAATTCAGCTATGCCAGTTTGTTGCCTTTGGTTTCAGTTATCATGAATAATGGCTGCTGATGGGGTAGAGAAAATGTGAGCAGGTATGCTCATGATGATACTGATGGTGATAGGAAAAGGAGATGAAGTATTCCTGAGCAAAAACTAGGTTTGATCAAATCCTCTATCAGTGATGCTTAACTTTTATGTCACTACATACTTATTGCTGTAAAGGCAATGATTTTATGAAGAAGATTGTACTTTCATGGAGCCAAGCAGATCCCAGCATTTCCTGGAGGTTGGCCATATAATTTATACAAATCTATTTAGAAATTGTGACTTTTTTCTATTAGAGACCCTGTGATTTCTCAAAATCTTGTGATTCCATTGAGCTCAAGACATTTGAACAATAGGAAATGATTGCAGTATCCCATTGGCATTGGCTGTTTGATCCTAAATATTCACATAGTTCTGCTATTTTTAAAATTTTTATTTATATTCATTTAATTAACATATAATGTAATGTTGGTTTCAGATGAAGAGTTCAGTGATTCATCAGTTGCATGTAAACCCTGTGCTCATTACATCACGTGCCTTCCTTAATGCCCATCACCCAGTTACCCCTTCTCCCTACACTTCCCTCCAGTATACTACCCTCTCCTCCCCTCCAGCAACCCTCAGTTTGTTTCCTAGAGTTAAGAGTCCCTTATGATTTGTCTCCCTCTCTGATTTCATCTTACTTTTTTTTTTCCTCCCTTCCCCTGTGCTCCTCTGTCTTGTTTCTTAAATTCCACATATGAGTGAAATCCATAGTTCTGCTATGAACGCTTGTTTTGAAAACCTGAATTTGCTGCAGAGTAGCTGATATATTAGGAAACAATTTGAGCATAAATGAGCTTTGTATTTGCTTATGCACAATTTTGTCAGCAAGAAACACCAGGTGAACCGCAGAATACTGCACCTAGTTGAACTGAGCCGTGCAGGAGTGTTCAAAACGGCACCTCCACACGCCTGGGATGTCTCCCAGTTACCTCACTTGGCGTGTTATGAGCCACACCTACCTGGGGCTACTGCCACACCCCTTCCCTCTGATTCCCTCTGATTTCCCATAGCCTTCTCTGCACGACTTAGCAGTTAGCTCATGAACTCTGGCCTTCAGAACACTCACATTCACAAGCAAACTTCAGGTCTTTTTCAAAATAAGGTAATATACTTAAGTATTTCTTAACCATTTAACATATATAAAGCTGGGCTACCATTTTTCTTAGGTTCCTATCTTTTGTGTGTGTGTGTCACTGACAAAGTTTTTGAGTATTGTGTCCCGAACTGCATTTCCCTCATAAGTCCTGTGTTTTCTAGTGTGTGATTTTTATAGTGTAGTGATTTTTAGGGACGTAGATGTCTCTTTATAGCAAAAATAACGACCTCTTTGAGCAAATCTATGCTGATCCTTTTTCCTTTTCATTTTAAGTTTATATAGCGCATCTGATTTGCAAAATTTCTTGAACAAACACCCCCTGACAGATGATGGAAATCTCCTTTTTCCTTTTGTTGCAGGTACTCCACTGCACCAAGTTAGCCCAGCATTTCCAGGGGTAAGCCAACTTCTCTAGTTCTTTACTGACAATTGGTTAGGCTTTTATAGTTCACATATAACTAATGAATTAAGTGATTTTTCAACATTAAAATTTTGCAAAGAGCTTCATCTTGGAAAAAGACCTCAAATGCTACATGTTGCACTCCTCTGACTTCTCTAGACCTCTATGACTTAAGTTTCATTACACTGCTGATTTTCCATACATTTATTGTTATGTGAAGAAAATACCATACCAAGTTTGTGGTGTGAAATACAAAGGTACAAGTAGCATGGGATTGAAAGCCACATATTTATTATTTGGAAATGAATTATTTGGGAAGAAGTTAGCCATCTTTCTTTGAGGGTTTTGTCTACTACAGTGATGATTTAGGTTTACATAAAATCTTTCATGTTGCATGTTGAAGTTCTTTTTGAGGTTCTAACATGATATGCATAGATCCAAGGAGTCACAAGTGTATAGTCACCTTCTTAATATCTGACTTAGAACGCTTACCCTGTACTCAGATTCTGTTCCCTGTTGTATTTTGCTCAGTAGTTGCCTTGTGAATTATTTCTGTAAAATATGAGGAGTAGGAATGTATATTTTGGCTTGAATACTTGCTTTAAGATTTACTTTATGTTAGAGTATAGACTTAAAAAAATATTATTTATTTATTTATTTGAGAGAGAGAGACAGAGATAGAAAGAGGGAGCATGAGTGGGGAGGAGAGGGAGAGGCAGGTTCCCTGCTGAGCAGGGAGCCTGATGTGGGGTTCAATCCCAGGACCCTGGGATCATGGTCTGAGCCAAAGGCAGATGCTTAACCAACTGAGCCACCCAGGCACCCCTGAAGTATAGACTTTTACTCTAACTTTAGAAGATGGGAATGTGGCCTTAAGTTGACATTTAAGAATTCTTTTCATTTTCTCTTTGAAAGAAAGTATCTTTGCCAGTTTAGCAGAGGGACATTACAGCCATGACCTTAAAATCTCCTCCTCTTCTTCACTCATTCTTCAGAGAATACATACTTGTTAAATGCCTACTATGTGTTGTACTATTTTATATTTGGATAATATGATGATGAATAAAAACAGTACTGTCCTTCCTCTCTAATCTAGTGGGGAAGATAGACATTCATCAATTACTGACCAAAATATGTAATTATAAATTGTGTTAAGTGCAATGAAGGAAAAAGCACAAGTTCCTTTGGAGGAGAAAAAAGCAGGGAGACCTAATTTGGATAAGTGATTAAAAAAGGCCTTTCTGAGGAAGTGACATTTAAACCGAGACCTACAGGATAAGGAGTTTACCGGAAGGGAAAGGGGGTGGAAGGATTTCCAGGCAGAGGCAAGAGGTTTTGTGATATCATTTTATAGTACTTATGACCTTTTTAGATGCTTATATAATTAGGTACTAGTCTATGAGCAAGACAGTTTATAGAGCTGTGTTACTGAAAAGATGCATATAAATTACATTTTTATAAATGAATTCCTGAATTCCTGCAGGCTTACATTATATTCACTGTGCTATATCATCTGCATTTGATTGATGTTCAGTTACTTCAATTACTGCTAGATTGATCTTTCTAAAGCACAACTTTGATGATGCTTTTTCCTGCTCAGAAATCTTTACTAGCTCCCCAATTACCCAATAAAGTCCAGACTTCTCAGCCTTATGGTCAAGCTATTCCAAATTGGTCCTAGTTTCAATGTCCTCCTTCATCTTTAATTACTCCTCTTCGGGCAGTACTCTGTGTTAGCCAACAGAATTTCTAGATGAGTATGGATGCTTTCTTATATGTCTGCCTTCACTTGTGTTAGCTTCTCTTTCCTTGCAATGTGTCTACCTTCTTCCAAGCTGGTCATGCATATTTCCAGGACCATCTCAAATGTTCCCATCTAATCTCAGCATCTTTCTCCGATCCCTCACGCTGTATGTCACTTCTTTCTCTTCTCACTTCTTTTTTTAAAAATATTTATTTTATTAAAAATTTTTTTTAAATTTTCAGCGTAACAGTATTCATTGTTTTTGCACCACACCCAGTGCTCCATGCAATATGTGCCCTCCCTAATACCCACCACTTGGTTCCCCCAACCTCCCACCCCCCGCCCCTTCAAAACCCTCAGGTTGTTTTTCAGAGTCCATAGTCTCTCATGGTTCACCTCCCCTTCCAATTTCCCTCAACTCCCTTCTCCTCTCCATCTCCCCATGTCCTCCATGTTGTTTGTTATGCTCCACAAATAAGTGAAATCATACGATACTTGACTCTCTCTGCTTGACTTATTTCACTCAGCATAATCTCTTCCAGTCCCGTCCATGTTGCTACAAAAGTTGGGTATTCATCCTTTCTGATGGAGGCATAATACTCCATAGTGTATATGGACCGCATCTTCCTTATCCATTCATCTGTTGAAGGGCATCTTGGTTCTTTCCACAGTTTGGCGACCGTGGCCATTGCTGCTATGTACATTGGGGTACAGATGGCCCTTCTTTTCACTACATCTGTATCTTTGGGGTAAATACCCAGTAGTGCAATTGCAGGGTCATAGGAAGTTCTATTTTTAATTTCTTGAGGAATCTCCACACTGTTCTCCAAAGTGGCTGCACCAGTTTGCATTCCCACCAACAGTGTAAGAGGGTTCCCCTTTCTCCACATCCTCTCCAACACACGTTGTTTCCTGTCTTGCTAATTTTGGCCTTTCTAACTGGTGTAAGGTGGTATCTCAATGTGGTTTTAATTTGAATCTCCCTGATGGCTAGTGATGATGAACATTTTTTCATGTGTCTGATAGCCATTTGTATGTCTTCATTGGAGAAGTGTCTGTTCATATCTTCTGTCCATTTTTTGATATGATTATCTGTTATGTGTGTGTTGAGTTTGAGAAGTTCTTTATAGATCCTGGATATCAACCTTTTGTCTGTACTGTCATTTGCAAATATCTTCTCCCATTCCGTGGGTTGCCTCTTTGTTTTGTTGACTGTTTCCTTGGTTGTGCAGAAGCTTTTGATCTTGATGAAGTCCCAAAAGTTCATTTTCGCTTTTGTTTCCTTTGCCTTTGGAGACATATCTTGAAAGAAGTTGCTGTGGCTGATATCGAAGGGGTTACTGCCTATGTTCTCTTCTAGGATTCTGATGGATTCCTGTCTCATGTTGAGGTCTTTTATTCATTTCGAGTTTATCTTTGTGTACGGTGTAAGGGAATGGTGGAGTTTCATTCTTCTATATATAGCTGTCCAGTTTTCCCAGCACCATTTATTGAAGAGACTGTCTTTTTTCCACTGGATATTTTTTTCTGTTTTGTCGAAGATTATTTGACCGTAGAGTTGAGGGTCCATATCTGGGCTCTCTACTCTTTTCCACTGGTCTATGTGTCTGTTTTTATGCCAGTACCATGCTGTCTTGGTGATCACAGCTTTGTAGTAAAGCTTGAAATCAGGTAACGTGATGCCGCCAGTTTTATTTTTGTTTTTCAATATTTCCTTAGCAATTCGGGGTCTCTTCTGATTCCATACAAATTTTAGGATTATTTGCTCCAGCTCTTTGAAAAATACTGGTGGAATTTTGATCGGAATGGCATTAAAAGTATAGATTGCTCTAGGCAGTATAGACATTTTGGCAATGTTTATTTTTCCGATCCAAGAGCGTGGAATGGTCTTCCATCTTTTTGTGTCTTCTTCAATTTCTTTCATGAGTGTTCTGTAGTTCCTTGAGTACAGATCCTTTACCTCTTTGGTTAGGTTTATTCCCAGGTATCTTATGGTTCTTGGTACTATAGTAAATGGAATCGATTCTCTAATTTCCCTTTCTGTATTTTCATTGTTAGTGTATAAGAAAGCCACTGATTTCTGTACATTGACTTTGTATCCTGCCACGTTACTGAATTGCTGTATGAGTTCTAGTAGTTTGGGGGTGGAGTCTTTTGGGTTTTCCATATAAAGAATCATGTCATCTGTGAAGAGAGAGAGTTGACATCTTCCTTGCCAATTTGGATACCTTTTATTTCTCTTTGTTGTCTGATTGCTGTTGCTAGGACTTCTAATACTATGTTAAACAAGAGTGGTGAGAGTGGGCATCCTTGTCGTGTTCCAGATCTCAACGGGAAGGCTGCGAGCTTTTTCCCACTGAGGATGATATTTGCTGTGGGTCTTTCATAGATAGATCTTATGAAGTTCAGGAATGTTCCCTCTATCCCTATACTTTGAAGCATTTTAATCAGGAACGGATGCTGGATTTTGTCAAATGCTTTTTCTGCATCAATTGAGAGGACCATGTGGTTCTTCTCTCTTCTCTTATTGATTTGTTCTGTCACATTGATTGATTTGCAAATGTGGAACCGTCCTTGTAACCCAGGGATGAATCCCACCTGGTCATGGTGGATAATCTTTTTAATGTGCTATTGGATCCTGTTTGCTAGGATCTTGTTGAGAATCTTAGCATCCATATTCTTCAGTGATATTGGTCTGAAATTCTCCTTTTTGGTAGGGTCTTTGCCTGGTTTGGGGATCAGGGTAATGCTGGCTTCATAAAAAGAGTCTGGAAGTTTTCCTTCTGCTTCAATTTTTTGAAACAGCTTCAGGAGAATAGGTGTTATTTCTTCTTTGAAAGTTTGATAGAATTCCCCACGGAATCCGTCAGGTCCTGGGCTCTTGTTTTTCGGGAGGTTTTTGATCACGCTTCAATATCATTACTAGATATCGGTCTACTCAGGTTGTCAATTTCTTCCTGGTTCAATTTTGGGAGTTTATAGTTTTCCAGGAATGCATCCATTTCATCTAGGTTGCTTAGCTTATTGGCATATAACTGCTGATCATAACTTCTAATGATTGTTTCTACTTCCTTGGTGTTAGTTGTGATCTCTCCCTTTTCATTCATAATTTTATTAATTTGGGATTTCTCTCTTTTCTTTTGGATTAGTGTGGCCAGTGGTTTATCGATCTTATTGATTCTTTCAAAAAACCAGCTTCTAGTTTCATTGATACGTTCTACTGTATCTCTGGTTTCTACCTTATTGATCTCTGCTCTAATCTTGATTATTTCCCTTCTTTTGTGTGGAGTTGGTTTGATTTGTTGTTGATTCTCCAGTTCTTTAAGGTGTAGAGACAGCTGGTGTATTCTGGATTTTTCAATTTTTTTGAGGGAGGCTTGGATGGCTATGTATTTCCCCCTTAGGACCGCCTTTGCTGTATCCCATAGGTTTTTGGACCAAAGTGTCTTCATTCTCATTGGTTTCCATGAATTGTTTAAGTTCTTCTTTGATCTCCTGGTTGATCCAAGCATTCTTTAGCAAGGTGGTCTTTAGCTTCCAGGTGTTTGAGTTCCTTCCGAACTTTACCTTGTGATTGAGCTCCAGTTTCAAAGCATTGTGATCTGAGAATATGCAGGGAATAATCTCAGTCTTTTGGTATCAGTTGAGTCCTGATTTGTGACCCAGTATGTGCTCTACTCTGGAGAAGGTTCCATGTGCACTTGAGAAGAATGAGTATTCTGTTGTTTTAGGGTGGAATGTTCTGTATATATCTATGAAGTCCATCTGGTCCAATGTGTCATTCAATGCTCTTGTTTCTTTATCGATTTTCTGCTTTGATGATCTGTCTATTACTGAGAGAGGAGTGTTAAGATCTCCTGCTATTAATGTATTCATATCAATATGACTCTTTATCTTGATTAATAGTTTTCTTATGTAGTTGGCTGCTCCCATATTGGGGGCCTAGATATTTACAATTGTTAGATCATCTTGGTGGATAGTCCCTTTAAGAATGATATAGTGTCCTTCTGTATCTCTGACTATAGTCTTTAGTTTAAAATCTAATTTATCTGATATGAGAATCGCTACCCCGGCCTTCTTATGAGGCCCATTGGCGTGAAAGATGCTTCTCCATCCCTTCACTTTCAGTCTGGGTGTATCTTTAGGTTCAAAATGGGTCTCTTATAGACAACATATGGATGGACCCTGTTGTTTTATCCAGTCTGCAACCCTGTGTTGTTTTATGGGCGCATTTAGGCCATTCACATTGAGAGTGATTATTGATAGATACGTTTTTATTGACATCGTGTTACCTTTGAAGTCTTTTCTTTCAATGATATTTTTAGGATTTTTTCTCTTTTATAGAACCCCCCTTAATATTTCCTGCGGTGTTGGCTTGGTGGTTGCATAGTCTTTTAAGCCTTGCCAGTCTTGGAAACTCTTTATCTCTCCATCCATTTTGAATGTCAGTCTTGCTGGATAAAGTATTCTTGGCTGCATGTTCTTCTCATTTAGTGCCCTGAATATATCTTGCCAGCCCTTTCTGGCTTGCCAGGTCTCTGTGGACAGGTCTGACGTTATTCTGATGGGCTTTCCTCTGTACGTAAGGAGCTTCTTTGTCCTAGCTGCTTTCAAGAGGGTTGCCTACAATTATAATTCTTCGTTCTTACTATCAGGTGTCTCGAGGACTTTTGAGAATCTATAATCTTTGGGGGAAACCTTTCTGCCTCTAGTACATGAACGCCGGTTCCATTCGTGAAATTTGGAAAATTTTCATGGAAAACTTGTTCCACTATATCTTCTAGACTTCTTTCTTTCTCCTCCCCTTCAGGGATTCCAATAATTCTGACGTTGGAATGTTTCATGGCATCATTTATTTCCCTAATTCTGTTTTCGTGGCTTCTAAGCTGTTTGTCCCAGGCTTCCTCCTGATCCTTTCTCTCTATTTGTTTGTCCTCCAGATCACTAATTCTATCTTCTGTCTCAGTTACCCTAGCTTTTAGAGAATTTAGATTAGATTGGAACTCATTGAGAGCATTTTGAACATCATCCCTGGTGGCTTTCAGTTCTGCCCTAATCAATTCTGTTTGGTCATCCATGGCTTTCTCCAACCTAGTTATTGCCTGGATAATTGTTAGCTTGAATTCCCTTTCCGACATATTGTCTATGTCGATAGCCATTAACTCTGTTGCAGAAGGCCCATCCTCTGTATTTTTCTTCTGTTGGGCATTCCTCCTCCTAGTCATTTTGGTGAGAGATGGCTGAATGGATGTAGCTGGATGTATCGACCGTGGTGCAGTCAAGGTGCACCCTGGAACGCTTCTGAGCAATCAGGATTCCACACCCAAACGAGAGAAAAAAGAAAAGAAAAAGAAAAAAAGAGAGAGAGAGAGACAGGGGAAAAAAGGGAAGATAAAAGAGAAGGCTCAGCTCAAATGGGCCCCAAGGTAAGATTTATGAAGTATACAAACAAAAACAGAGAAACAAAAGGACTGATAAAAGTCTATGCCAAGGGAAAAAAAAATATGTATATATATATAAAAGCAAAAAAAAGGAAGAACCTCGTCAAAAAGAACCCCAAGTATAAGATTTATATACTATCAGGACAAACACAAATACACAGAAACACTGGCGGAAGAAAAAGATGGGAGAGTGGTTATAAATTCTCAGTGTGTGCGAGGAAGGTATTTTGATTCTTCCTGGATGTATCTTGATATCTTTGTTAAAGGACTCAACTTTCCTACGATAAAGGGGGATTAAAAATTGGTTTACCTATAGGGGTAACATTGATTGGGGAAAGGGGATTACCTTGAAGTTTAACTCTATATGAATATTAGAAAATAAAAATAAAAAAAGAATAAACTAGGCTAAACTAAACTAAAATTTAAAAAAATTTAAAAAATAGAAAAGCAAAAGAAAAACATGGGTGTATGTATCAAATAGTTCAGATTAAAACGTTATTATGGAATTTGATGTACTGGACATCTCACTGTGATGGTAAATAGGTTAAAAAATTATCTATATAAAAAAAAATGAACCAGAGTAGTGGGAACGAGTTAAAAATAAAAGTTGTATCTATGAAGTAATGGTGGTTGTTCTCTTGTCGTCTTTTATTTTCCTTTTTTTTTTTTTTTCCTGTTTGGTTTTCTGGGGGAGGGGCCTGCCACTTGGGTTTTCAGTCAATGATGTTCCCTGAGTTAAGTCCTCCCCCCCCCCCAAGGGGGTGGGCTCTGAGGAAACCGGTTTTTCAGGCTTTTGTTCTCTGGAAGTTTTTATGTTTGTTCATTTGTTTTCTCTCATCTTGACAGCTTTTGATGGCTTTTGGAGGTTTAGAGGAAAGCAAACTGCACCCCAACCTCCCTTTCAGAGAGAAGCCTCAGTCTGCTCCCCTGTGGGTGCTGCAGCCCCTCGGCTGCTGGCAGAGCAGGTTCCGAGTCTCGATCCCTGGGGGTGCAGGATCTCCTTCTTGTACGCAAAACCATGGCAGCAGTGGCTGTCTGGGCCGCTCCAGACCACCAGAGAGGTTCCAAGCAGCGTTCGCACACTGAGATTTTCCCACTGGCTGGGGCTGGGAGTGCCTGGTCTTTCCAGGTCCGAGAGCACCGGGCTTCGCGCCCCTCTCCCAGGGGAGGGTGTGGGGCGTGCGCGTCTCAGGCTCCGATAGCCCAGTGCAGCGTTCTGCCGTCTGGCGAGGCTCCCAGCCCCTCACGGGAGCCAGACCCCACGCGTTCTCAGGTGCTCTGGCGACTCAGGGACCAAGACCTGGTTTCTCCGCTGTACTCTCTCTGGCTCAGCGCCAGGGGTGGCTGTCCTGGGTCCAGGGGCTTAAGCCCCTGTCCCTACCACCCCGATTCCCACAATTTCCCCCCGGGATCCTTTGCTCTTTTTGAGTGCTTTCAACCAGACTCCAAGTTAATGCTGGTCCCCAGATGCAGGGCACCCTCGTACTGGGTTATTACTTTCCAATTGGTCGCCTCTGGTGGCTCCCTCCCCCTTTTGTCTCTCTTCCAATATCAGTCCGACGTTCCCACTCCACTTTACCTGCCCACTGGTGTCTTCTGCCCCTGTAGAGATCCAGACATGTATAATTCTGATCTCAGGCTGATTTCATGGGTGATCGGAGTTCTTTGATAAGTAATCAGCTCACTTTAGGGTACAGGTTGAAATGGCGCCTCCTCCTACTTCCCCGCCATCTTGTCTCTCCCTCCTCTTCTCACTTCTTATGGCATTTTATTTTTACTGCTCTTGAGGCACTTCTCCCTTCTTACTTTGTTTTGAAGTTATTTCTAGGCATGTCTTATCATCCCAGCTAGACTTATAAGCGTCTTGAGGCCGAAGCCTGTGATGGGTAAGTCTTTGCTTCTCTTGCTGTGCCTGACACAGTCCCTTGCAAATGTAGCCTCCAAAGAAAAATTTTGGAAGGAATTTGTAAGTTAATTTTTGGTTGCTTGATTGCTCTTCAAAAGTAGTTAATGATTTCTAAACAGATGTATCCAGGGACTGAAATATAAATATATATAAGAATCTTTTGTAATGTTAGTCTTCCTAAATTCAGATTTTTCTTACAAAGGGATGCTACTTGTTTGGGATGTTTATATGTCTTTTTGCCCATTTCAGTGACATTGATTCACAGAGATTATTTTAGATTCATAAGTGGTGCTGTCATTTCCATTTTTGCCTCCCTTTTGAAGGTTTGCATGCTCATTTAGCCGTAAAAAAGAATGAAAAGAACAAATCAGCACCCTCTCTGGTTGTTGATACCCAGCGGGGAGAAATAGATTTGAAAGCATGTCTAGGTAATGTATTTATTTTGATTGTTTTGGGTTTTCCAAGTGAATGTGACTTTAAATGAGTTTGGAATAGTTCCATATAGAATTTCGTTATTCATTGGCTCATTTGGACCTATACTTTTGGTAAACAACTTCCTATTTATAACTTTTTATTAAAACCTATTTCCCTTCAAGAAGTTGTGCCCTTCACTTCTATTTGAATAAACATTTGAACAGCTTCTAGATAGCTCTTCAACATATGACTGTAAGACCCATGTCATGGCTTTAGTTGATATAATTCTAAGGGTTTTTTTTTTTTTAACTGAAATAACATTATCTCAGGTGATATTTAAATATACAAATGGTGATATATTTCTTATAGAAATATGTATCTCCAAGGACAATTAAAACAAAGTATGTGTAAATATTTATAATTGATTTAGTATTTGTAATTAACTTTATTGTTTTGGCTAGAAGCATTTCTTTATAAGTCTCAGTTATATTCATTTTTTCCTCCTTTTATAAGTGGTAGTTTTTTAAATGAGAAATCATTTAGGAATTCCACATCTTTACGATTAGCTCTATTGTTCTTAAAATTTAGCCCTGGGATAGAATATGATTCTGTACCAGTTAATGAGTGTATATGAATTATCAGAGAGTTTTTTCCTTAAATATATTCTTTATTTTTCATATAAAATTATAAAAAACCAAAAATATTAAAAAGTCATAAGGAAAAAATGAAATATGTCCTTCATTCAGAATTCTTCAGAAACAATCTTCTTCAGAAACAATCATCACACTAGCTATTTGTTAATAAAGATCAATCTCTGGCTACTTAATAATTATGACCACATATAAATCTGGGTTAAAAAAATCTGACTTCCTCTCTGGAGGCAGTTTTCATATTGGATTAAGTTGGGGATCCTAGGTTTTTCAAAATTCCTTTAAGATTATTTTGACATGATAATTGTAGATTACTATTTAGGAAGATCATGTGACAGGAGACTATTAAATTTTTCTAGTTACATTGTTCACATGATGAGTATTTCTAAAGACTGTGTGTTTTACTTTTTTAGTCTTATAAATTTGAAATACCTTGTTTTATCAACAAATGTGGCTGAGAAAAGTAGTAGTGCTGTAATTCCCATAGTTAAAAACTATGTATTTTTGAGCCATTAATCACTGAAGGCATTCGAAAATGTTTTCATCTGTTAATTTGAGTGATGGTTCAATTGTCAATGTAGTGTTCCTCTCTTTGATTCCTTGGATCCATGTCGTAGGACAAGATCCTTTATGTAACTTTCATTTGGTCATATGCGACAGCATGTAGGGATCCAATAAATGACTAGAAAAAGACCTTGAGAACAGATATAGAGTCTGTATTAAGCAGCATCAAATTGAAGGAGGTAATAAGAAGCTATAAAAGGTGGAAATGAAATCATTTTGTTTATTAAGGTTCTTTCATTCATTCAGAAGTTTGATTTCATTGAATTATGTACCTGATATTGTTTTGGAGTTTTTCAGCCCTGGCACTACTGATAGTTTGGACTGGACAATTCTTTTTGAGGGGTCGTCCTATGCATTGTAGATGTTCAGCGGCATCTCTGGCTTCTATCCTCAGATGTCACTAGCGTGATCCTTGTTGTGACAATTAAATATGTCCCCAGACATTGCCAGATATCCTCCAGGGGACAAAATCACCTCTGGTTGAGAATCACTGTTTTAGATGAACACTGTAAAAGCAAATTTTTTGAAATGCATTTTGCATTTTTTCCCTATTTCAAATATTGTACATGTTCCATGTGATTTGATCTTTCAATATTTTCCAGGTAGTGCCCTACCTGAAAAAAATGGCTTAGGTGCTATAATGGAATATGGAACTAGCCATATTAGCTATAGAACTGCTGAAAAACCTTACATTTGAAAATTAACAGGTGATTTAATCATGATTCTATAGCATTTGTAACATCCTGGATCAAAGGATCTACCTCTTTCTTGATCTTTTGAAACGTACTTTGGAGCCCAAGAAAAAATTTTTACAAAGAAACCTTCTAATGCCTGTTATTTTCCTCCTCTAAGTATGATCCTATTCATCTTTTGTTTTAAAGGCTCTGTAACTTATTGCTACTGCATGAAAATTCCATTATTATAGAGACTCTTCTCTTCTCTGCTGCATCCTTTTCTGAAGTTATGAGAGATGTGAAACATATTCTGAAAATTCATTCAAAGCTTTAAAACTTATTATATCCAGGAAAGACAGATTTAAGATTGCTGAGGTTTCTGGTTGGGGTACTTCAAGTAGAAATCCATACTCCATTAGGCTCTATAACATTGTGACCTTAATTTTCCAGATATTTTGCCCTTTAAATTGAAAGCAGTATTTTAATACTATTTAAGTCTTCTGGAGGGGCTTGTAATATCACAGACTTAAGTTGTGAAACATTCGAAACAAATGAAAAGTAAAATAGCAAGTGACTTAGGCCTGTAGAATTTTATATATTTTTTATTCTAAAATATACAATGATAGAAAGATATGCATGGAATGTGCTTAATGCACTGAAGTTGGTGGGGGAAAAAAGCTATTTAGTAAGGAATTGTTCATACTGTACTTGAGCAGAATTTCTTTCATGGGTTTTTTTTCTTGACATTGCCTAAAGAGTTTCTCATTAGGAATAGTTAAGTTCTCTGAAGTTAGGAAATTTACTTTGTATAAAACTATGGTCTGGGTGAAATGAAAATCTACTTGGACAATAGCTACCGAGTTATCTTGCTTCAGCAGATAAAGCAGAAAATGTAAAACTGTATTATACCACAGAGTCAAGAAACCGAGAACTATTTAAAAAAAAAAAAAACCTCTATGGAAAAGGAGAGATGAAAAGCCTCTTGTTCTTTCATTAGTAAATTAGGTCAGTTTTAAAATAATACACTCATTGAAAAATGTACACATTTCTCAAGTAATTGATATAATTTAATCCAATTCATATCTTAAGGTATAAAACTGAATTCTTTAGGGGCTCTTAATTGCTTCATCTATTTTCCATTGTAAAATGTTGTTTAGAACCTAAATTGATCATATAATCTTTTCTTGTGGCTCACTGAAGGATGATACATCAAATATTATTTTTTAATCTATAGAAGCTTAAAATTTATTTTATTCTCTGTTTGTGTATTATTTTAGTTATGAGTTAGCTATTAAGGGGATATGATAACCTCCCTGAATTCTTTTTATACATATTCTTGTTAGTTAAGTGCCAAGTAAATTACATGATTATGTTAATGTCAAGTAATTATTCCATGAATTACTAGGGGGCTTTCTTTAATGTAAAGAAGCAATTGCAGGTAGATTCTCCAAATCTCTTGCTGTCCTGTTGCAGTCCAAAATTAGAGCAGTTTATCTTTATTGGTATTGATGTTTTATGGGCGCTCCATTACTTAAGGCTAAAGGTGAAAAGATTTTTGCCTGTTTGTAGGATGTATAGCCTGTTTTTCTTTTTCCTCTGTACTTTACATTTATTTCTTTAAAAAAATTTTTTTTATAAACATATAATGTATTATTAGCCCCAGGGGTACAGGTCTGTGGATTGTCCGGTTTACACACTTCACAGCACTCACCTAACACATACCCTCCCCAATGTCCATAACCCCACCACCCTCTCCCTACCCACCCCCCGCAACCCTCAGTTTGTTTTGTGAGATTAAGAGTCTCTTATGGTTTGTCTCCCTCCTGATCCCATCTTGTTTCATTTATTCTTTTCCTACCCCCTGAACCCCCCACGTTGCATCTCTGCTTCCTCATATCAGGGAGATTATATGATAATTGTCTTTCTCTGATTGACTTATTTCACTAAGCATAATACCCTTTAGTTCCATCCACGTCGTCGCAAATGGCAAGATTTCATTTCTTTTGATGGCTGCATAGTATTCCATTGTGTATATACATACCACATCTTCTTTATCCATTCATCTGTTGATGGAAATCTAGATTCTTTCCATAGTTTGGCTATTGTGGACATTGCTGCTATAAACATTTGGGTGCACGTGCCCCTTCGGATCACTACGTTTGTATCTTTAGGGTAAATACCCAGTAGTATAGCCTGTTTTTTGCTGAAAGTTTGGTTCACCGAGTCTCCAGGTCAGTGTTTAGTCTCTGTCTTACTCCTTTACCTTATTCAGATACACTATCTTCCAAATGATTACTCAGCCTCATCAGACCAGGGCAAGAAAGATCAGTCCTGCTGAGAGAACAACTTTAAAGATGCAGGGCAGTGTTCCAAGATGGCTCTCAAACACCACCCCTTCCCCCAACAAGACTGGCCTTGATATTGATATATGAATATATATGATATATGATGTATATGATATATGAATGTCTTTTCTAGGGGCACCTGGGTGGCTTGGTCAGTTAAGCATACAACTTTCGGTTTCAGCTCAGGTCATGATCTCAGGATTATGAGATTGAGCTCTGAGTGGAGCCCTGAGCGTGGAGCCTGGTTAGGGTTCTCTCTCTCCCTCTTCCTCTGCCCCCTGCCTACCTCCTGCCACTTGTGCGCCTGCTTTCTCTCTTTCTCACTCACTCTCAGTGTCTCTCAAAAAAAAAAAAAAAGTCTTTTCTATAAATTTTGCAAATCATTCAGTCATAAAATCCTTCTGGCTAGATCTGACATTTCTTGGATGGGCTGAACACCAAAGGGAGAACAGATTCTGGACGACTCTTCAACTTACTCATTCCAGTTTATATCATCAAGTATATTTAGAAACATTCCTTTTAGTTTTCACGTACTGTCCTCCAGTCAGAGTGGTGAACTGGCCAGACAGCAGTGGTTCATTGTCCCATAATCATCACCTGAAATATTTCCAGGCCCCAGACTTTTAGGGATTCTTTTCTTAGGAGATTGTAACCCTAGATCCTTCTCCTCTTTAGGACCTTTTGAAAATAGTAGACATTCTGCTCCTTGTTCAAAGCTTGTAGGGACGTGCATATACACGTGTGTTCATTCGTTCATTCATTCATTCATTCATTCGGCCTTTGTTGAACATCAGACACTAGTGCAGGACACATCTTGTCTGTTTGGTCACTCAGCAAAATTCATGGGAAATTGCCTATGTCCCCAAGAAATTCATTTTTCCAGAAAAATTCCTGCTTTTTTCTTTTAGTTTTTCTTTAGTTAGTAGCAACAAAGAAATCTATAAAATTATACTTAAGATTGCTAAAATGACATGATTCACCCTTAATATTTCCCTTAATAGAACATCTCAGCATAGGAATAGAGGACATAAAGAAAACCAAATGAAATTTTAAAGTCCTGAAAAATATAACAATTGAAAAAAAGTCACTTGTATTTCGATTTAGGCTTAATTAAATTCTAGTTCAACAGTTAAATAATAATACTTGACAGGCGGTGCTGTATACTTTCTATTGTATCACATAATGAGCATCACACCACATCGTCAGACACGGGGTCTGGTTGTCCCGCTTTTGGTGAGGCTTTTGGTGAGGCTGATACTGATCAGTGAGCTCAGGTGTTGTCACCCTGACTCCCTCCCGCCCCCTCCACCCCATTGTGCAGTTCCTTACCAACCTTTCTTTTCTGTAATCTTGGTGTTCTGAAATTTTATAATTACTGATGTGGATCATTTTTCATTAATTTTGCTGTGAACTCTGTGGACTCTTCCAATCTGGAAATTCATGTCCTTTACTCCTGAGAAGTTTATTTGTATTATTTCTTTGATCATTTCTTCTCTTTCAATTTCTTTATCCTTTTTCACTTGAACTCATTATTCATGTGTTGGACCTCCATATCATTTAATTTTTCTCATCTATTCACTCTCATTTTCCATCTTTTTGTCATTGGGGTCTATTTTCTAAGACATTTCTGAAATTTACTTTCTAACTCTTTTAATTTTTTTAAAGGATTTTAAGAACTCCCTCTGGTTTCTGAATGTTCTTTTGTTGTAGCTTCTTATTTTATGGATATGATATCTTTTAACTTTGGAGAATGTTACAATATGGCATAATTCTGCTCCTGGCCTTCCCTCTGTTTTCTTTGAGTTCATTTTCCCCCATTTGTTTTTGTTTTCTTTCACTTTTGTGTCTCACATAAAATGTCTAGCTGTACTTGCTTGTGTTTTCCCATTTAAGAATGAGGTATCAAGATTGTATGACAGGCTGTGTGTCGGCTCAGTCAAGGTGACCTGGTGAGGATCTAAGTCTCTTTTTCTGGGGGCTGCAGGAAAGGAATCCTTATATGTCAGTATCTGTGCATCTGGTGTGTGTGTGTGTGTGTGTGTGTGTGTGTGTGTGTGGCAGCTTCTCCAGTGAGGCGGATCTGCTCTCCTGTGTGCTCGCTATAAGCCTGGCTCCCAGCACTCTGGGATGGAAGCAGGGGATGACGGCTCTGGAAACTCAGTATGGTACTTCACTTTTGATCTCAGATATACTTGCATCCCAAGCCAGAAAAGGTACCTGCCTGACAGGGTAACTTCTGGTCTTTTGTGGGCTGGGGAGAAATAGTGGTCTGGCTGTGTAGAATGTAGGGTTACTTTTGAAATTTTTGCATTGATTGGGACAACTCAAATCTGTAAAGTGTTTTATTTATTTATTTATTTTAAAAAAGATTTTATTTATCTATTTGAGAGAGAGAATGAGAGAGAGAGCATGAGAAGGGGGAGGGTCAGAGAGAGAAGCAGATTCCCCATGGAGTTGGGAACCTGATGTGGGACTTGATCCCGGGAGCTCAACCAACTGAGCCACCCAGGCACCCCTGTAAAGTGTTTTAGTAACATTTTAGATAATAAGCCAAATTCAGTGTCTGGACCATTTAAGTTTCTTGTATTGAGACCCCGAAGAGAGTAGTGAACAGTACCAGACACTGGTAACTGGGACTAAAGTGACACCCTCACACCCAGGCAGTCATGGCAAATTTACCATATTTTTCTGTCTCATTTGTGTAAAAGAAATAATATTTTTTCTAAACCTCGTTGCTGTACCAGGTTTAGGGGTGAGTTTCCACATGCGTTCCTTCCTGGATATCTTTCTAAGGTGCTTAGAGAATTCTGTCCTCCCAGGAAATATTTGTCCTCTTCTCTTCCTTAATGTTTTATTCAATATTTTACATTTTCTCTGAGACGCCCAGTGTGCAGCGTCCTTTCAAAGGCAACTTCTTCATAGTTGTTGGTCTTAAGATCAATAGGACCTTACAAAGACATACTTTTACTTCTGAGTATTGCAGATTGCAGTTCTTTAATAATAGCAATTTCATTTTGGTGGATCAGGTGTCACTCAAAACAGTAGAATGCCCACTGGAACCACAGATCACCTAATTGTTTTCAATGGACGATGATTTAATATGTTACAAAATTGTATAGAGCCATTTCTCATGCCTTAGAGCAGTGGCTTTCAAACATTTTTAGCCCTGACCTCAGGATGAAAAAATTTACCTTGCTGCACACACACAGACACACATACATTTGAAGAAATAATTTATAATAACACTTTATGACAAGTGTTAGACTCTCATATTTTTCTATTCTACTTAATTTTAGAATGTTGTGCCCCACAAATGACTTACAATTCAAAATCCCTGTACTTGTGATTCTTAATATTTGACGGGATGATGGCAGATTGTGGACCATTTTGGCATTCTGATGAAAGTGTCGGTATCTCCTCTCAGAAAAATGGACATACACACATTTTTGCATACATTTTCAGGAGACTCACAGTCTTTAGGCATAAACATGGACTCCTTAGTTCTAGAAGCTTCTATTCTAGATAAAATTTGGAATTATCTTGCTTTCCTGATAGATTTTCCCCAGCATGCCCAGACAAATATCAACCGCACAGCAGATATTCTGCTCTTCCTCCCTTCTTCTTTCTAAATATTATTAACATAGGCTTGTAGACCAGAGAAATAATGTGAACAGCAAAACTTCCTCTTGTGTATCAAGGTTAAAAATTTTAGAGGAATGCAAGTTGGTGCAGCCACTTTGGAAAACAGTGTGAAGATTCCTTAAGAAATTAAAAATAGAGCTACCGGGGCCCCTGGGTGGCTCAGTGGGTTAAGCCTCTGCCTTCCACTCAGGTCATGACCCCAGGGTCCTGGGATCGAGCCCTGCATCGAGCCCCACCTCGGGCTCTCTGCTCAGCAGGGAGCCTGCTTCCCCTTCTCTCTCTGCCTGCTTCTCTGCCTACTTGTGATCTCTGTCTGTCAAATAAATAAATAAAATCTTTAAAAAAAATTAGAGCTCCCTTATGACCCTGCAGTTGCACTACTGGGTATTTACTCCAAAGGTACAGATGTAGTGAAAAGAAGGGCCATCTGTACCCCAATGTACATAGCAGCAATGGCCACAGTCGCCAAACTATGGAAAGAACCAAGATGCCCTTCAATGGATGAATGGATAAAGAAGATATGGTCCATATATACAACGGAATATTATGCCTCCATCAGAAAGGATGAATACCCAACTTTTGTAACAACATGGGACGGGACTGGAGGAGATTATGCTGAGTAAAATAAGTCAAGCAGAAAGAGTCAATTATCATATGGTTTCACTTACTTATGGAGCATAAGGAATAACATGGAGGACATTGAGAGATGGAGGGGAGAAGTGAATTGGGGGAAATCGGAGGGGGAGACAAAGCATGAGAGACTGTGGACTCTGAGAAACAAACTGAGGGTTTTGGAGGGGAGGTGGATGGGGGGTTGGGTGAGCCTGGTGGTGGGTATTAAGCGAGGGCACATATTGCATGGAACACTGGGTGTGGTGCATAAACAATGAATTTTGGAACACTGAAAAAAAATTTTTTTTTAAATTTCAGAGGATCCTTATTCTTCCTGGGCATAGAGTTGTCTCTGTAGTATTTAGAGTCAGGGCACAGGGACACATGCTGGTATCTGACATGTCAGGAGCCATTGTGTCCTTTACAGAGCTGTTCCTTTGCTAGGAACTTCACATATCAGTCCCCTAGCAATTGCATGCTGACTTCTGGCCGTCTTCATTTCTGGTAGAGAAACTTATTTATTACCAGTCACCTTCCATAACTGTTCTTTATAGCCACCATCTGGTAGTGAGAATGGAGCCATGGCTTTGTGGTGTGAACTTCTGCCTACTCTCCCTTTCATCTTTCCTACTCTCTGTCCTTCCTTCCACAAATATTTGTTGAGTTCTTTCTATGTGCCAAGCTTTGTTAATGTGAGAAAATCTCCATGTCTGGGTGTGCCCAGCGGCCCTTGCCTCATTCTTCTGTGATTCATTCTCTTGTGCCACCATTCTTGGACTCCATGGTGGCGCTGCTCCTTACTTCCTGCCTCACTGGGATTTGGCATTTAACTGTTTCCTGCCCACACTGGAAATTTTCATCTGCAATTTTTCTTCTGTCTATAACAACAAATGTATATATTTTCTTACGCAGTTTTCTTTTGCTTAGTACCGCAAATGCATTTTTCCCTTTTAAATAATAATGCAAACATGCAAATCTTAAAATGTTTCTGTTGTTAATATGTCCTGGGTCACTACTTTGGAACTTACATCATGGGAATATGGTGTTAATGTGCCAAAATCACCTCCTGGGTTGAGAGTTAGGATCTTTGAAAGATGTCTTAATAATGGGGGCATTTTCAACTGATAAAATATAGGCTTATAGCATTTGAAACATTATTAGTATTCTTTCAGGAGCAGACATCAATCTCAGAAATCTTGTGTACAAACATGACAAAATTGGTCTGTATTACACTCTGATAAAATCACAAAATGATTTTATTTTCTTCACTTGTTTATGAATGTGAAATATTTGCATATTATTACAATAACTTCCACAGCAGTTGGAATGAAATCTGATACATTGTTAATGGTGTAGTTAAAAATGTGTGCATTACATCCATATTTGGTGGCAATTTTCCAACAGTTGTTTGGAAAGATTCATAAACCTTGTATGTTTTACAATCAGGGTGGGCAAATAGACACCACAGCATGCCTCAGGTTACTTCTTTCAGGGCCTTTGATAGATCACAACATCTTGTCTCGCTGAACTTGGACAGTCTTACATACCCTTTAACTTAGTGATCCAGGCTGTTGTTAACTAAGTGCAAATAGTGAGACGAAAGAAAGCTATGTGTTACATCAGTTTTGCACCCTAACCATCAGAATTAGCAGAGGACACCAAATTGTCTGCCGAAGATAAAGGTTGGCCAGTTTGGGGGGCAAAGGGCCAGAACAGTAAGTATGTTAGGCTTTATGGGTCAGATGGTCTCTGTTGTGCCACTGTAGTGCCCAAGCAGCCTTAGGCAGTATGGAAATGAATTGGTATGGCTGTATTCAGGTAAAACTTTACTTATAGGAATGGGCAGCAGGCCACATCTGGCCCACAAGCCAGAGCTTGCTAGCCTCTGGTTTAAAGCACTGCTACTCGAAGTGGACTCTGTGGACAAGAGGTATCAACTTCATCTATATGCTTGTTAGAAATGCAGATCCTCATTCTGCACCCTAGACCGATTGGATCGGAATCTCTGGGAATGGGGCCCAGGAATCTGCATGTTTACTGGCTAGCAAGGTGATTCTGGTGCCCACTAACATTTGAGAGCCCCTAGTTTAAATAACATGGCACTTCTCTTCTTGAAAAGCTTCGTAGAAGTCAGCCGAGAAACCACCTAATGCATTGAGATCTTTAACCACTTTTCTTGTCTCTTCTATGGAATTTGATCTATTCAAACTTTCCACTTCTTGGGTCATTTTTGGTAATTCACACCATTTGCTAATGGTCTGTTTCCTCTTAGACTTCAAATTTGTTGCTGGTGGTGATTTTAAAACATTTCTGTGAAACTTTTAACATTCCTATTAAGACATGGACTTCTGTTCACTCCCCTTGTATCTAGGCATTCTTACGACCACTTCAACCAACAGTTTTGGCTGAAGTGATGCCATGTACCTTCCAAGCCTGGTTCAGAAAAGGCCACACAGCTTTTACCTAGTTCTCAGAGGTACTCACTTTGGGGGAAGTCTGCGGCCATGTAAGAAGTCTGATGACTCCAGCTCCACTCTGTAAGCTCCCAGCTCTCAGCTAGCACAGTGGAGGGACACACAGTCTAAACTGAACCCTTGGTTGGCTGCAACTCTGCTGGCATCTCACTGAAGTGACATGAAGGACGTTCCCCCGGATGAGGCCTTTCTCACTTCTGGACTGATACAGTCTGTGAGCACAGTACCTGCTCTTTTAAGCCACTAAGTTTGAGGGGGGAGGTTGTTACATGGCAATTGTACACGGGACAGTTACCCTAGAATTCCAGTATTAATGATCTTCTTGTCCTTCTTATCTGTGCTTGTAATTTCTTTCATACTCTAAATCATATATTTTGCTCTCAATTTTCTTTAATTAGAGTTGAAGGGGTTTTATTTATTTTATTAATCATGCCAAAGAATCAGTTTGTAGATTTTTTATTCTACCATTTAAGATATTGCTGTTTCATTAATAGAAGTTTTCCTTTATTCATTTCTTTGTTCTTACTTTCTGCTTATTTAATTGTTCTTTTCCTAGTTGCTAAAGGTGAGTATGAGGTTAATTTCCTTTTTCATTTTTCTTCTTTCATAGGAAGTACAATAAAAACTATAAGATTTTTTTTCTGAGTACAGCTTTCACCTGTGTCCCATAAGTTTGGTAGGAAATATTTTCCTCCTCATATTTTTCTGGTGAGTTTGTAATTTCAATTTTGATTATCTTTTTATCCAAGCATTTTGGAAAGTGTTTCAAAATTTCTAAGTAGTTAAATTTTTCTTGTTTCTGGGGGTACAGGGAAGATTTTCCATTTTTCCAACATCTGTAATAAGGACCTATTGCTCTACTACAAGAAAACAAAATTCCAACTATTGTCCCCAGCAGGAACTTCTTTTTTTCCCTTACCAGTAAGTTTGCTTTATGCTTCAGAATGCTTTTACTTCCTAACTCCCCATATGAGTTCCTTAAATGCTTTTGCTTCTGCTGTCTCCCTGTGCTTGACTTCACAAACCTAAGCTGTTTTTTCCCCCCAATAGTTTAGTAATATTTGTTTCAGACTGTGATTAGGTTCTTATTCATTATTTAGCTCTGATATTGTACGTTCGTTCTCATTCCCTTTCAAGGTACTGAGTGATGCTCCCCTATTCTTTACTCCATAGATGCAAAGGTTTTCTTAGAATCTAAGAAACAGGCAGGACTTGGCACACCTTTTCATCCCCCACTTCCACCAGCCTCAAGACCTACTGGAAAATGCTTAATAAATAATATGCTTATTTTAATTCTACTCCTGATTAATTTGGGTGTGTTTTCATAACCCAAATGTTTTATTTAGCATGTTGATTTCATTGAAAACTTTGGAAAGAAATATTGCTACACATACAAAGTTACAAAATGGAAGTCAATTAAAGTTACATGGAAGGTTTTCATTAAAAATACCTCTTCCTATATATTTCAAAAAGATAAAGATTTAATAACTCAACCCTTATCCTTTAAATGAGAAGTATACTTGAGGTAGATTGGATTTTACCATTTAATATTTTAATATGTTGTAGTAAGTGCCATGTAGGTTTGTTTGGGATCTTGATGACCATTCATTTAAGCTCCTATTTAGGGAAAAATCCATTCTCCACATTTCCCAACTCCTCTGTAGTGACTTCTGCCTTTTATGAAGTCAAGTGGATTTTTTTTCCTGCTTCCTTGGGCTAACATGCTTTCCTATGTCTTATAATATTTTATCTTTAAGTAACCTGCTGAGACATTTTCTTTTCCAATTTCAAAGGTATATCAACTAATTCTTAAATTAAACATAATCTAAACTTTGGTAAACTAAAAATTGGGATTAATAGCGCTTTCTCTTACCTAAGTTGGAAAAGTTTTCTCTTTTTATCTTGTACTTTATACCTTTGTTTTTCTGCCTTGCACTAAAATTATTTGTATTGATGCTACATTATTTCCTTTTGTATAAGGGGTTAAGGACCTTACTATTTGTTTCTTTCATAGGGCCCATAATTCCTTACACATAGTGGGATCTTGACCAATATTATTAAATAAGTGACTGAATAAATACTTGTAACTGCCATTGTGATGAGAATAAAATGGTTTCAGTAATGGTCCTACAATTTTGCCATGGTAACTTTTTTTCTATTATATGGAATATCCTGTTACAGCAAAATTATTTTCTGTATATAATCAAAATATAGTACATAGTACATATCCACAGAAGGCAAAATTCTAAGAAACCTATTCATATATGGATCTCAAAATCTTTAGACACTTGTTGGTGCTTCCACTATCTGGATATGGCAAGATCAATGAGGTAAGTAGTAATTTAGCTATTCAGCACAGATGAAGCACGCATATGTGATAGAATACTACTTCTTTTACCTCTCCAAAGCATCTGGGATAGACTTTGACCAAGTTTTGATAATTCCTACCAATGCCATATAGTGTTGGGAAGTGGGGAAATTATATGACAGGGCAAAACTGGGGACTGAAAAGCCCTCAGTACCTTGGAAATCTGAACAGAGGCAGAGGCAGGTACCTTGGACAATAAATGAATTTAGTCACTAGGCACTGGGGATTCCATGGGATCAACTGTTCATCCCAGAGGAAGACAACAAAGACAAAAAAAAAATAGTATCTAAGCAACGAACCAGATAACTTTCAAATTTATGTCTTGGTTTTGCTGTTAGTTGGTGTATCAAATATTTTAGCAGCTTGTCTTCCACCCAGACTGGGGAAATAGTAGTAAAATGGAAACCCATTATGACAAGTTCTTTTTTTTTATAGTTTTATGGTTTTATTAACACAAAATACTATGTGCACATAAGCTGTCTATTCATTTTCTTTGCTGTGCAGCCTGGCTTTGGGTATTGGTGACTCTGCTGGCCAGCTGGGTTGTTCTTTCCACAATGCCTTTGTGGTTCTTAGAGGAAACAATGTGAGCAGTCTCTGCCCAGTAAGATTTGTTGCACATTATGAGCACTTCAACCTCCTTGACTTTATGGGCTAGAAACTTCTGGAAGCCACTGGGCAGCATGTGCGTTGTTTTCTTGTTGCTCCTGCAACCAACGTTGGGCATCAAGTTCTGGCCTTTGAATCTTCTGTGCACCCTATGGTCAATGTCTCTGGGTTTCTGCCAGTTGCACTTAATTTTGACATATCGGTCTGACTGGTGCCAGATGAACTTCTTGGTCTTCTTTTTAAGAATCTTAGACTTCACCAGAGGTCTGAGGGTGGCCATGATGCCGAATAGGAGATGGTTGCCACCTCTGAAGGCAGCGCCGAGGAAAAGGGCTATGACAGTTCTTAATTCACATTGTTTGAATTTCCACTCAAGTCTACAGTTGTATGCACTGGATCCTGGATACCCTAGTCAAAGTTACTAACTTTTTCTGTGTTCCCACAATATTAACCTCTGCTGAGCATTTAATTATTCTTCCTTCTGTTAAATTTAGTTGGTCATATACCCAGATTGGCATTTTTCAATACCAGTTTGGTCAAAGTTGGAACCATGACCATTACTGGATAGTAAAATTAATTTAGTGGAGTGGTGGAAGGGTGTTGTGGCAAGCATATTTTTAAAAATGGGAATAGAAGAGATAAGAATAGCAAATAGAGTGTATTATAAATACTAAGGATATTTTTAATGAAACATTTATTGCAATATACGTATATATGTATGTAAAAATGTTACTGTGGATAAGATAAAACCCATTTGAAAAATACTTGACTAGACTGAAAAATTCTTGTATCGGAGTCTAATTGATATTTGTCAATTAATTTTATATTATGAGTACTCACTAAATGCTCTTGGAATGTTCATGGTATTTGTCCTAGTAGTCACTGTGTTAACAAAAGAGAAGGACTTTTTACCCAATCAGTTTCTGATTTGGCTTATATGGATGTAGAGATTTTTTGTCAGGGGTGCCTTTAAGTCTACCATCCATCAGTCTTCTTAAGTTAAAGGGGTTTGACAAGGGTAAACACTGTCTTTCCTCCTTTACCTTTACCTTTATCACAGGACTCATCCAAGAATCTTTGCTGGAGCATAATGTGAGGGTGTGGTCATGATTTAGACTCACTTCCCCTTCCATTATCCCACAGCATGTATTGCGTGCTTACAATTTCTCAGGCACTTCACATGTATTAACTTATTTACTCCTTATAGTAACGCTACAGAAGGTGCTTTGTTATCCTCAATTTCATGATGAAAAAACTAAAGCTCAGAAGTATATTACATAGATTAAAATCACAGATTTAGTAAGCAACCAGCTTACTAAAGCAACTAAACCTGCTTACTAAGCAAACTGCCCCAACTAGGCGGTCTGTGAGTGTAATGGAAAAGACACAGCACTATTCAAGGGCAGAGAGCTTCGCTAGAGGGCTAGTTGGCTCAGAACTTTGCTCAGTCAAGACTTTTCCTTGGGACAAGTCTGCTAGCCAGAAGGCCTCACGGGATTTTGTTTGTTTTTTGGTATGACTGGGCCCTGAAATTAGGTAAAGTGGAAGATAGACTGAAGTCTCACTTTTCTTTAAAAAAACATTTTTTTTTGAGTATAGTTGTCTCTTTTCTCCTTCCTTCCTTCCTTCCTTCTTTCTAAGGGGGGATGGGTGGAGGGAAAGGGAGAGAGAATTTTAAGCAGGCTCCATGTCCAGTGTGCAGCCAGTTGTGTTGGATCTCACAACGCCAAGATCATGAACTGAGCCAAAATCAAGAGTCAGATGCTTAACTAGCTGAGCCACCCAGGTGCTCCTAGTTGTCTCTTTTCAATTAATGTTTTGATGCTTTGTGGACTGAGTTTGGGATAGGTAGTCAGATGCTTTGCCATTTAAGACAAAGCCGTATTTAGTCTGCCCCTTCCGATTTACTTAATTGGCAAATTTTCAGGGACAACTTAATTTTTAAAAATTTAGATATAATTTGCATAATATGGAAGTTACTACTTTGAAGTGTATACCTCCAAGGTTGTACAACCTTCTAATTTAAGGACATTTTCCTCCCCACAAAAGAAACCTTGTAAATTAGTAGTGACTTCCTTTCTTCCCCTTCCTTCCAGGCCCAGTTGTATACAAATTTACTTTCTGTATTTATGGATTTGCCTATTTGGGACAGTTCTTATCAATAGAATCATAGAATATGTGGCCTTCAATCTGGTTTCTTTTACTTAGCATGATCTTTTCAAGGTTAATTCACATTGTACATATATCAGTGGCCAAATAATATTCCAATATTGTGTCACATTTTGTTTATCTGTTTATCAGTTGATGAACATTTGGATTGTTTCCAACTTTTTGGCTACTGTGAATAATGCTTCTATGTTCATTCATGTATAAGTTTTTGTGTGAATATGTTTTCTATTCTCTTGGGTCTATACCTAGACAATGCTGGGTCATATGGTAACTTTATGTTTAACTCTTTGAGGAACTGCCAAATTGTTTTCCAAAGCAGTTACACTATTTTATATTGCCACCAACAATATGTGGGGGTTTCAATTTCCAATTACCCCACAACCTCTCCAACACTAGTTATTTTTTATTTCTGATTGTTTTACTATAGCCATCAAAGCGAGTGTGACGTGGTATCTCATTATGGTTTTTTTTTTTTAATTTCTTTTCAGTGTAACAGTATTCATTGTTTTTGCACCACACCCAGTGCTCCATGCAATACGTGCCCTCCCCAATACCCACCACCTGGTTCCCCCAACCTCCCACCCCCCGCCCCTTCAAAACCCTCAGGTTGTTTTTCAGTGTCCATAGTCTCTCATGGTTCTCCTCCCCTTCCAATTTCCCTCAACTCCCTTCTCCTCTCCATCTCCCCATGTATAATGACTAAAGGAATTGTGCATATGTTCACTTGCTTATTGGCATTTGTATATCCTCTTTGGGGAAATTTCTATACAAATCCTTTGTCCTCTTTTTTAAAAAAGATTTTTATTTATTTATTATATATAGAGAGAAAGTTGGTGGGGGGCAGTTTGAGGGGGGAGGATCTGAGGGAGAGGGACAAGCAGACTGTGCTGAGCATGGAGCTGAATGTGGGGCTCCATCCCAGGACCTGGAGATCATGACCTGAACTGAAATCAAAAGTCAGACACTTAACTGACTGAACCACCAGGTGCCTCTGTTCACTTTTTAACTAGGTTGTCTTTTTATTCTCAAATTTTATGAGTTCTTCATATATTCTGGATAGTAGATTCTCATTAGCTATATGATTTGCAACTATTTCCTCCAATTCTGTGGGTTATTTTTCTACTTTCTAGATAATGTCTTTTGAATCACGAGTGTTTTTAGTTTTGATGAAATCCAATGATCTATTTTTATTTTGGTTGCTTGTGCTTTAGGTATCATATCTAAGAAACTGTTGCCTAATCCAAGGTCACAGAAATTTATTATCTCTGTGTTTTCTTCTAAGAGCTTTTATTTTATTTTATTATAAGAGTTTCAGTTCTTACATTTAGGTCTTTGATCTTTTTTGAGTTAATTTTGTATATAGTGTGAGGTAGGTGTTCTCATTCATTGTTTTGCACGTAAATATTTAGCTGTCCTAGTACCATTTGTTGAGAAGACTTTTCTTTCCCCATTGAATTATCTTAGTACCCTTCTAAAAAATGACTCAACTACAGATGTATAGGTTTATTTCTGGACTTTCAATTCCATTCTGCTGATCTGTGTGTTTATCCTAGGCCAGTAACACACTATTTTTATTAGTGTAGTTTCAAAGTAAGCTTTGAAATTTTGAAGTTCAAATCCTCCAGTTTTGTTCTTTGTTTTTAAAGTTGTTTTGGCTATTCTGGATCCCTTGAATTTAGATATGAATGTTAAGATTACCAATTTCTGCAAAAAAAGAATGATGGAATTTTGATATTGAATTGTAGATCAATTTGGGGAATACTGCCATGTTAACATTAATGGGTCTTCTGACACAGGAAGACAAAGTGTCTTTTCATTTGTTTAATTTCTTTTAACAGTTTTTATAGCTTTCAGAGTATAAGTCTTGTACTTATTTTGTCACTCTTGTTTATTGATTCCATTGGATTGAATTGCTTTCTTATTTCATTTTCAGATTGTTCATTACTAATGTATAGAAATACACCTGATTTTTTTACATTAATTTTGTATCCTGCAACCTTTCTAAACTTGTTTTTTAGCTTGTGTGTGTGTGTGTGAGTGTGTGTGTGTGTGTGTATTCCTTTAGGATTGTCTGTTCCCAGGATCATGTCATTTGCAAATAGAAATAATTTTTTATTTCTTCCTTTCTAATCTGGATGCTTTTTATTTTATTTTCAAATTTAATGCTGGAATCCAGGCTGGAGCTTTCAGTACAATGTTAAATTAAAGTGGCAAAAATAGGCATCTTGTCCTGTTCCTGATCTTAGGGAGATAGCTTTCAGTCTTTTACCACTGAGTATGATGTTAACTTCGGGTATTTTGTAGATGCCCTTTGTTATTTTGAGGCAGTTCCCTTCTATTGCTAGTTTATTGAGTGCTTTTATCATGAGAGGATGTTGGATTTTATAAAATACTTTTTTTCTGTGGGTGTTGAAATGATTATGTGTTAATTTTTTCCTATATTCTATTAATATTATATGTATATAATATACATATAATATATGTATACACTATATTAATACTATAGTATATATATATACTATAGCATACTATAGTATACACTATATTAATATTCTATTAATATAGTGTAGACTACATTATATTAATATTCTATTAATATTAATATTCTATTAATTAATATTTATATTATCATATTATGTACAATATATATTATATATAATAATTATTATAAATAAAAATAGAATTAATATCTATTAATATAGTGTATACATATAATATATACATATACATACATACATACATATACACATAATATAGTGTATTACATTGATATTAAATGTTGAGACAACTTTGTATTCCTAGTATAAGTCTCCCTTTGTCATATTGTATAAGCCTTTTTATATGCTGCTAGATTCATTGTTTTGCTGGTACATGCTGCTAATATTTCATTGAGGGTATTTGCATTTATTTGTATCTCATAAGGAGTATTGATCCATTATTTGCATCTCGTAAGGAATATTGATCCATAGTACTAGTAGTACTACTACTACTACAAGTAGTAGGTAGTTAGTAGTTAGTAATTAGTAGTAGTCATAGTAGTAGTAGGGCTGTGTGTGTGTGTGTGAGAGAGAGAGAGAGAGAGAGAGAGAAAGAGAGATATCTTTGATTGGATTTGATATCTGTGTAATCCTGGCCTCAGGCTAGTCACTTCATTTTTGAAGGATACCTTTTGCTGGATTTAGAAACTTTAGTTGACAGGATATTTTTTCTTTTAGAACTTTGAATGTGTCATCTCACTTCCTTCTGATTCCATAGTTTCTGATGAGAATTCAGCTGTTAATCATATTGAACATCCCTTGTGATTAATCACTCCTCTCTCTTACTGCTTTCAAGATTCTTTTTCTTTTGACAGTTTGATTAAGATGTGTCCAGATGTGAATCTTTTTGAATTTATCCTACATAGAGTTTTTGAGCTTCTTGGATGTGGAGATTAATGTTTTTGTTATATTTGCAAGTTTTTGGCCATTATTTCTTCAAATATTCTTTTTGCCTCTTTCTGTTTCTCGTTTTTTCTGAGACTCCCATTATGCATATATTGGTACATTCAATGGTGTCTTCATAGTTATGTAAGGCTATGTTAATTTTCTTCATTCTTCTTACTTATTTTGTTCCTCAGAAGAGATAATCTCAATTAACCTATCTTCATTTCATTATTTCTTTCTTCTGCCTGCTCATATCTGCTATTGAGCATCTCTAATGTAATATTCATTTTAATTATTGTGCTTTTTAACTCCAGAATTTGTATTTAAATAAATAGTTTATGCATCTTTTTTATAATCTCTGGTAGTATATCCTCATATATGGGTTCCTTCAGCTCTTTGAACATATTTAAAATAGTTTATATAAAGTCTTTGTCCAACATTCTGGCCTCAAGATCAGCCAGTGATGAGGCTTAGGGGCTTCTCAGATCTTACCTGTGTATGGTATACCCCTCTGTTTATGTGTGGTGTCCCAGATTCCCAAGAATATGTTGGAGCTTTCCAAAGCACCTATGGACATCTTATTTTCCAGCTTTTTCTTTTAAAGCTTTTTGGTTAGCTTTTTGGCTATTATTGCTGCAAGAATTAACCTCTGCTTCAGGTAGCTGTGAAGTTACAAACTTGATTGTAATTGTTTTCAACAAATGTCCCGTGGAAGAAGACTCTTGATTCAGGTCAAGTACAGACTAACTTCTAAGTGGGGTCTTCTAGAGAAGCATCAGAAAGGTCAAGTAATGAGAATTCTTTGGGAATGAGCATTTGAAAGAGCTCTAGTTCCATCCCACTACACTCTACTCCACTGCTCTTCTCAGCAACTACTAGGCTGTATCAGAAATGTGGGCTATTTTGTGGGAAGGCTATTGCAAATAAAAAGTGTAAGGGTTTTGGAGGGGTTGGGGGGTGGGAGGTCCGGGTGAGCCTGGTGGTGGGTATTATGGAGGGCACGCATTGCATGGAGCACTGCGTGTGGTGCATAAACAATGAATTCTAGAACACTGAAAAGAAATTAAAAAAATAAATTTAAAAAAAGAGTAGGAGATGGAACTAAGGGAAGTTAAAATATGACAAATCTTCCTGTTCTTGCTTAAATACAACTATTTACTTATTTAAAAATAAATGCTTCCTGTGTTGCTATAAGCCTTTGGTTAATTTCCATATCTCTGAAAAAGTTTATTCTAGTAATTTTGGTCAGCTTTTTCATTGCTTTTATGCAAGAACAAATTTGGAAGTTCCTAATCTGCCATTTTCACTAACAATACCCCATAGCTTACATTTTAAATATAATTTTCCAGCCCTCATCTCTCTTGAAATTTTTGATCCATTTAGCTTTGACCAGTCTTTCCTTCATTAAACACCCTCCTTGCTGCCACTATGGACACTCCTTTCCATTGTTCAGTAGACTCTCTTCCTCTGGTTAGCCTTTAGCAGTTGATGTTCCTAAAAATTCTGTCCTTGGCTCTTTTGTAAACTTTAATTCCAGTGTAGTTAATATGCAGTGTTAATTAGTTTCAGGTGTACAAATTAGTGAATCAACAATTCCATGTATTTTTCAGTGCTCATCAAGCAAAGTCTACTCTTATTCTTCTTCACCTATTTCACCCATCCCCCACCTATATCCCTTCTAGTAACCATCTCTTTGTTCTCTATAGTTAAATGTCTTGTTTTTTGATTTGCCTTCCTTTTTTAACCCCTTTGTTCATTTTTGTTTCTTAAATTCCACATTTGAGTGAAATCATATGATATTTGTCTTTCTCTGACTAGCTTTTCTGCTTAACCTTATACTCTCCAGATCCATCCATGTTGTTCCAAATTGCAAGCTTTCATTCTTTTTTATGGCTAAATTATATTCCATTGTATGTATATGCCATGTCTTCTTTTTAAGTTTTTATTTAAATTCTGGTTAGTTAACATATAGTGTAATATTAGTTTCAGGTATACAATATAGTGATTCAGTACTTCCATACATTACCTGATGTTAATCACAAGTGCATTTCTTAATCCCCATCACCTATTTAACCTATCTCCCCACCCACCTCTATTCTGGTAACCATCAGTTTTTTCTCTATACTCAAGAGTCTCTTTCTTGGTTTGCCTCTCTCTCTGTCTTTCCCCCTTTGCTCATTTATTTTGTTTCTTAGATTTTATTTATTTATTTTTTTAAGTAATCTTTGTACCCAATGTAGGACTTGAAATCACAACCCTGAGATCAAGAGTTGCATGCTGTACTGAGTCCTCAAGGCACCCCTATTTTGTTTCTTAAATTCCACATATGAGTGAAATCATACGGTATTTGTCTTTCTCTGACTTTTTCTTTGCTTAGCATAATACTCTCCAGCTCCATCCATGTTGTCGCAAATGATGAGATTTCATTTCTTTTTATGGTTGAGTAATACTCCATTGTGTATATATACATCACATCCTCTTCATCCATTCATCAATTGTTGGACACTTAAGCTCTTTCCTTAATTTGGCTATTGTTGGTAATGCTGGTATAAACATCAGGGTGCATGTCCCTTTGAATTAGTATTTTTGTATTCTTTGGGTAAATACCTAGTAGTTCATTGGATTATAGGGTAGTTCCATTTTTAACTTTTTTTTTTTTTAAGATTTTATTTATTTGACAGAGAGAGATAACAAGTAGGCAGAGAGGCAAGCAGAGAGAGAGAGAGAGAGAGGAGGAAGCAGGCTCCCTGCCGAGCAGAGATCCCGATGTGGGACTTGATCCCAGGACCCTGAGATCATGACCTGAGCTGAAGGCAGAGGCCTAACCCACTGAGCCACCCAGGTGCCCCCATTTTTAACTTTTTGAGGAAACGCCATACTGTTTTCCAGAGCGGATGTACCAGTTTGCATTCCCATCAATAGTGTAGAAGGGTTTCCCTTTCTCCACATCCTTGCCAACACTTGTTTTTTCTTGTTTTAATGATTTTTAGCCTTTCTGACTGGTATGAGGTGTTATTTCATTATAGTTTTGATTTGCATTTTTCTGATGATAAGTGATATTGAGCATCCTTTCATGGGTCTGTTGGGCATCTGTATGCCTTCGGGAAAATGTCCATTCATGTCTCCTCTCCATTTTTAAATTGGTTTCTTTGATTTTGGAGTGTTGAGTTTTAAAAGTTTTTTATATACTTTTTATACTAACTCTTTATTGGATATGTCATTTGCAATGTCAGTAGATTGTCTTTAATTTTGTTGATTGTTTTCTTTGCTGTGTAGGAACTTTTTATCTTGATATAGTCCCAATAGTTTATTTTTGCTTTTGTTTCCTTTACTTCAGGAGAGATATCTAGAAAGGTGTTATTATGGCCAATGTCAAAGAAATTACGGTCTCTGTTCTCTTCTAGGATTTTTAGGATTTCAGGCCTCGCATTTAAGTCCTTAATCCATCTTGATTTTGGTTTTGTGTATGGTGTATGAAAGTGGTCTGGTTTCATTCTTTTGTATGTAGCTGTCCATTTTTCCCAGCACCCTTAGTTGAAAGATTGTCAAACTGTCTTTTTCCCATTACATTTTATTGCTTCCTTTGTGGAAGATTAATTGACCACATAGTCTTGGGTTTATTTCTGGGCTTTCTATTCTCTTCCATTGATCTTGTGTCTATTTTGTGCCAGTACCCTACTGTTTTGACTATTAAAGCTTTGCAATATATCTTGAAGTCTGGAATTTTGATACCTTTAGTTTTGTTTTTCATTTTCAGGATTGTGGTTCCATACAAATTTTAGGATTTTTTTTCCTAGTTCTGTGAAAAAAGGCTGTTGGTATTTTGTTAGGGATTGCATTAAATCTGTAGATTGCTTTGGGTAGTATAAACATTTTGACAATACTTGTTCTTCCAACTCATGAGCATGGAATGTCTTTCCATTTGTTTGTATCATCTTTAATAATTTCATCAATTTTATAGTTTTCAGAGTACAGATCTTTCAACTTTTTTGATTAGTATTTTATTATTTGTAGTGCAATTATAAATGGGATTGTTTTCTCAATTTCTCTTTCTACTGCTTCATTATTAGTGTATAGAAATGCAGTGGATTTCTGTACATTGATTTTGTATCCTGTGACCTTACTGAATTTATTTATCAGATCTAGTAGGCTTTTTTGAGGAGTCTTTAGGTTTTTCTATATGGAGTATCATGTCCTCTGCAAACGGTGAAAGTTTTATTTCTTCCTTACCATTTTGAATGCCTTTTATTTCTTTTTGTTGTCTGATTGCAGTGGCTAGGACTTCCAGTACTACATTGAATAAAAGTGTTAACAGTGGATATCCTTGCCTTGTTCCTGATCTTAGGGGAAAAGCTCTCAGTTTTTCCTTATTGAGTATGATGTCAGCTGTAGGTTTTTCCTATAAGGCCTTTATAATGTTGAAGTATGTTCCCTCTAAACCTACTTTGTTGAGGGTTTTTATCATGAATGGATGTTGTACTTTGTCAGATGCTTTTGTGCAACTATTGAAATGATCACATGGTTTTTATTCTTTCTCTTTTTGTTGTGATGTATTACATTGATTGATTTGCCATCACTGAACCACCATGGCATCCTGGGAATAAATCCCACTTGATAGTAGTAAATGATTTTTTAAAATATATTATTGGATTCAGTTTGCTAATACTGTATTGAAGGTTTTTACATCTATGTTTATCAGAGATATGGGTCTGTAGTTTTCTTTTTTTAGTGGTGTCTTTATTTGCTTTTGTTATCAAGGTAATGCTGGCCTTACAGAATGAATTTGGAAGTTTTCCTTCCTGTTCTACTTTTTGGAAAAGTTTAAGAATAATAAGTATATAATAAGTATAAGTATATAAGTATAATATAATAATAAGTATAATATAATAATAAGTATAAATAATATATATAAATATACATATTTATATATAAATATTATTTATATTTATATAAATGTAAATAATAATAAGTATAAATAATAAGTATAATATAATATAAGTATAATATAATAATAAGTATAATAATAAGAATAATAATAAGTATAAGTAAAATCACCTGTGAAACTGCCTGGTCCTGGACTTGTTGGGATTTTTTTGATTCCTGATTCAGTTTCATTACTGGTGATCAGTCTGTTCAAATTTTCTATTTCTTCCTGCTCAAGTTTTCGTAGGTTATGTGTTCCTAGGAGTATATCCATTTCTTTTAGGTTTATCCCATTTGTTGGCATATGTTTTTCATAATATTCTCTTACAATCTTTTGTATTTCTGTGGTGCCAGTTGTTATTTCTCCTCTTTCATTTCTGATTTTGTTTGCCCACCCCCCTCCCCATGCCTCTTTTTAAAGAGTCTGGCTAGAGGTTGTTGATCTTTCAAAAGAACCATTAGGTTTGTAATATAACATCCTCTGCATATAGAAGTCTCCATTAAGTTGATGGTTGCTTGGGTTTCAACCTGTTTTTACTACTCTTCCCCCTATATTTTAGGTATATGGCGTCATACATTACATCCTTTTATTTTTTTAGTTAGTTGACTGATTTTTACAGATATACTTAATTTTAGTGCTTTTGTGCTTCCTACTTTTCTTACTCTTACTTATGGCCTTTCCTTTCCAACTCAGAAAGTTACCTTTAACATTTCTTGTTTATTTAGTGGTCATGAACTCCTTTAGCTTTTGTTTATCTGAGAAACGCTTCATCTCTCCTCTAATCTGAAGAATAGCCTTGCTGGATAGACTATTCTTGGCTGCAGGTTTTTTTCCTTTCAGCACTTGGAGTATATCATGCTGCTTTCTCTGGTTTGCAACATTTCTTCCAAAAAACCTTCTAATAGCCTTATGGGGTTTCCCTTGTATAAAACTGTCTTCTTTTTTCTTGATGCTTTAAAAATTCTCTCTTTATCATTATTTTTTTGCCATTTTAATTACTATGTCTTGGTGTGGGCCTCCCTGGGTTGATTTTGGAGGGGGGATATCTCTGTACTTTCTAAATCTAGATATCTTTTTCCTTCCTTTTGGGAAGTTTTCAGCTATTATGTCTTCACATGAATTTTCTGTGCCCTCTCCTCTCTCTTCTTCTGGGATCCCTATAATGCACTGTTATTAGCTTTGATGGAATCACTACATTTCCTAAGTCTATTTTCATTTTGCATGATTTTTTTTCCCCCTCTCATCTGCTCAGCTTGATTACTTTCCATTACTCTGTCATCCAGGTCACTAATTCATTCTTCTGCTTTCTCTAGCCTGCTTTTTATTCCATCTAGTGTATTTTTTTTTCCATCTAGTGTATTTTTAATTTCATTTATTGTGTTCTTCATTTCTGACTGCTTCTTTTTTTTCATCTCTTTGTTAAAGGTCTCACTGATGTCTTCTGCTCTTTTTTCAAGTCCAATGAGTGATTATTACTTTAAATTCTCTATGAGGCATATTATTTATATCTATTTTGCTTAGGTCTTTTACTGTGGTTAGGTCCTACTCTTTCATTTGGAAAATATTCCTCTGTTTCCTCATTTTGTCTAACTTCCTGTGTCTATTTCTGTGTATTAGGAAAATCAGGTACCTCTCCTGCTCTTGAAAGTAATGGGCTTATGAAGCAGAGGTTCTGTAGGGCTCTGCAATGCAGTGTCCCTTGTTCACCAGAACCTGGCACTTCAAGTGTGTCTCCTTTGTTTGTTGTGTGCGCCCTGCTGTTGTGTCCTGGCCACTTACCTTCAGTCCAGTCATCTCTAGTAGCTCTGTTTGCCTGTTGTGGGCAGTGATTGATCCCCAGCTGGGGTTGGGTGTGAAGTTTTAACAAGGTTTGCCTTAATCTTCTGTGGGACCACTGTCTTCACCTGGACTGAGACCTCTAAAATGTGCAGGTTGGGAGATGTGGTATTGGCAAGTTTTATTCTAGCCTTCTCAGGGAGGGGACCTACAGCACCAGGACTGAGGCAAAAGTGACTGGAAAGGGCAGATCTTGGTGTAAGCAGGTTAGGCAGTGAATTCTGTGCCACACTAGTTCCTACAGTGCCTGTGTGTTTGTGTTGGGGGGATAGGGGAGAGAGATGACACCTGCCAGCTTCTTTGTTCCTAGAGGGGTCTCTCTGCAAAAACTGCCCTTTCCAGACATGTTCTGAGATGAGTAAATAATGCTCTCTCCTGTAAGCCCCAGGCAATTTTCAAACTGTAGCTTCTATGCTGTATCTCCATAGCCTTTGTTTGTCATGTTTGTTATGTTTGTCATGTTTGTCATTCTGTCTTCTTAAGGGTGGAGGCTCAACTTCCTGTCACCTTCTGGCTCTTCCAGAACCAAGCTTGCTCATTTTTAGAATCCCAGGTTTAAATCCTCCTGGTTGTAATAACTTATGAAATTTGGCCACTGTTGCTTTCAAAGCCAAACGATTTGAGGATTCATCTTCCCCTTCTGAGCTCCCTGTTGTGAGAGTCTTTTTCTCTCCCTTCTTCACCCTCATGGCTCTCTTCCTCGTCTGGGCAGCCATAGTCCTATGTTTAGCTCTCTCCTCCCACTCCCCATGAGAGAAAAATATGACCTTCTCTCTACCTTTAGTTGTTGAGTTCATTCTGCCAGTCCTTGGGTCATTTTCTGGGTTATTTACACTGATGTGTGTGTTATCTAGCTGTATCTGAGGTATGAGGTGAGCTTAGGGTCCTCCTACTCTTCCATCTTAGCAGCCCCTTTCCCACTGTTTTCTGTCCTTGGCTCTCCTATCTTTTCATTCCATGCATCCTTCTCAGGTGATCTCACCTACACCCATGATTTCAGTTGCCTCTTCTAAGATGTAAGTCTTAAATCCAAGTTTCTAACCTAGATTTCTCTTTATGTCTGGACTTACATATCCACTACTTCTTAGGCTTCTCTCTTTCAGCGTCCTGAAGGCAAAATTAACTTAGCATATCCCAAACCAAACAGATTATCTTACTCCAAATCTATTCTTCTTCCTCTCTTTACTTCTTGCTATCTTACTAATTCGATCATCCACCTCAGTATTCAAGGTGTTCTTGACTTTTCTCTCTCTCTCTCTCTCTCTCTCTCTCTCTCTCTTTTTTCCTTTTAAAGATTTATTTATTTAGGGACACCTGGGTGGCTCAATCATTAAGTGTCTGCTTTCAGCTCAGGTCACAATCCCAGGGTCATGGGATTGAGCCCCACATCTGGCTTCCTGCTCAGCAGGGAGCCTGCTTCTCCCTCTCCCACTCCCCCTGCTTATGTTCCCTCTCTTGCTGTGTCTTTCTTATTTATTTGAGAGAGAGGGAGAGCGTACAAATGGGAGAAGTTGCAGAGAAAGAGAAAATCTCAAGCAGACTCTCCGTTGAGGGTGGAGGCCAACACAGAGCTTGATCTCATGACCCTGAGATCATGACCTGAGCTGAAATCAAGAGTTGAACACTTAACTGGCTGAGCCACCCAGGCACCCCAACTTTTCTCTTTCTCTCACTATGGTCATAACTAATCATTTACCAAGTTCTATAACTCCATTTCCTAAATATCTCCAGAATCTAGCTATTTTCCCCATCCCTGATGCTGCTTTCCTAATTAAGGCCACGTTTATATCTTTGCCTGAACTATTATAAGACTTTCTTGTGTTTCCATCTCTAGTCTTGTCTTGCCCTTCATACATTTTCTATACTGCAGGAATAATATGCTTTATAAAAAGCACATTTCACTTTGTCTTTCTCTTGCCAGCTAAACAATAGCTAGGAATATAGATACTATTGCCGCATTAAGCGAACTTGGGTTTAGTGAGGGATACAGACAAATAACCAAGTACAATTCAGAGTGAGATAGAACGAGTATAGGGAACTGAAGTGAGTGGCAAACACTCAACTGAACTTAATTCAAGATATCAAGAAAATTTGAGAGGAGGTGATGTCTAAGTTGAGATCTGAAGGAAAAGTAGGAATTATAATGATGAAGGGAAGAATGGGAAAGAGTGTTCCTGGCTGTGAGAGTGCATGAAGGAAGATGTAAAGAAGGCATAGGATTGTAGGAAATGAAAGAAGTTTTGTAGGTTGGAAAACTTCAGGTTGAAAATAGGTTGGAAATGAAGAAGTACACCAGAGCCACATCACATAGGCTCCTGTTTGTCATGTTAAGGACTCTGTGCTGTTGGGAACCATGGAAGTGATTTTTATTGAAAGGAAATGTGATCAGATTTGGATGTTAGAAAGAACACCCTGGCTATAGTGAGAAGAATGCTTTAGTTGAGAGGGCTGACTTGGAATCAGGGTGACCAGTTAGCAAGCTCTTGCATTAATCCTGGTAAGAAGTGATATTGGTGTGGACATTTGGAATGGAGAAAATTGGATGGATTTGAGAATTGTTTTGGAAGCAGAATGGACTTGTCATAGTTGAATGCAGAGGTTAAAGGAGAGGAAAGAACAGAGGAAACTTTTATATTATTCAGTTAATTAAGCTATCTATTTCAATAGTTATCTATTTAGGACGTAAAGTTATTGTGTACTTATGTAAGTATGTATGTACATTAGTGGCAAGAAAATGTATGGTGTTTTGTAGGTTTTTTTTTTCTTTTTCAAATAATCTACATCTGATGTAAGTTTAAAGACCTAAACTCCCTTGAATAGACTTTACTGTTTACTTGGTAAAAGCTAGTAAGTGTAGGCCTAGTGCCTGGGTCAATTTATTTTTTTCTATGAGCCTAACTTCTCATTTCCTACTGGGATTCATGATTAAAATATATCACTTCTTCTAGTCAACACTTTTTTCTATCCTAAGCTTAAAACTACATGTTTGATTCTATCACCTTTCCTTAGCTACATAAGGATGTTTTTACTATGGAATTTGCACTACAAAGCAATTCAAAACTTGTGAATTTTCTGTTTGTAGAGTAGTAGATCTTGCTAGGGTAAAAGGACTTGCTGATTTTAGGTTCAGTTTTATTTGGTTACTTTTTATCAAATGAATTTATATCTACATGACTAAGTTTGCTATTTGATTAAAAAGCATACCATAAAAATAGCATTCTTTGAATTTGAAGATCTATTTAAAAGTTTATCATTTCATCACTAAGACATGAAAAGAGAATCATTGCTCCTTTTTGCAGAAGAGGTTTGGAAGCTCATATTTTGGACTTTCATATTCTTTTATATGGAGTTTGCAAAAATAATAATCTTACAGTCACTATTTCCTAAATTATCTCTAGTATTTGTTAAGTTGATATGTGGTTGGATATAGTATTGTTAAACAAAAGTAGCTTTATTTTTATTTTAGGAAATCAAGGAAATTTTAATGTTAATATTATTTTCATATGTTATAGAGGACATTTTAAATCTTCATAAAAAAATTTCTTTTTAATTGAAGAGAAAAATTTCTTCTCCCACAAAAAAGAAATCCTCTCTGTTCTCAGTTGCTTTTTAAAATCTTGAACCTGCCAGTGAAATTGTGTAATCTAGTAATAACATGCCTAAGGCTTATTGCCTTTTCTTGGGCAACAGTATCAGCAAATGATGTGCTCTATCGATTTTAATCACATTGTTTTTACAGTTCCATTGCAAGGTTTTGAAAACTCACCAAGTAAATACATCTGTGGATATAGACACCTCCTTTCTCTGAAAACCTAACCATTTACATATTATTCCTTTTTGATCAGTTGTTAAGGTAACACGTAAACTACTAATATTTTGAGAGAATATTTGGCCTTTGCTAGTCTAAAACATTCTGCTTGATATTCAGCATTACCTATTTAAAAAATAAAATTTTTATAAAGGGGATATTTGAGTGCCTGTAGAATTCAGAATTTAACATGTAACTGAATGGGCAAGACATTTCCTCAAAACTCAGCTGCAGACATCTAGAGCAAGCCCTTGTAATTGTTTTTTAAGCTAGCTCTGAGCTAATTCGATGACAATTTGTATATTGGAGCCCACAAAGAACAATATTTGAACATTAGACCGAGAGGTTGTTACCGAGTGATAAAATAATTTTCTGATGCTTCCATCCATTGGGTTTTGACAGAGTTTCATAATAATGATAATAATAATAATAATAACTTCCATTTATTTAGCACTTACAATGTATCAGTACTTTACATACATTATATCCCATCCTCATAACAATTTTGCTGTGTAAGTATATAAACATCATCTATGTATATATACTTTACATATGAGGAAGCTGAGACCAGATAGGTTAAGTAAGTCACAGGTGGGGAATTTGAGCCTTGGTCTAACAGTAGTAAAGCTTGGGTTCTTTTTCATTACCAAAGGCAAACACATTTCATTTGAAAATTTCTGTACATGTAAAATGGAGTCATTCTGAGACTTGTGAGATTTTAGTGCTCATAAATTGTTTAGAAATTTGGGGTCCTTATACCCCAAATGGTAGAATACTGGTATCCTATTTTTTGGGTCTGATATAGCTTTGTTTGTAATAGTGCTAAATTTGGAGTAGGGGTGTGTGTATGTGTATGTGTGTGTGTGTATAAAATAAATAACAATATTTTACGTGGGATTTATAGTGGGAAACTTTTTTTGTATTTTTTGTTACTTTGAAACTAATTAGAACTATATAATTTACATTGCAACATTGACTCTAGTGAATTTGTCAGTAAATTCTAATTTGTTCCTATGTCAGTAGATATTGATTGATTACACTGGCTGGAGCTTGTTCTTCCTACTTTTGAGCTTTATAGTTTATATTTTCAGCATACACTGATACCCTGTGTTCCCTCCACAGCTGAGTTTCAAATGCTTGCTGGAGAAGGTAGTGTTGGTGTTTTGGTGGCCACTCTCTAATCACTCCAGATCTGTGGCTGATTACTGTCAGGGTTGGAAGGGCTCACCTCAGCTGATTCAATTATAGGAGCCCTTTCTTTTTGGAAACTCTCTCAGAACAAGAACTTTCCGTCCCACTCTACCCCACCTGTCTTTTGTGCCTGGTAGAGCCACTATTCTTCAGTGAAGACACTCTGGTTTAACCCTGATCTTTTTGGGAAGTGTTTTTTCTCTCTTCTTGTCTTAACCCTGATGGGGCTTTCTCACTCCCATTGTTCTTGGAAATCACCTTTGGAAATACTCTTCTGGATCTGTAGACTCTGGGCCCTTGCATATGCTAGTGTCTCTGTCTGGAAAGCTCTTCCTTGGCTTGTTTACCAGGTGAACTCCAATTCATTCTTGAAGATTTAGTTTGAGTATTACCTGTCCCATGAAACCTTCTGTGACTTTTCCCTCAGCAAGTCAGTAATAGTGATTTTTAAAGCAATAATGTAGTATATCTACCAGGCAAAGTACTAGACATTTTACAAGTGTTATCTACTTAGTCCTCGCAAAAGTCATTTAAGATAGTAGTTAACTATCCTCCACATTACATGTGGAGGAACTGAGCTAGTTAAGTGATGGAAAGTAGAGTTTGAATTCTGGTCTCTTCTCATTCTAAAAATTTTTTGTTTCCCATTAGACTATGTTACTTCCTTGATCACTCCCTCTTTTGTATCACTTTTGTACTTTGTACCTACGTATTGTCATCTTTATCATAATCATTGTTAAGCCCATGTCTTTATTCCCAATATCCAATACAATCTTTGGTATGTAGTAGGTATTCAAAAAATGTTTGCTGGATACATACACAAACTATTAGATGATTAGATTCTCAGTTGGCCTGTTCTCCTACTTGGACCTCTGGTGCTTTTTGCTTATTGCCTTTCAAATACTCTTTTTGGCCAGACTTACAGAACCCTAGCAATTAAGTACATTTTTGGTCTTATTTCCCCATTCTTTCCTCGCTTGCTGAAATTAACAGCCATGACACATTGATTCCTGAGATACCATATTCTAAATGCTTTTGTCTGGCTATGAATCTGGGGTTTGTGTGCTGCAGATAAATGGCTCATCACTAAGAGTGAAGAAAACAGATTCTTCCAGAAAATAAATATCCTTACTTGAGGTCATTTGGCTATGGATCCTGAGAAGGTTAACATATTTCATATGATTTATTTGTTTGTTTGTTTGACTGTGCTATACATGTTTTATTTTGAAGGAAAGAATGAACTCCATTATTGCTAATTAAACCATCTGCCAAAAATAGTGATCTTTTGTTGAATATAAGGATGTTAGTAATAAGGTTTATTATGACCAAGGCCTATAGTTTTTGGGAACCATAGAAGAAACCTTTTGAGTTTGACAATATGGTCCATCCCTCAAAAAAATAATTAATGTGTTTATATCCTTTCAGACTCCTGAAAACCGCAGTCTTGAGTAGAGCATAAATATGGGAGTACAGTTATAACTTCTTATCTGATAGGGAACCTTTCAGAAGCAGGTGGAAATTTAGAGGATTGGGGTCAGGCCTAGTGTGGGGGTTTCGGTGTTTTGCTCCAGAAAGAGAGCTTCAAGGTAGAGTGAGGGTTTGGATGTAGTACATTTTTTGACCAGGAGACTTCCACAAAGATTTTCTGATTTTGTTTACATGATAGGTCACTGTTCTCTTGCGCTAGATAACTGCATTGGATATTTTATTTGTAAGCTCTAAGACATTGTTTCCCTCAATTAGTAAATGACCTTCAATCAATAATCCTTATTTAATGGAGCCCTTCTACTGGACACAAGGTGAAGAGAATGTAGTTCCCGCCCGGAGGGGCTCACAGTTAAGAGAAGTAGCCTTTGTTGTTGTTTTCTGTTACTAAATTAATATGACTTCTGCAGAAACTTGAAAATAGGGATCATGGAATCTGTTGTTGGTGTTTTGTTGTAGACTGTTTGGAGTTGCTGAGTTTGCAGAGATCTGGCCACAGGAGGGAAGTTTCCCGGATATGTCTAAATTGTGCTTCTGGTATTGAAACATGATCTTGAGGGTCAGAATGCCTTTTCTAATATGGTATGCAACTTCTGGGTTGGAGCATTATATCACACATTTTCTTAGCTAACTAAATAGCTTCAGGGAAAGTTTCTGGCTTTGGACATTTCCTCCTTTTTAGTACTTCTGGCAATATTTGACACAATTTGACACAAAAAGTGGTGAGGCACTCTCACCACACAATTTTATTTGTATTAACATATTTTATTAATGCAAAATTACTAATCAGTGCTTGATAAGTGAAGCTAGGAAACCTTTCACATTTATCATTGATTTCTTCATCTTATTGATCCCTTGCTAATTGGATTAAGATTGTTGAATACATATTTGCTTTTTTAAAAAGCTCTATTCTCTTAGGAAATTTCAGTTATATAATACAATGTTATCAACTCTAATGACGAATTATACATTAGATTCTCAGACCTTATTCATTTTCTCAGTGAAAATTTGTATCCGATATGTGAGGTGATGGATGTGTTCATTAACTTGATGGGAGAACCCTTGCACTATGTATAAGTATATCAAATTATCATGTTGCATACTTGAAACATCTTCCAATTTTATTTGTCAACTATACCTCAGAAGAGTTGGGAAAACACATTCCTGAGTACAAGAAGACTATTTTCTCTTAAGCATCCTGGGTGGAGCACAGCTGAGTGTTCATGCCACTCCTCAGTGCGGTTCTACTTCTCTTCTAGAATCTATTGGCAGTGTTAAATCTCATCTGCTTTAGCTGCACGTGGGCCCGTTTGCTAACTCTTTACCTTTCATTCTCCAATTTCATGCATGGGAAGGAAGTCTTTTTCCTTTTTCTTACGATACCTTTCCTTCTATATTTTATTTAGCTTTTTCTTTCCTCGCCAGGACCACTACTCCTTAGCACATCCAGCCTTCCAGCTCATCCCCTTCCTTTTCATGATCACCCTGAACCCATGGTAAATTCTAATGATGCTGCTCTGTTACAGGTGAAATTCAGGTTGGCTAAGGTGAACTTGGGGGCTGGAACTAGTGTGGCCTGGTCTGTGGTAGGAAACAGATCCCCATTATAATATTGAGCCTCCCCAGTGGAGGTGAGGTCCACTGCCACTTGTTTCCACTAAATGTCTGCTTCACCTCAGTTGATCATTAGGAGTGATGCATCTTTATAGACTTTTAGGGCTAGAAGGAACCTGAAGACATGCTAGTCTATGCTTCGAGACCTGTGTTTTCCTGCCAACCGACTGTCTAGCCTCTTCTTGGACACGTCTAGTGACTGAGAGATCGTCTTTCCTTTTATTTTTGACAGTTCTACATGTTAGGAAGCCCTTTTATATTGGATTGGCATGCACTCCCTTTTTGAATCACACAGAAGCCTAATTCCTTATGCCTCATCAATCCCCCCCATATTCACGAAGAGAGCCCTCACAGTCTTTTTAAGACACGCTTCTTTCATGGGACCCATCTCTTTACTTTGATGACTCTTCTTATACACCTGCCTATTTTTCTGCCCAAGTGATTTGTGACTCTGGCTCTTTCCCACAAAATGGACACTCAGAAATTTTCATTTTGTGCAAAGATGGGCCTGTGCGGCAGAAAGGTACCTGACTTGAGGTCGCTTATAATGTATGGCAAAAAAAAAAAAAACAAAAAAAACAAAAAACCAACACTGGATGACAACAGGGATAAAATCAGGGTGAGGTTTCTTAGTTTTCTTCAGGCTCTTTAAGCCAAACTTTCTTAGTGAAATCTCTGTTCGTGTCTTAAACTGTCAGTGGGACCACATTTAAGTCTGTCCTTCTAGATGACAGCTCAATCAGTGAGGTATAGTATGGAAATTAAAATAGGAAAAAAAACCCCATAATAGCACGTATCAGCTATTAAACATTTTTAAACATCTTTGTAATGATGTAAATTCTGAACACACCGTAAATCCTCTCCTAAGACAACATAGACTAATTTCCCTAATCATGCCCTTAATGGAAATAGTAAACAAGGGCTAGTCTCCTTTAAAATATAGCACTGACATCTAGGAAGTGCATTTTGCCCCTCTTTAGGCTCTGTAAGCATGTTGGGAAAACAAGTAGTTGAAAGTGAATATACAGTCATTCAGCTTGGTCTGCATAATGTCAGACAATCCAGTTTTTTTTCTTCACTTGAAAAGAACACATTTTTTGACTGAATTGACTGACTGTTTAGGTTTCTTGTAGACACAGTCTTAGTAAAGAAAACTAAAAATTGCTTTTGGGGAAGAAAATTGTAGCTAGTTATATCTCATAAAACCATTCTTGTGTTCATTTTCTTGAGGAAATTGCTGTGAGTGTATCTTCTAGGGCCAAAATGTAAGGGACCTTTTTATGCTTAAATAAAAGCTCAGAGATTTTCTGTATCAGAGTTGTTCCATTGACTTGTCTTAGTTCTGAAAATAAAATGAAAACCTCTAGTCAAAAGAAAGCTCACACTTCAGTTAAATACTGACATAATTTGAACTTACTTTATTTGTTTACATTACTAGTCTAAAACCCATTTTGTCCAGTCCTTGGAGACACAAAGAAACACTACTACTGCAGAAGCTTCTTTGGTTTTCTAATACATCTTTTTATACCTCAGGTCCTGTTTAAACACAATTCCATGATTCCGTAGAAAAAGAGTTATTCATCTTTGAGTTTACATAAGGATAGGTTTGCAACACTTGATTAATTTTATGCCTCCAAAATATGAATGACATCATTTGGCCTGTTAGATAGTAGATTTATTTTAGTAACAAATCTTTCAGATCAATTCATAAATGAGAAAGAAATAAATGTGAGTAAACATTTGTTCTCTTTTGGTTTTTAAGCTAAAATGATTAGAATCCAGCCAGCCAAAAAGAAATTAAATTTGAAATCTAATTCTTGTCAAGAAATTTTGCATGTGGCTATTCAGCCCATTGTTTTAGAATCGCTGTGGCGAGAAAGTAGAACATTACTTTGGCAGATGTGGTGGTTGGTAGGTTGGAGAGTAGAAAAGAAACTCAGTGAGTAATAGGAACTCCTGTGCCGTCTGAGTATAGCTCCTAAAAACATGTAGGGCAACGGATAAATCAGAAACTGGAGCAAGAAAGTTCTTGGGAGTCTACATCAGTGTCAGTGATATGATGAAAATATGATTTATTTTGAGAAACTGATGGAAAAACGTAAGGAAATGCTTTCTGAGCAAAGCTAAGAAAAAGATAATTGTTTTTAGATCCACAAAAAAAGCCATCTTGAAAATGGGAAATTTAATATGTACCAATTCTGTTGAAAGTTTGTAGATAGAAATAGAGTAAAACTTGAAGGATATGGTTAGCATGTTTTAGGAGTACTGTTTATGATGAAGGGACTTAGCTACACTTTAAATACACCTTCACATTTTGAACCCTTCTTTTCGTTTCTTATAAAAAGTACTATAAAGTCAGTATTCTTAATGCATGCATAAAATAATGCCTTACACATCTTACCTGGGACTTTTCTACACCTGCAGAGAGAAAACACAATTTTTCCTGCACAAAAAAGCTGTTATTTGCAGATCTACTCAACTGCTCTGAGTCATTGATGGTTACAGGCTTTTTATTTAACTTGAAATGCAAAGCATTTTCTTCTAAAGCCTGAAGTTAAATCATTTTGCAAAGTGTATATAGGTACATTCTGAGTTTTCTTTGTCTTGCTACCTATACTTGAAAAACAAAGTCTGACATTTGTAAGAGAGTTGTGTGTGTGTGTGTGTGTGTGTGTGTGTGTTTTAGTGGCCTCAGTTGCATTCTTTTTTCCCTCTACCTGTCTGGAGGGTACTTTTTATATACCTTTTCCAGTGTTTGCTATTGTGAGTTTTGATCACAGCAGGAAATTTTTTCACACAACTTTGATAAGAGGTCATACTTATTGGGATGACTTGCCCATTTTTTCTATCTAAAATCTTAAAATATGCTGTACACATTACCTGGGGTAAATATATGTATAGCATTTAGGATTTTTGTATCTATTCACAAGTAAGATTGGGTTGTAAGGTCTTTTCCTTTTTTGAGAACACTGCCCTAGTCAGGTTTTGGTTATTCTTGCTGAGTGAAATGAACTGGATGCCTTTTTATTACTCCAAAATAGTTTACATGGGAATCATCTGGTCCCTAAAAGTAGGAAGGAACTTTGATACAGAACTTCTTGAATGAAATGATATATGCTATGAATAAAAATGAAGGGAGGTAAGAGGACAGAGTGAATGGGCCTGCAGTTTCTGATGAGGTGGTTAGAAAGGTTTGCTCAAATGAGCAGAAAGCACCTTGAAGAGAGGGAGCATCTATGTAGAGGTCTGTGGGAAGGGCATCTTGGACAAAGGAAACAAATGTCTAAAGCCATAGGAATGGAATAGGGCTGACATATTCGAGGAACAGTGAGAATGTTAGCATATCTAGAGCAAGGAAGATGATATAAAATATGAAATCTGAGTGGTAGTGAGGAGTCTGTGTATTTGGGGCCCTACAGGCAAAAGTCAACTGAAGTACAGTTCTTTGTTCCATTCATCTTAAATTTTATTCTTTAATCATGTTTTTCTGTTTTTGATTTGACTGCTCATATGTATTTTTATCCCTTTTCTATTTTTTAATAAAGGATTAAGAATACAATTTTTTTAAAAATACAGCTTTGCTTGCACTCTGTAAGGTTCATGGTCATAAGTCACATGGCCATCTCTAAACTACATAAAAGGTGGGGAAATGGAGGATTTTTGATGAGTATATTGTAGTCTTGGTCAAAATCAGGATTCTCTTAGTAAAGAATAATGGGAAGAATAAATATTGGATAAACTACTAGCAATATTTTTCATAAAATCCTATGTGCCTGGAGATTTTCTTGTAGATTCTAAGCTATGCAAATTGTTACCAAACATTGTGAGATGGAAGATACCCAACTTATTTGATGAAACAATCCAGAACCTTGTATCCAAAGTTAACAAAGATGGCTGAAAGGATAATTACAGATTAGTTTAATTTATGAATACAACTGAAAGCTCAAAATACAAATGTACCTGTTTTTTAACATTCAAAGACTCATCCATTGTGATTACATACGGTTCATACTGTAAGTGCAGGAAAGCCTTAATATCAGGAAACCTTCTTAAACAACACAACATATCAAAAGATCCAATAAGAGAAAAATATGGTAATTACAATAGGTAAGAATTGACAAGAGGTAAACCTCACTTCTAATTAGAAAACTAATCTTTTTTTTTTAAGATTTTATTTATTTATTTGACAGAGAGAGAGATCAAAAGTAGGCAGAGAGGCAGGCAGAGAGAGGGGAGGAAACAGGCTCCCCACAGAGCAGGTAGCCCAACATGGGGCTCAATCCCAGGATCCTGAGATCATGACCTGAGCCAAAGGCAGAGGCTTAACCCACTGAGCCACCCAGGTGCCCCTAGAAAACTAGTCTTATTAGACAACTAAAACTGGGAAGACATTTCTCAAAGGATATAAAGATATTTAACTTCCTCTTCTGGTCAAGTTTATTCCAGTTCAAAGAGCAAAGGTATATTCTGTATATCTCTAGCCGTATATCTCTATCTCTATCTAATCTGGGACTACAAAATATACTTTTATGTAATATATGAAATGGTATGGTAAAAACCATCATAATGTACCCCCAGTTACTTCTGGAAGTTTCTCAAGGTATTCTCTTATACGTACTGCAGAACACATTTCTCTTTCCTTCCTCAGCTCACATCTCTCCAACCTGCCACCAGATAGTTGCCAATAATTCTACTTAGGCAGAATGTTGGGTATACCTGTTTCTACGCTCATGGAAAAATAGCACCCAAGAGTTCCCTTTTTTGCTATTTGAGTATAAAATATTGCCTTTGAACTTTCACAAATAAGTAGTTTTATAAAATCAAATTATCTACTCCTTTGTGAAAGGCATTAATATGAATTTGCTGTAATAATAAGCTGAGTGAGGTTTAAAATTTGAAACTCTAGTAATAAATGTTTTATACCAATATTTTTAAGCCCATTATTTATTTATTTTTTATTTTTTGCCACAACCCACAACTCACATTAAGAAGGAAGGGGTAGGAGGAGGAAGCAAGATGGCTGAGGAGTAGGAAACTGCAATAGCATTCGGTCTCAGGAGTTCAGCTAGATAGGTATCAAACCATTCTGAACACCTACAAACTCAACAGGAGACAGAAGAGAAGAGCAGCAATTCTAGGAAGAGAAAATCAACCACTTTTGGAAAGAATCTTCTTTTATTTTCATCTTTACAGTCATATTTCATCCCTTCATTGTGTTTACCCTTATTTTTTTTAAAAGATTTTATTTATTTATTTGACAGACAGAGATCACAAGTAGGTAGAGAGGCAGGCAGAGAGAAAGGAAGGGAAGCAGGCTCCCTGCTGAGCAGAGAGCCTGATGCGGGGCTCGATCCCAGGACCCTGGGATCATGACCTGAGCTGAAGGCAGAGGCTTTAACCCACTGAGCCACCCAGGCGTCCCTACCCTTATTTTTGTATATATATAAGTTTTTCTTTCTTTAAAATTTTGGGAGGTAGTTTCTTCTAAGAGACCAGAATACACCCAAAATCAAGTGGGTGGCTCTGTTCTATTCACTATATATATATATATATATACACACACATATATATAATATATAAAATAATGTTATTTATTAATTTATTATTAATTTAGTAATATCATTTATTAATCATTTAATATTAATTAATAGAATGTAATATTTTATTTATTTATTTATTTATTTATTTAAAAAATTTCCCCTCCTTTCTTCTCCCCCCAGTTTTGGGGTCTCTTCTGATTTGGTTAGCATATATTTTTCTGGGGTCTTTGTCACCCTTTTAGTATTTTACTCTCTCACTCGTATATTCTTACCTGGATAAAATGACAAAGTGGAAACACTCACCATAAAAAAAAAGAACAAGAGGCAGTACCAACGGCTAGGAACCTAATCAATATGGACATTGGTAATATGTCAAACTAGAGTTCAGAATGACGATTATCAAGGTGCTAGCTGGGCTTGAAAAAGACATAGAAGATACTAGAGAATCCCTTTCTGGAGAAATAAAAGAACTAAAATCTAACCAAATTGAAATAAAAAAAGCTATTAATGAGGTGCAATAAGAAATGGAGCCTAATTACTGCTAGGATAAATGAGACAGAAGAGAGAATTAGTGATATAGAAGACCAAATGACAGATAATAAAGAAGCTGAGCAAAAGAGAGACAAACAAATACTGGACCATGAGGGGAGAATTCAAGAGATAAGTGATACCATAAGATGAAACAAATATTAGAATAATTAGGATCCCAGAAGAAGAAGAAAGAGAGAGAGGGAAAGAAGGTATATTGGAGCAAATTATAATAGAGAATTTCCCTAATATGGCAAAGGGAACAAGCACCAACATCCAGGAGACACAGAGAACCCCCCCTCAAAATCAATAAAATTAGGTCCACACCCCATCTTCTAATAGTAAAACTTACAAGTCTTAGTGACAAAGAGAAAATCCTGAAAGCAGCTTGGGACAAGAGGTCTGTAACATACAATGGTAGACATATTAGATTGACAGCAGACTTATCCACAGAGACCTGGCAGGCCAGAAAGGACTGGCATGATATATTCAGAGCACTAAATGAGAAAGATATGCAGCCAAGAATACTATATCCAGCTAGCATTGAAAATGGAAGAAGAGATAAAAACTTCTAGGACAAACAATGAATTCTGGAACACTGAAAAGTAATTTTAAAAATAAATAAAAACATTTTTTTTTAAGTTTGAAATAAAAAGAAAGAAAGAAAAAAAAACAAGCTTCCAGGACAAACAAAAATTAAAAGAATTGGCAAACACCAAACCAGCCCTACAGGAAATATTGAAAGGGGTCCCCTAAGCAAAGAGAGAGCCTAAAAGAAATAGACCAGAAAGGAACAGAGACAATATACAGTAACAGTCACCTTACAGGCAATACAATGGCGCTAAATTCCTATCTTTCAGTATTTACCCTGAATGTAAATGGACTAAATGCCCCAATCAAAAGACACAGTGTATCAGAATGGATTAAAAAAAAACAAGACCCATCAATATGGTGTCTACAAGAAACTCATTTTAGATCCAAAGACACCTCCAGATTTAAGGTGAGGGAGTGGAAAACAATTTACCATGCTAATGGACATCAAAAGAAAGTTGGGGGTGGCAATCCTTCTATCAGATATATTAGACTTTAAGCCAAAGACTATAATAAGAGATGAGGAAGGACACTATAGCATACTTAAAGGGTCTATACAACAAGAAGATCTAACAATTTTAAAAATCTATGCCCCTAACATGAGAGCAGCCAATTATATAAACCAATTAATAACAAAATCAAAGAAACACACTGACAATAATACAATAATAGTAGGGGACTTTAACACCCCTCCTCACTGAAATGGATAGATCATCTAAGCAAAATACTAACAAGGAAATAAAGGCATCAAATGACACACTGGACCAGATGGATATCACAGATATATTCAGAACATTCCATCCCAAAGCAACAGAATATACATTCTTCTCTAATGTGCATGGAACATTCTCCAGAACAGATCACACCCTGGGCCACAAATCAGGTGTCAGCTAGTACCAAAAGACTGAGATCATTCCTTGCATATTTTCAGACCACAGTGCTCTGAAGCTAGAACTCAATCACAAGAGGAAAGTTGGAAAGAACTCAAATACATGGAGGCTAAAGAGCATCCTACTAAAGAATGAATGGGTCAACAAGGAAATTAAAGAAGAATTGAAAAAATTCACAGAAACAAATTAAAATGAAAACACAACTGTTCAAAATCTTTGGGACACAGCAAAGGAGGTCCTGAGAGGAAACTATATAGTGATACAAGCCTTTCTCAAGAAACAAAAAAGGTCTCAAGTACCCAAGCTAAACTTACACATAAAGGAGCTGGAGAAAGAACAGCAAAGAAAGCCTAAACCCAGCAAGAGAAGAGAAATCATAAAGATCAGAGCAGAAATCAATGAAATATAAATGAAAAGAATGATAGAAAAAATCAATGAAACTAGGAGCTGGTTCTTTGAAAGAAATAATAAGATTGATAAACCCTGGCCAGACTTATCAAAAAGAAAAGAGAAAGGACCCAAATAAATAAAATCATGAATGAAAGAGGAAAGATCACAACCAACACCAAAGAAATACAATTATAAGAACATATTGTGAGCAACTATACACTAGAAATTTGACAATCTGGAAGAAATGGATGCATTCCTGGAGACATATAAACTACCACAACTGAACCAGTAAGAAATAGAAAACCTGAACAGACCCATAATCAATAAGGATATTGAAGCAGTCATCAAACATCTCCCAACAAACAAAAGCCCAAGCCAGATGGCTTCCCAGGGGAATTCTACCAAACATTTAAAGAAGAATTAATACCTATTCTCCTGAAACTGTTCCAAAAAAATAGAAATGGAAGGAAAACGTCCAAACTCATTTTGTGAGGCCAGGATTACTTTGATCCCAAAACCAGACAAAAAGCAGAATTACAGACCAATATCCTTGATGAACATGGATGCAAAATTCTCACCACAATACCAGCCAATAGGATCCAAAAGTACATTAAAAGGATTATTCACCAGGGCGCCTGGGTGGCTCAGTGGGTTAAAGCCTCTGCCTTTGGCTCAGGTCATGATCTCGGGGTCCTGGGATCGAGTCCCACATCGGGCTCTCTGCTCAGCAGCGAGCCTGCTTCCCTTCCTCTCTCTCTGCCTGCCTCTCTGCCTATGTGTGATCTCTGTCTGTCAAATTGAATAAAATCTTTAAAAAAAAAAAAAAGGATTATTCACCATGACCAAGTGGGATTTATTCCTGTGCTGCAAGGATGGTTCAACACCTGCAAATCAATCAACATGCTACAATACATTAATAAAAGAAAGAACAAGAACCATATGATACTCTCAATAGATGCTGAAAAAGCATTTGACAAAGTACAGCATTCTTTCTTGATCAAAACTCTTCACAGTGTAGGGATATAGGGCCCATACCTCAATACCACCAAATCCATCTATAAAAAAAACACAGTGAATATAATTCTCAATGGGGAAAAACTGAGAGCTTTCCTTCTTAAGGTCAGGAATATGAGAGGGATGTCCACTATTACCACTGCTATTCAACATAGTACTAGAAGTCCCAGCCACAGCAATTAGACAACAGAAAGAAATAAAAGGTATCCAAATCAGCAAAGAAGAAGTCAAACTATCACTCTTTGCAGATGATATGATACTTTATGTGGAAAACCCTAAAGACTCCACTCCAAAACTGTTAGAGCTCATACAGGAATTCAGTAAAGTGTCAGGATATAAAATCAATGCTCAGAAATCAGTTGCATTTCTATACACAAACAGCAAGGCAGAAGAAAGAGAAATTAAGGAGTTGATCCCATTTACAATTGCACCCAAAACCATAAGATACCTAGGAATAAACCTAACCAAAGAGGCAAATAATCTATACTCAGAAAACTGTAAAGTACTCATGAAAGAAACAGAGGAAGACACAAAGAAATGGAAAAACATTCCATGTTCATGGATTGGAAGAAAAATATTGCAAAAATGTCTATGCTACCTAAAGCAACCTACACATTTAATGCAATCCCTATCAAAACACCATCAATTTTTTTCAAAGAAATGGAACAAATAAAATCCTAAAATTTATGTGGAACCAGAAAAGACCCAAGACCCCGAATAGCCAGAGAATGTTGAAAAAGAATGCCAAAGTTGGTGACATCACAATTCCAAACTTCAAGCTCTATTACAAAGCTGTCATCATCAAGACAGTATGGTACTGACACAAAAACAGGCACGTAGATCAATGGAATAGAATAGAGGGCCCAGAAATAGACCCTCAACTCTATGGTCAACTAATCTTCAACAAAGCAGGAAAGAATGTCCAATGGAAAAAAGAGTCTCTTCAACAAATGGTGTTGGGAAAATTGGACAGCCACATGCAGAAAAATGAAACTGGACTATTTCCTTATACTACACATGAAAATAGACTCAAAATGGATGAAGGACCTCAATGTGAGAAAGGAATCCATCAAAATCCTTGAGGAGAACACAGGCATCAACCTCTTCGACCTCAGCTGCAGCAACTTCTTCCTAGAAACATTGCCAAAGGCAAAGGAAGCAAGGGCAAAAATTGACTATTGGGACTTCATCAAGATCAAAAGCTTTTGCACAGCAAAGGAAATAGTTAACAAAACCAAAAGACAACTGACAGAATGGGAGAAGATATTTGCAAATGACATATCAGATAAAGAGCTAGTATCCAAAATCTATAAAGAACTTATGAAACTCAACACCCAAAGAACAAATAATCCAATCAAGAAATGGGCAGAGGACATGAACAGACATTTCTGCGAAGAAGACATCCAGATGGCCAACAGACACGTGAAAAAGTGCTCCACATCACTCGGCCTCAGGGAAATACAAATCAAAACCACAATGAGATACCACCTCACACCAGTCAGAATGGCTAAAACTAACAAGTCAGGAAACAACAGATGTTGGAGAGTATACGGAGAAAGGGAAACTCTCCTACACTGTTGGTGGGAATGCACGCTGGTGCAACCACTCTGGAAAACAGCATGGAGGTTCCTCAAAAAGTTGAAAATAGAGCTACCTTATGACCCAGCAATTGCACTACTGGGTATTTATCCTAAAGATACAAACGTAGTGATCCAAAGGGGCACATGCACCCGAATGTTTATAGCAGCAAAGTCCACAATAGCTAAACTATGGAAAGAACCTTGATTTCCACCAATATATATATATAGATATATATAGATAGATATATAGATATAGATATAGATATATAGATATAGATATATATAGATATAGATATAGATAGATATATAGATATAGATATATCTATATCTATATATATGTATATGTATATAATGGAATACTATGCAGCCATCAAGAGAAATGAAATCTTGCCATTTGCAATGATGTAGATGTAACTAGAGGGCATTATGCTGAGCGAAATAAGTCAATCAGAGAGACAATTCTCATGTGATCTCTCTGATATGAGGAATTTGCAAGGCATGGTAGGAGGTCATGGGGGATAGGGAAGGAAAAAATGAAACAAGATTGGATCAGGAGGGAGACAAACCATAAGAGATTCTTAATATCACAAAACAAACTGAGGGTTGCTGGGGGGTTGGGGGTTAGGGATAGGGTAGTTGGGTTATGGACATTGGGGAGGGTATGTGATATGGTGAGTATGATATGTGTAAGCCTGAAGATTCACAGACCTGTACCCCTGGGGCAAATAATACATTATATGTTAATAATAATTTTAAAAAAAGAAGGAAGGGGTAGTGGATGGATAAAACAGTTGAAGGGTTAAAACAAACTTCGTTACAAATCACAGGAATGTAAAAAATACAGCACAGGAAATATAGCCAATAATATTATAATAAATGGTGACAGATGAACTAGACTTACCATGGTGATAATTTTGTAAGGAATATAAATGTTGAATCATTACATTGTATATCTAAAGGTAATATAGTACTTTATGTTAATTATATTTCAATAAACAATACCTTATACTGTGACTGAGTACGTACAGGTACACAAACATTCTCCACCTATATATCTTTATAATTAGAAGTTTTGTTGAAATTACCATGGATCCACAAAATACTCATATTATCTTCTTAGAATTAAAAAAAATTAAATTGATGTCAGCCCACCAAATTGATTTCCTTAGACCATGCTTTTTAGCAATTTTATGGTTCTGGACAAAAATGATTCTTTCAATTGTTAAGTAAATAAAATGTCTGGAGTTAAAGAAATAAATTTTGAAAGATGACCATCCATTGGTTTTTAGAAATATGTGCTAATTTTGCTGAAAATGTTAACTTTTCATCTATAGGCAGGATGCTTTTGGGGCTAGCTCCTAGTTTTTCTCTGATTTATAGAAGTGTGACAGAATAACAAAGAACTTTCTAAATTATGATTTCTTTTCTTTCTACAGCTCCCATGTGTGAATGTAAGTGTAGCGCATCATTACCCTGAGGACCTCACCAACTGGAAGTTACAGTTTTCACCATCAGCTTACCTTATCCTATTTGGTCTGGTTCTTTTCCTCAAAGAGTGGAAACTTCTTTCTTCCACATTGCTTTTGTTGCAGAGTTAAGCAAATGGCCAATAGTGGCTTTGATAAAAAATCCACAAAATGTTCCAACTGTTCATCTTCTTCTAAGAAAGGTTCATTTTTGGCATGTCCCTGTAAATCAAGGCTTTCTCCGATTTCTGTGGTGGAAATGTCCCAAGCATCAAGCATTGGCAGCTCAGAGTTTATGGTTTCCTCAGAGAGGGAAAAAGAAAACCAAGCCAGCATAGATAGTTCATCTGGGAAAGATATGGTAAATATTGAAGATTCTCTATCCCAGCATAAATTGGCCTCTTATTTCCTAATCCCAACCTCAGATTCATCTGTATCCCTTGGGGTCTTGTCCACTAATTCATTGCCTTCTTAACTATTAAAGGAACATTCTTTCTTACATAAGAGGTGAGCAAAATTGGTTAATAATTTCTTTTATGATATTTCCATCTACTACCAAATTAGTTATTTGCCAGGATCATGAATAATTTGGAATGTTATTCCAGCTTCTTTATTTTTTAATGGTTTTTGCAGAAATGAATTGGTTTTCCAGTTGGATTAAATCTGAATTTTGGGGCATTTTCTTCAACTGATGCAGAATGGGATTTATGGTTGTAGTTAAATATGGGGTGATTATTATTTAAGACAATTCCTGGTTATCTGGATGGGATATCCAATATACTTTGCAAAACCAATTTGCATTAATTACAATCTATGACTACCTGGTTGGACTGGTTTGGGTGTCTTCCACCTTTATAGAGAAGAGGCAAGGGTGGAAGATTGCAGAGAGCAGTAAGTTTTAGAAAAGTTGGGTTCCCAGTCCTCAGAGTTGCATATTTTTCAAAAATTCACCTTAAATTATTATTTCTAATTTGTATTATGGTATAGTTATTGCCATATAGGCATCTCTGAGTGTCTTGTTACTATATTGTTTTCATTCAAAGGATATTTTGTGAATGTTTGGTCAATAATTTTTTATATATAATCTACTGGGGATGACTGTTATGTTTTGAAACAAGAGTAATTGAGAAAGCTCTGAAGTTGCCTTCCCTTGTGATTTTAAAGAGTCATTAGGTAAGTTCTGTTAGATTTGTGGTGCAGGTTATCATGTAGACTTGCCTGGATTCAGGGGATTAGATTGAATGACTGGCTTCTTGTGGTCCCTTTTAGTGTAATGAGCCAATGAATCATATAGGGCTTAGAATTTGGAAAAGATAATAAGTATCATGGCACACATTAAAGACTTGTCAGATTATTGAAATTAGGATTTTTATTTTGTCAAGATATGAGCACATTATATTTGTACTACACTTGTATTATATCTTAATTTTTTTTATTCCTTTTGGTGTAAGCCCTCAAAAACCTCAAATGTGGAGAGAAAACCATCTCAACAACAGTGGAGTCGGGGCAACATTACAGAAGGAAAGGTTCCTCACATAAGGATGGAAAATGGAGCTGCTATTCAGGTACAAAGAAAGCAAAGTGAAACTGCTAGGAACGTCTAAGGCAATGGTTAATGGCAAAAATGATTTAAAAATTAGTCTCTAAGGAAAGGAAGGGAAGAGAAAATTTACGAGTTTCAAGTATGTCAAAGTCTTTACAAAAGAAAATGCAGACTATTTTTTTTTAATAGAGGACCAAATAGACTTTAATTAAAGCAGAGGGCATTTTTATTAGCAAAATGAGAACATTTTGGTCTTTAGGTCTTGCCTATTGCTGAGAGCAATCTCGGAGTCTTTGGGTAGACCTCTTCAAGACAGATGACTTGAGATGGTTTGGCTATTCATTTCTTTGATGACTGGTAGTGGGGCCAGAATTTCCCTCATGGACCCCTCCATTTTTTCTAGTCTGTGATTGGATGGATACCAATATGACTGTCCCAAGGACTCTAATTATTATGGATTGAATGTTATTATCCTTTTAGAAATTACAATGTGTTCTTTTAACATCAGATTAAAAGAACCACAATAAGAATAACTACAAGAAGAAAATTGCATTAATGTTAAATAACTTTAAAATTTTGTTTCAAGAGATATTTGACAATTTACTTGAAGGGATCAGAGAAACTTCCTGAATAATTCTGACTTGAAAAGTTTGATTTTCCACTTAAAAGGCCTGTATTTTTTTAATCCACAAACTTACTGAGTTTTAAATTTAGCTATAAGAGCTTTTATAAAAACAAAATGCACTCATTGTAAAATGGTAGGAAAATATAGATAGAAAAGTGAAAAAAATAAAAATTATGAGCCAAACAGAACCAATTTTAACATTTATTACCTTTATTTTTCCTGTGCTTATATAAGTGTTATTCTATTTTTTCTTTTCAGTTTTTTTCCTGTTTTAAATTATGAAATACTTTAAATATATATAGATTTTAAAGAAATAAACTTAACTGGTATAATTGAAGTTTTCCTCCCCCCATGAAATGGACAGGCTCATTGTAAAGTTTTTAAACACTTCAGAATAGTATAAAAGAGGAAGTTATATTCACCCCAAATTCTACTACCCAGAGATAACTACTCTCAATATTTAGATGAGCATCTTTCCAAATACCAGTGTCAGTACCCTTACACTCACACGTTTTCATAATGGGACCACATCATACATGTTTTCACACTCTACACTATATCATGGACTTCTATATCAATAAAAATAGACCTACATTACCATTTTTTAGCATCCCCTTAAGATTATTACAAATAAGAAGTCATTTTCTCCGTATTTTCGCCATGATGTAATGATGTCAGAGCAGTTGAAGAAAAAGAAAAACTAGTTATAAAGAAGAAAAACTAGTTATAAAACAGTTGGGCTATTTCTATATCCATTCCTCATTTTAAAAATCCAATTTAAGTGGTATTAAATGACTGTGTCCAGGTTGTGGTTCTGTACGTTTAAGAGGAAATGGGAGTTTAGTTTTCAAAGGCCAAAAAAGTTGGGGAGATGATTATAGAGTTTAGATCTTTTTGTTCTGTGGAAAACAAAATGGATTAATGGTCTTTTAAGTTGGGATTTTACTCAGTTTTCATAATGTGTAGTTGGGAGTTGGATATAAATACGATTTAAAAAAAGTGTTTTGTCTTATTTTAGTCATCTTAGTTTTCTGACTTTGATTCTCACTAGTAAGTAGCAGTAGGAAGAAGGAGCCAAAGTAATTATAAATCATTGAAAGTAGTGCTTTAGGGACCATCCCTTGGTCAGGATGTACCCTATGTGAGTCTAGGAATCGCCATTCAAAACACTCAAGACCATAAATCTAAAGCTCTTCCTCCAGGGTTCGACTCCACATCACCAGTCCATCCCTTCTCTTACAGGTGTATATAGGTAGAGGGTTCCTGACTGGTTGGCATGCTGACTGGATGTATTGATTAATTCATTCATTTACCAATTCACTCATTCATTCCAAATTTGCACTACTGTTCCTTTGGAATGCCTTCCTTGCTTTGCTCGGATTATAAGAAAAAAGTTCTCGGGACGCCTGGGTGGCTCAGTTGGTTAAGCGGCTGCCTTCGGCTCAGGTCATGATCCCAGCGTCCTGGGATCGAGTCCCACATCGGGCTCCTTGCTCGGCGGGGAGCCTGCTTCTCCCTCTGCCTCTGCCTACCACTCTGTCTGCCTGTGCTTGCTCTCTCTCTCTAACAAATAAATAAATTTAAAAAAAAAAAAAAAAAAAAAAGTTCTCAATGATTTGCCTTTGTTCCCTCACATGCCAACCTCACAAACTGCCTCTTTTGTAATGTTTTCCCCTATTCTCCCAGCATTTTAGCTCTGGTCTCTGGCCCCAAAGTTGTTTTGTATTTTTTTTTTTTTTGAACTTAAGACTTTATGACTTAAGTGATAACCTTGTATTTTGAGCAGATTACAAATTCTGAGAAAACAGGAAGTGTGCTTTATCCTTTTTTTGTACAAAGTATGTATCACAACGAACTATCTAAGGCAAGTCTAAGATGTTGAAGCTGAACATTTTCCCCCTTTTCCTTTCCTTTCCTTTCCTTTCCTTTCCTTTCCTTTCCTTTCCTTTCCATCCTTCCTTCCACTTCCCCCGCTATGTGCTAAGCATGAATATTTTATCTACAAAATTTCAGGGTAAGCTTTTTAAAGGAATCAAAAGGAACAGCTTCTTAAGAAGCTTCCAGACCATCGTGGGAGAAAAACATGAACTGAAGTGTTTGTAAGAGAGTAATAGTAGTGCTTGAGGACCAGAGCATATATGCTGTGAGGTTAGCCAAAATAATGGAACAGCCACCACAGTGCAGTCAGTCAGGGAACCCCTTCATGAAGCAGGTGAGTAATTTGTTGGGCATTTTCTTATGAAAGTAAGACAGGAATGTAAGCAGCGGAAGATATGAAGATGAGCAGCTTATGTATCTATTGTGCGGTAAAGGTGAAGTGGTTGCAGAGAAAGAGCTGCATCTCCAGTAAAGACTTTGGCTGCTGACCCAGCAGAGGCTTCATGTAGTGGCATTCCTTCAGCTCTTCTGTCCTGTCCTAATCCCCAGGCGTGATGTGTCCTGGCTCTGCTCTTATTAATGTTCTGATACTGATTTGGATCAAGGAGACGGACTACCCGCCCCCCACCCACCGCCCAACCAAACTCACAAGAAATGGAAGTATAAATGAATTATTTGTTTATTATTTTACAATGTGAACCAGGATGCTGGTGTTGGCAAAAACAGTGCATTCCTCTTCTTCTTCTTCTTCTTCTTCTTCTTTTTTAATAATATTAACTTTTATTGAGTGCTCAATATGTCCAACACTATGCTTTTTTTAAAAAGCTGAAATGTAGTTGAATACAATGTTATATTAGTTTCAGATGGACAATTTAGTGATTTGACAATTCTGCTCATTTCACTCTGCTCACCATGATAAGTGTAGTTACCATCAGAAGTTAAAAAATAAGTGGAAGGATTCTTGGTCTGGATAGTGTTACTATGGATGGTTTTTATTTTCTTCACAGGGCTGACTTGCATTAAAATTTCTGTCAGATATTGCTCTTTCTAAAACAAAAAGAATAAAACAACAAAAGCAATTTTTGATAGAAATAATGAAGATGAAGTGTTACTTGGTAAACAGAAAAGCAGTATTCAGTGGTTAATATGTGTTGATTTTATAGTATAGCTCTCTGAATTTAGGGATAATTTCTTTGTTGAATGTATTTTATACACATAAACACACAAATATGTATGCATTAATATTCCATTCCTCCTTTTTCTTATGAAGACATTTCCTTAATATTGTAGTTTGTAAGAGATTCATTTTTATACTTTTGAGGTTTTCCATATTTCTCCATTAGGATTTTTATCATTTTCCTCCAAAGGACATTTAACGAAATTTGTCAAAACTTATTTTTGGTTAATTAAGATGTGTTTATTAATATTGCAAAGATGTGGTATCTCGTATTTGATTTTACCCTGGAGCAGAAACCCTCTTCCCTTGGGTAGATATCTGTCACTCTTATGTGTTCAGTTTTAATACGTGATGAATGGCAGAGAGAGACAAAGGAGCTCTTATTTTTTATCCAGGAATTCTATACGTTTGGAAAAATATTGGGAAAAGGGAGCTTTGGAATGGTCATTGAAGCCACAGACAAGGAAACAGACACTAAGTGGGCAATTAAAAAAGTGAACAAAGAAAAGGTAAGACTTACTAGCAGCACAGCACTGAGGGCTCAGTGCCTGGGGCTGGGGGAGAGGGAGGCAGGAGGTCTCCACACTGACACAGCTGAGCCTGAGGGGAGCGCTGTGGCTGTTGCCTGGGGGAACTGCGGCCATTTCCCTGGCCTCGGGAAGGGACCCGTTCTTGAACCCCAGTAGACAAGCGCTGTCTGGGAAAAACAAATGAAGGACTAACTAACATAACCCATATAACCAAATAAGGGCAAAGTTTTCTGGAGTGGGCTGAAAGTGAGGGCCAATTCTCTGTCTGTGTAGTTGTAGGGCTGTGAGATGGCCTAGTCAGAACTCAGTCTCGCCACTGTCTCCTGATGTATGTGGTTCTGAACCACTTTTCTCCTATCCTTTCCTCTCCTTTGATTCCCTGTTTCCTCATGTGATTTTTTATCTCACCTGCTCTTCCAGTGTGAACCAATTTTTCAGCAACTATGAAACATACTGTTTAGTTGTAGCCACTGTATTCCTCCCTGGATCTCTCCTGGAGCGGACAATGACTGGCTTTCACTTTAAGGGAGATTCTAGCTTCTTAGACTTTACATCTTGATCATTTCATTAACTTAAAAAAAAAATCTGTGCCTGGAAAAACCAAAACACAAAATATGGTGTTTTTTCTTGGACTTGTGATGATAAATATTATATTTACAAAATGAAATAGTAAATCTTATGTATTCTTTAAAACAACTCTAGTAAATTACATACCATTTCTTCCTAAAGTTTAATAAGGTAACATCTCAAGGGAGATCTAGAGCCTTACTAGTAATCTTTAGCATCTAGACTCGTGGGGCTACATGGGCTGTTATTTTCTTTGCCCCCTTTGGTGTCAGGTTAGGGGCCAGGTTTTAGGTTTACACAGCCAGGTACCTGCTTGCAACTTTAGGAAGTCATCACCTTGCACACACATATTGATGACGAGCATTTACAAACACTAATACAGTTAAACAGATTTATACAGTCAATATATGAATTGGACAATATATGACTGCATTATATGCAGGTCAAGCCATTTGGAGAGGGAGGTATGAACAAAATGGAGACTGATGTTAGGAGAAATTGTGGTAACTTTACACATCTAGTCTAGATAAGAATTCACACCTCACGGTTACTTTTTCCGCTGACCTAGGACAACCTTAAAATGTGACTTGCATCCTCCTGGGGCGGGACATAGTGGGCAGGTGGTTTCCTACTCACTCCTGAGATAGTAACGGTAGAAGGGTAGAGGTCTTTGGAAAAGGGGAGTTTGCCCTGCGATCCATCCCTTTCCAGTCCTTTAGGAATTAGTCTGTATTCTCCAAACTTGCTGGGGGCCTGAGGAGGGGAGAGGAGGGTTAAGACCTCTCTTACCCCTTTCAGGCATGTTTTTGTGCGGATGAGGGCAATGCTTTTCTTCAGATAAGGATGTTAATTTAGATATCAATAACAGTGATGATTGGGGCGGGGGTAGTGGTGCTGAGAGTAGAAAAAGCCCTTCCAGAATTTCTTAGATGACTCTGTAGAAAATCAGTTACACCTTGATTTGTGCTCCTTGGGCTGTGCCTGCCTTCACATTTTGCCATCAGGTATGGTTAAGGGGTACATGCAAGGAGATAAAGCCAGAGTTAGACTGATCTGCAAGCAAGTGCTCTTTTTCTCTCTCTCTCTCTTTTTCAGGTGATTTTGAAGCTGAGGGTATCGGGAAGTGATACATTGCAGGGCCACATGTAGAATCTCACTGCCAATTATTTCTTATATATATAAATATATAGACTTTATATACAAGTACATATAAATGCAATCAAAACAAAACAATAACAAAGCAGAAGAAAAACATTTTGTTTTTATCTTCTCCAAATGATGTCCCTGGAAAGTAGATTTTGGTTTTATTATGCTAACATCAAAGGATGAACATGATTTTGAAGGAAATACCAAAAGGCATATTCAAAATTGGAATAATTCTGTCAGGGGGACAGAGACCATGTTGTAGTTAATTTATAGAAACAGTCCAAGAAACAGATGTGGCTTGAGGCCAAATTATATATAACTTCAAATTGGACAAAGGAAAGAAGGACCATAATTTAATCTTATCATGGAAATAAGTTATATGTTATCTTTTGAAAAAGGAACTTCTCCAGAAAATGTTGGAAAAAATGTAAAAATAACTGTAACTGTTATATGAGGTATGTAGTAGTGACATTCATATGTGAAATCTATGCGTCCTCATTATGAAAGGCTGGAAGCTCTGCTGTGAAGTTACTCGAACGGGAGGTGAACATCCTAAAAAGTGTGAAACACGAACACATCATACATCTGGAACAAGTGTTTGAGACGCCTAAGGTGAGGCTTGATCAGGGGCTGCATTTCAAAGTTGTTACTATCACAAACGAACATCGTTCCCTTCTGAAGTAACCCCTGTAGGGCACAGTTGCTCATGTCCTTGGCATGTGTCTGTCACTGGAGATTGATGAGGGCATTCTAGAGGGCTTTTATTATTGATTATATAATTAGGTGTCTGATGATTAGATTGATGTCTTTAGTGATGTTTCTGAGTGGCTTATTGCAAACAAATGCTTAGAAATGAAACAACTTCGTGCACAACCAGATAGTGATTAGAGCTTCCTTAGAGATGGCTTTCCTTTCGCTTTGGTCTTTGGTTTCTGCATCAGAGTCTTCTGGAATATCGTCATCATTTTGCAAGGTTAGCTTTCTAATAAAGTTGGCATGGCTATATCTGGCACTGTGCAGAAGATATATTATCATATGTGTTTTACCAATGTGTTTAATTGTTCTTCTTTCCTAGATGTTCTCATTCTTCTCTTTAAAGGTCTGTAATTTTCATTTTCAGTTGTTGTGAAGCCTGGGTCATATGCCACTCTGCCTCCGGATAGTTTAAGGCCCGTGGGTTTGGGTGTTTCTCTGCTTGGAGGCAGATCATATGTGGTTAGGCATGTGGACTGGCATCAGATTGCCTGTGCTTTCGAATCCTGGCTCTACCTCTTATTAGCCATGAGACTATGACGTTACTCAACCTCTCTGTACTTCAGTTTTCTCGTCTGACAAATGGGTTTAATATTAGTATCAACTCATTTGGTTGTTGAAGGATTAAATGGGGAAAATGGATATAAAGCATCTGTCTCTTTAATTGTTAGCAATTGTTCTTTGTTTCCTTTGTCGGTCTCTAAGGCAGAAATAGTCAGTTTGGGTTATGTATTATGCTTGATTCACTAGGTGTGTTTAATAACTATGAAAGACCAGTTTATCCCTTACGGGAGTAGTATGCAGCAATGGTGCCGAAAGCCTACTCCGTTCAGTCTTTAGAGTTGTTATTTTTTTAATCCCCTAACCTTCTTAGAATAGTGTTGCTCTTTATCACCAGTTTTAAGCAATTTGATTTCATATACCTTGCTATAGCTTTCCTCATGTTTCTTGTGCTTGGGGTTCATGGAGCCTCTTAGATCTGTGAGTTTATGGTTTTTCTCAAATTTAGGAAATCTTTGGCCATTATTTGTTCTAATATTTTTTCTGCCTTCCCCCACTGTGGGGACTCCAAGTACCCGTTAGATTGTCCACAGCTTACTGATGCTCTATTCACTTTTGTCAGTATTTTTTCTCTTTGTTTCATTTAACAGAGTTTTCATCACAACATCTTCAGATTCAGTCATCGCTTTTCCTGTAACATCGTGTGTGCTATTTCTCTTTTCCGATGGAAATTTGATTTGATTCTTTTGTATATCTTCCATGTTTTTACTTAACATGTTCAGTATTTACTCTTCCTTCTTAAGTATAGTTGTAATAACTTTTAATGTTCTTTCCTACTAATTTATCATATGCATCATTTCTAGGTCAATTTCGATTGACTGATTTTTTTTTCCATTATGGGTTATATTTTCCTTCCTTTTTACATGCCTGTTAGGTTTTGATTGGACACTAGGTATTTTTATATTCTTATAACTACTCTTGAGCTTTGTTGTAGGATATAGTTATTTGGAAACAGTCTGATACTTCTGAAGCTTGCTTTAAGCTTTCTTAGATGGTACCAGAGAAGCCTTTGATCTGGGGCTATTTTTTCCTTACTAAAGAAATAAGACCCTTTGAGAGTACTCTACCTGATGTCCTGTGAATTATGAGATTTTCTACTCTGGCTGCTTTGAATACAAGCTCTTTCTGGCCATGTATACGCTCTAATAATTGTTCTCTCTGTTCCTCTTGCATGGTTCCTTACCCGGCTTTGGTTGTTCCCTCATACACATGAACTGAGCAGTACTCTGTTTAAGACTTGTGGGGGAGCCTCTGCAAATCTCTGGAGCTTTCTCTATGTACAGCTTTCTCCTCTTTGGTACCCTGTCCTGTGAACTTAAGTTGTCTTGGCCTTTCTGGACTCCCAAGTCTCTTTCCTCAATTCATGGAGACTGCTGGGTTCTCTTTATATTCCTTTTCACTGCCCCATGGCCTAGAAACTCTCTCCAGACAGTAAGCTGGGATGATCATGGCGCTTGCTTTGTATGTGTCCCTTCTTTCAGGAATCATCGCCCTTTGCTGCCTGAGGTCTAATGTGTGAAGATTGTTGTTTTATAGATTATGTCCATTTCTTAAGTTGTTTCAGGAGAAAGGGTCAGTCTAGTCTCTGTTACTCCATCTTGGCACAAGTGGGAGCCCAAACCTAGAGTAGTTTGAAGGAAAAGGAAATCATCATCTGTGGCTGGTTTGTTGGTTTGTTTCTTTTTTAATGCATTGCTGGCCCTTGGTTCACCAGATCAGATCTGCCTCCTCCCAACCCCAACTCACAAAAATGCCTAGACCTTCTACTGAAGCTATCTGAAAGATGAATGGAAATTGTTACTTGATTGGGTAGGCCATGGCATTAGTACTCTGATCTACTCAGAATTTGTTTTGGTTTCTTATGAGTCTAAATGTTCTCCAGATCTACACAATTATTTCTAGTTATTATAAAGACTTCCAAAAAACTTTTATTGACATAACTTTTATCAACTTGCATATTTAAAATTGACATCAATTTATATTGTAAGCACTGCTAAAGTCACTTTTCTTTCCAAATAGTTCGCTTACTATTTTATGTACCTATGATTCCTACAGTGCTCTCGGTGGAAAAAATATGACATAGTTCAAAACTCATTTATGTGTTAGACTTTGCACAACTCTTTAGTTACTTTTGAAATTCCAAAGCATCCTGAGGTGTAGGGTATCAGAGTTTTGACTATTGGAAGACAGGGTGTTAATCTTTTGTTCCTGTTTGCATGCTTGCTGATTGAACACGGAAGTTGCATTAGTAGTGGCTATAGAATAGAATCAGACCCCAAAATCTTAAAAAACATTTACAAAAATTTAGCACCAGAGGATGGAATGGAGACATGGAGGGTAGTCTATGAAAGGTAAGAAATAAGTATGAAAGAGGCTTATATTTTAGTTGACTGTGAATCTTTTTGACTCAAGAAATGACTTGACTTTTGGAAAACCTAAAATGATCTTAATATACATCAACAGGGACAGCAAATATGGAAGAGATATTTCATCCATGGGTTTTCCCCACATAAACCTAATTAGTTACCAAGTCCCACTGTTTCTTCATCTTAAGTATTTTTCATGTATTCCCCTTCTTGTGTCCATTCTGTACGTCATACCTACACTCCATAAATAGGTCAGCCTACTACAGGGTGCAAGTTGAATCTGGTCTGCTGCCTATATTTTTATGGCCCACAAGAAAAAGTAATATTTGATGACATGTGAAATGTATATGAAACTAAAGTTTCAGAGTATGTAAATCAAGTTTTGTTGTCTTGTTTATGGCTGCTATTACGCTGTAACAACAGAGCTGAGTAGTTGCAAAAGAGATTGTATGACCTGTGAAGGCAAAAATATTTACTATCTGGATCTGGCCTTTGGAGAAAAAGTTCACTGAGCCCTGCTGCACGTTACTGTTGGAGTGTCCATTTAGAAATGCAAAACTAATCATTGCACACACCTTTCCCCCAACTCCAGACACCAACTTAAAAGACTTCAGTGGCTCCGTATTGCATATGGGAAAAAAAATCCAAACTTCTCTGCCTGACATCCGAGAGTCTTTACAACCTGGCACCAGCCTGTCTTTTGGGGCCTCACCCCTCACCACTCTACTCTTCTCTGCCCCACCAGACTCCTAATGCTGTTAACACGGAGATATTCATTATTCTTTTAACAGCCAGTGCTGTGTCAATCTTTGGAATCTTTGCAAATACCATGTGTTAAACCTTTTCTTACCCGCATCCTTTACCCATAAATCTCCATTCAGTTATCCAGACCTGCCTTTGATATCACCTCCTCAGGGAGCATTCTTTAAGCAGAGGCTTCTTTCCTCTGGAACCTCGTGCCGTTTTGGCTATTCCTCTCCTGTTAGCACTCACCACGCGGTATTGTATTTATAACTCTTCTGTGAACTCCGTGAGGGTAAGAACTATGCCTTATGCCTCCTTGTTCCTCTAGTATACTGCATGGCATGTACATGACAGTAAATAATTTTGAATGAATAGATTGATGATTTAGGTTGTGATCATATTTCTATGATATGTGTGCAATATATAATATTTTTTTAAATCCTCAACTACAAAAATTGCTCTCTCTCTCTCTCTTTTTATAAATCTATAATGTCAGAAAATGTACCTGGTGATGGAGCTTTGTGAGGATGGAGAACTCAAAGAAATTCTGGATAGGAAAGGGCATTTCTCCGAGAATGAGACAAGGTGGATCATTCGAAGTCTCGCATCAGCTATAGCCTATCTTCACAATAAGGGTAAGAAGAGGGTCTTCCAAGCTCACTGACCCCACGAATACAGGTGGTGCTTTTGTTTAAGGGTGATTGTATTCAGGGTTCAGAGTCACAGAGATGATCCGTACTGAAATAGGAGATTTCATTTGAAAATTTTTCTAAATTTTTTTCTTTTTAAAACTTTAATTAAACATAAAAAGCATATTTTAATTAGAAACAAGGCAGGTATAACAATTATGTTTTACACAGACAAGGATGAATATTTCTATTCAACAGTTTGGAAAACAGATAATCTTGTCAAATCAGAAGTAGACCGGTCAATAATAAAAATGAAATTTCAAAACACTTATATTGTTTGGAGCTGTTGAATCACTATATCATATACCTGAGATTAATATTAGAATGTATGTTAACTGACTGGAATTTAAATAAAAGGTAAAAAAAGCTATATATTCTAGCCAGCTATATATTCTAAGCCTGTATATAATATATATACATAAATATATATTAATTAAATAAAAAAGTTTAAAATTTTTATAGAGTTAATTTTTAGAGCAGTTTTAGATTTGCAACAAAACTGAGCAGTCATTGCAGAGATATCCCATATACCTTTGCCCGTACACGCACAGCCTCCACCTGTTATCAACATCCCCACCAGAATGGTTCATGTCTTACCAGCCACGAGCCCACATTGACACATTGTTATCACCCAAAGTCCATAGTTGACGTTAGGGTTCATGTTGGTGGTGTATGTTCTGTGGGTTTTGACAAATGGAGAGTGACATGTATCTACCGTTATGGTATCGTACAGAATAGTTTCACTACCTTAAAAGCCACATCTAGAAATTAGTCTAATTCTTTTCCTGTTTTTTGGTGTTATTGCTGCCGCTTTTCCTCAGGCTTCTTTCTTTCTTCAAGGTTAGTTCGTCTTACGTGTGAGTTTAACACCTTCTCATTTTACACATGAGGAAAAAGTTTGTTCCAGAGAGGTGAAGTGACACGGGGAGGGGTGGCAGGCTAGTGCTAGAAGCCAGCAGCCATTCCATGGACATTTCCTGAGCCCCTCCCGCATGTGGTGGGTCCTGGAATTAGAATGATACAAAGACAAGGCCCCCAGCCCTCAAGGAATTCAGGCTGGTGGGAGCTGGAGTATAGAAAGCAAACTGTAATTCACTGTAATAATTTCTCTAATGGAGAGCCACATAAAGCACAAGGAACATTAGGATCGTCAGTGCCTCATTTGATTTGGAAAGTCAGGGAAGGATTCACGGAGGAAAACAAAATTTGAGCTGAGGAATACAAGCTCAGACAAAAAAGAAGGGAGGGCCTTCTAGGCAGAGGCAACAATATTTGCAGGGACAGGAAACCCACGGCTTCCTATGACGCTAATGTCAGTTCTCTCAAATTAAGCTATAAATTCAGTATAATGCCAACCAAAATCTCTGCAGGATTTTTTCATGGAACCTGATAGAAATATTCTGAAGTGGGCAAGAATAGCAAAGAAAACAATGAAAAAGAAGAACAATGGAGGAAGACGGGAGACTTGCTGTGCTGTATTTATGTAAGAAGAGGTCAGCAGCACACATTGCACAAACCCATCCTGGGAGCTGTGTGAGGGAACTGAAAATGGTTGGGGAGGGTGGCCAGTCCACCGCTCTTCAGCTGTGTTTCTCCAGCAGCGATACATGTAACTTTTTACATGGAGGTAAATGATGGCTCTGGATATGAACTGAATTAGTTACTTGCAACAGAAGTGCTTGGTGCCTGATTATTTGCATGCATGTAAAAATCCTACCTGATGTCTGACATGTTTAACTGGAGATTTGGGGTCTGAGGGTTTCTGTTTGTTTTTCATTTTAACATATAAAAACTAGGAAAGTATGAGTTCATGTTATAGAAAAATATATTGAAATAAGTGTAGTATAGTATGTATACACGTAGCCAAATTGCAGTATATTAAGTGTTTAGATTGACAATAGAATCTGCATGGAAGTAAATAAGTAATCCTCTACTTGAAGACCTAAGGGTATGGGGAACCTTACTGGGTTTGTAACTACTTTTGTCTCTCTCTGCCTGGGAATGCCTGAGCACGGGCAGGATCCTCCTCTCCATTCACCAGGCCACTGGTCACAAAGAGAAGCCTTCAAGGCAGCAGGGGTTTGGGGAGAGAGGAGGGAGTCAAAGAAAATGTCTCCTTGAGGATAAACTTGTGAAGAAAAGGGATTGGAATATAAGGGAATGGAACAGGGCAGAATTATGCTTGGCCCTCCTTGAAGTTTTTAACAGTGGGACATTAATTTGTCATATATATTTATTTGTTCTATTTGTGTCCCCTCTATTTTTCCATTATTCACTATTCATTTGATTTGTTGTTTATTTTCTTGGTAGATATAGTACATAGAGATCTAAAACTGGAAAACATAATGGTTAAAAGCAGCTTTATTGATGATAACAATGAAATGAACTTAAACATAAAGGTAAGGTATAAGAAATCATGGTAAATATTTGCCTGTAAACAGTTTGATAGCAAAGTGGCAAAGTACTTCCTCTTTTTAGATACATTTTGGAAGCTTTTGAGCAGCAAAATAAGTGGCTTGTGCTAAAAAAAAATTAAAATTTTGCAAAAGAGGTTGCAACTGACAAGAATAATTTTACAAGTTAAGTGGTGCTATTGAATCTTTTTTAACGTACATATTCATTTGGATAGCCCTAAATCATTAGTTAATAGCAAGCAAACAGATGCTCTGAATTCTAATTAATTTCAAAATTATGCCTGGTAGTTTGATGTAAATGTGTTACAGATTTAGAAAAAAAAAAAAACACCTTGGCTGTGCCTTTGATATTAAATTAACACTAAAGTCTGTATTTCTCATTGAAAATTTTCCTGGGTATTAATATTTATGTCCTAAGCACAATTAATGTGCCAAGTGTTTATTCTTTAAGATTTTATTCAAATTAAGTGTTTCTTAATGTCAAATAAATGATAGGATACATTATTTATTACTTAGCACTTTAATAGCGGCTGCTTTCAAAATATATGAATGTGTTAATTTAGGAATAAAATGTTGTCTGTGAATAACTTGCTCTGTTGTAGAAGCTAAATCCCTATGTAATATAAGTGGGTTTAACAGCATTGTTGTTTTACCAAAGTAAATAAATATTCTTGAATATTTTCATTTTAAACTCTGTGAAGGGCAGAAATTATGCATGTTTTATTCACTATTGGTACCTGAAAACATAGTATGTGCTCACTTAGTATTTGGTAAATGAAGGAATAATTGCACTCCAAAGAACCGAATTAATCGTGAAACCTTTTATATATTTGAGATCTGTGTAGATTTTCTGTGGAGAAGGATACATATTATAATGCTCCAAGTGGAATAATTGTGAAAACTCCTGGAGAAATGGATTTTTCTATTTAGAAAAAATAGTGGTATCACATATTGATAGGAACATTTTCTTATTCCAGAAGTCCCTGGAAACTTTGCATTCAGTGTCTGTGGACCAAGAGCCTATCTTTGGTTGTATGATCAATAAATGTGCCTGTTTTTCTGCTTTCAGCCCAAGGCTGTTCCAACCTGAGAGACAAGACCAAGGGCACATACTGAATATTTAATAACCGTATGTGTACTGGCCCCGATTTGGAACTGAGCAGAAAGAATGCAGTTGTAGCAGCAGGCCTCCAGTGGATTTGTAGCTCTGCGGCCACTTTTTTCCCTGTTAATTTGCTTCTTGTAGTTTTTAATAGTGTAGTAATTGTTTTAATTAATAAACTCTAGAAACACAGAGGAATTCATAGTAAAGAAAAGATAGTATTTACCAGAAATAGTGTCTCATAAATAATTATAGAAAGAGGCAGCTTCTGTGAGTGCTGACAAGGATAATGATTGCATTTGTAACAGTGCTTTAAACTGGAACATAGCTTGAGTGTCAGAAAAAATAGGTAATAAACATACTACAGCCAGAATGTATTTTACAATGAAAGAGGTTTTCAAAAATAACTTTTTTTATCTGAAAAAGTTAAATGCTTTCTTTCGACATATAACTTCCTATGTTGAACTGCTAAGTTGAATTAGAAAGAATGAGCAATCAGTATCACGGGTGTTTCCTCCAGGTGGGAGAAACCAAGGTTCTCTTTGTCACTGTTCTGTTTCTTCTTCACAAAGAGGGGTGGATGGGAAGTGATAGCAAGGTCCTTAGTGGTAGTACAAGCAAAGCCCCTCCATCTGCTGGTATCTCTGAATTAAATACAGTGCAATTACAGTGTGTTGGAACTCCTACCTTTGAATGAGTAAACTCTGGGACAAGGAAAACAGGTGACTGAGTTTCTTCTTCCAGGTGACTGATTTTGGCTTAGCAGTGAAGAAGCATGGAAGGAGTGAAGCCATGCTGCAGACCACATGTGGGACTCCTATCTATATGGGTAAGTTAGTTGATTTAAAATGATCTTTCTATATAAAGAGATAGAACCATTAATGTAGATTAAAACTTGAGCAACTTGAAAGAACTCCTAAAACTCAATACCAAAAAACCAATTCGATTAAAAAAATGGGCAGATGACATGAGCACACATTTCTCCAAAGAAGACACACAGATGGCCAACAGACACATAAAAAGACACTCAACATCACTCATCATCAGAGAAATGCAAATCAAAACCACAAGAAGGTAACACCTTACACCTGTCGGAATGGCTAAAATCAACAACACAAGAAACAACAAATGTTGGCAAGAATGAGGAGAAAAGGATCCCTTGTGAACTGTTGGTGGGAATGCAAATTGGTGTAACCACGATGGAAAACAGTGTGGTGGTTCCTCAAAAAGTTAAAAATAGGAATGCCATATGATACAATAATTCTACTTCTGAGTATGTGAAGAAAACAAAGACCTAATTTGGAAAGATATGTGTACTTCCATGTTCACTGCAGCATTATTTACAGTAGCCAAGATATGGAAGCAACTTATGTGTCCATCACTAGAGGAATAGATAAAGAAGATGTGGTATGGATGAGTGGTATTACCCAGCCATAAGAAAGAATGAAATCTTGCCTTTTGCAACAACACAGATGGACCTAGAGAGTATTATGCTAAGTTAAATAAATCAGACAGAGAGGAGAAAATACCATATGACTTCACTTAAATGAGGAATCTAAAAAAATAAAACAAATGAACAAACAAAACAAAACAGAAACAGACTCGTAGATACAGAGAACAAACTGGTAGTTTAGGGGTAGATGGGCAAAATAAGTAAAGGGGATTAAGAGGTATAATCTTCCAATTATAAAATAAGTAAGTCATGGGGATGTAAAGTATGGCATAGAGAATATAGTCAATAATATTACAATAACTTTGTGTAGTACCTAGACTTTTCATGGTGATCACTTAATAATGTACATAAACATAGAATCACTATGTCATATATCTGAAACTAATATAATATTGTATGTCAACTACAATTAAAAAAAAAACAGAAAAAAACCCACAAGCAATTTGATTTTGCCCATAATTTGACTTACTGGCCCTGATCAAGATACTTTTTCTTTTCTTAGATCAAATAATCTCACTGTTTCAGCATTTTTCTCCCAGTTCTTATCTTTAAAGATTGTAGTTTTTATTGTTTTCCTTTTTCAGGCTCTTCTTATAGTTGTTTGTATCTCTTAGGTAATCATACCCCAAACTTAATTATTGGTCTCATTAACTCATGCTGAAATCATGTGTGTGTTTTGCTTCTTTCCATTTCTTATCCAATTTTATTGCCTTCAGTTGGTACATCCTAAAGCTACTGATTAAATATATTTTGTAAAGCAACAGTTTACCATTTTTCTGAGTGAAACTTTTAACAGCTTTACTGAAGTACTATTTAAATGCCATAAAAAATGTACTATTCAGTGATTTTCCTACATTCACAGAGTTGTACAGCCATCACCACAATTCAGTTTTAGAATAATTCTACCGCAGAATGTTGCCTCATGCCCATTTGATCTTCATCTCATTCCCATCCCAGCCCCAGCTAACCACGAATCTATATTTACCTTTTCTGGACATTTCATCTAAACGGAGTCATACATATGTTGTCTTTTATGTCAGACTTCTTTCACTTAGCATAATGTTTTTGAAGTATCTTCCTGTTGTATCTGTAGTCTGGCCCTTTATATTTCTGAACAGTTGTGTGTTGTATGGAGATGGCACATTTTGTTTATCCATTAGCTGATGGACGTGTAGATTGTTTCCAGTTAGTGGCTATTATGAATAATGCTGCTATGAACCACTGTGTACAAATTTTAATGTGGACACATTTTCCTTGCGTAGCTACCTAAGAGTGAAGTTGCTGGGTTGTAGACTATGTTTAACTTTTTAAAAAAATTTTTATTTATTTATTAGAGAGAGAGTGCAAGTGGGGGAGCAGAGGAGGCAGAGGGAGAAGCAGGCAGAGGGAGAACCAGGCTCCCCGCTGAGGAGGGAACCTGATGCAGGTCTCCATCCCAGAACCCCGAGATAATGACCTGAGTCCAAGGCAGACCCTTAACCAACTGAACCACCCAGACACCTGCATCTTTATGTTTCATTTTTTAAGAAACTGCCAAATGTTTTTTCAAAGTGAATGTAGCATTTGACCTTTCTACTAACAACTGTATGAGGGTTCCAGTTTCTTTGTATCCTTGTTGACTCTTGATAATTACCTTTCTTTCTAATTATAACCACTCTAATGGGTGTAAAGTAGTATCTCATTGTGGTTTTTAATTTGGTAATTTAATTTTCCTAATGACCAATGATGTTGAGCATCTTTTCATGTAGTTATTAGTCATTCATAATCTTCTTTGATGAAATGTCTATTCAAATCTGTCCCCAAGAAATGATTATATATTTTTCTCTTTAAATTTATTGGTGAAATAATTGCATTAATAGGTTTCGAAAATGTTGAACCATCCTTGCACTTTTAGATTAAACTCCACTTGGGTTAATAAACTGCCTTATTCAATTTGTCACCACTTTTCTTAAGAGTTTTGAGTGTTGATTTCTTTCTTTTGTGCTGCCTTTGTCTTTTTTGATGTCAGTGTTATGCTAGCCTCATTTAAAAAATAAAATGGCATGCTCACAAATCACTTAAGTAACAGAAGTTATCTGTTATATTAATAAACTACTAATTTGATGAGATTTCCCCGAAAAATTTTTTTGGCTCTGATACGTTTTGGTAGATTAAGTTTCTATTATATTTTCAATTTGTATTGGGTTATTCAAGTTTTCCACACCTTTGTGAGTCATTTTGATAATTTATATTTTTCTAGAAAATTGTGCATTACTTTGAGATTTTAAGTTTTATTGGCATAAATATGCATATATTATAATTTTCTGATTCTCCTATGTATCTGTGCCTATCCCCCTAATAACTCCTAATATTTTTTAAGATGGTCATGTGATGTAAGATTAGCAATATGGCCTGTAACGTCACCTGGCTAACTCAGGAGTCCAGCTCTGCCACTTAGTCTGGTGAGCCCTGGGCAAACAATTTAACTAATTTGTTGTGGTTCTACAGCTGTATAATGGAGATTATGTCATCCATTTATCAAATTGTTGAGGGTCTACTTTGTGTCAGGACTGGTCTGGGTATTGGGAATACAACAGTGAACAAAGCATAAAAATGTCATGTTGGTGCAAACATTAAACAAAATAAAAAAAGTAAAATGTCTGCTATTACCTGGGATGTTAGAGAGAAGTGCTAAGAAAGAAAAATAAAACAGGGAAGCGGAGAGGATATACTTAGGATGGTAATAATATCTTTCTTATCAGGTTGACAAGAGAATTAAACAAGAAAATATATGTAAAGTGCTTAGCACAATACCTGACAGTGCTCAATTTAAGCTCTTGTAATAATACAAACCATTTTTTTCTTGATCAAATTTGTTAGTGGTTAGGACAATTTATTGGGCTTTCAAGGAACCAGCTCAAGTCTATTATTATTTGGTTGACTTTTTCATTAATTTCTGGTTTTAGGGGCACCTGGGTGGTTCAGTGGGTTAAGCCTCTGCCTTTGGCTCAGGTCATGATCTCAGGGTCCTGGGATCCGAGCCCCACATCCGGCTCTCTGCTCAGCGGGGAGCCTGCTTCCCCCTCTTTCTGCCTGCCTCTCTGCCTATTTGTGATCTCTCTCTCTCTCTCTGTCAAATAAATAAATAAAATCTTTTTAAAAAATTTCTGCTTTCATTTTTCTGGATTCATTCTATTTTCTATTTTCTTTTGGTTTATTTTTTAACTTCCTAAGTTAAATGGTTTTAAAAAATGGTTATTTTTTTACTGGTTATTTATGTTCAGTCTGAGTATTTCTTTGCTCACTCTGAGTATTTCCTTGACCATTTTTTTTTTGCTAGACAGTCTTCTATTATTCATTTCTTAATAGTCTATCATTTTAGTTTTAGTCTTTAATCTAAGAATTATTTAGAAGTGCTTTTATAATTTTCCAGGTGGTTAGAATGTGTTTGACATTCATGGGAATATGTGGTAGTTTTCCTAGCCTTTTGGTTTTTCTGTCTGGTTTTCTTCATTGGCCTAGGCAATTGTGACTTAATGGTTTTCAACTTCTAGGAGTTTTTTTTTTTTTCTGTGATTGAACACATGGTTGGTTTTTGCAAATGTTGCACCGGATATTTAGAAAGTATGTATATTCCTCCTTTGTTGATCACAAAAATTTCTCTGCGTATGTATTTATAAAATCGAATGTGATACCTTTGTGATTTAAACTTTCCATGTTGTTAATTTTGTTTGCCTCTGTTGATTTCTGAGAGAGTTATTAAAGTCATCCACCAAGATGAGACTTTGACAAATCTTTTTGTACCTTTTAGAGATTTCTTTAGAAAAATCTTAGTTTATTGAAATATAATTTCCATATAATAAAATGCACAAGTTTTAAGTGTAAAGTTTGATGACTTTTGACAAATGCATATGCTTATAGAATCACCTCCCCAATGAGGTGACGGAACATCTCTGTCACCCCAGAAAATTCCTTTGTGTCTCTCTCTGTTAGTCTCCCACCCAGACCGGAGCAACCACAGATGATTTTTATCACCAAAGCTTAATTTTGCTTGTCTAGAGCTTCATTTAAATTGAATCAGACAGCATACATTCTTGTGTCTGTCTTTGTCTGTTCCATGCCATGATTTTGAGACTTACCAGTGTCGTATCTGTAGTTTATTCATTTTTCCTGCCGGGGAGTATACCTAGTTCTGGTTTTGTTGTTGTTGTTTTTCCCCCTCCTTGATGTATTAAGTCTTGAAACTGTTTTATCTTATTTGGGAAAAGGCTACTTTAGATTCTGTTCATACCCTCCTGTTGGCAAAAGACATCTGGTCTGTAGTTACATGGGGAAAATATATCCAAGCACCCTGAGTTTTATGCCTGCTTATTAGCTGTCTACACTGATAACAAGTGAGAGAACAAGAGAAAAGACAGATGGTTTGTAGAGCTTTGCTGACTTCCTAAATGGCTCCCTGGCACCGTTACTCTGGCCTCTGCTTCCCTGTGAGAGCTGTGATGGCAGCACACACGGAGACACCCCCTAGTCGTTAAGATGGCTCTGAGAGACTGAGGCCGCCATCCCGACCCCGCAGTGCGGGCACCCAGTGTGGACACAAGTCATAGACTTGCCCTTGTCGGAGACTCATTACCACAGAGCCACCTGAACTTTAGTGATTCAGTATTTAAAGAGTTTAAGTAGAGGTAAGGAATAATAGTTGCTTAGAGGAAAATGCTAATTATTTTTCAATGACTTGGAAATGAGTAACTCAGTTTTTTTAATTATCTATAGTTGAGCCTTTACTCATTGTTTCTTCTTTTTACTTTTTGGTTCCTTTTTGTTGCTTTTTAGTTCCTTTGACAGGAGGCAGAGGAAGTGAAATGCCATTTGCTTTTAGTAGTTATAAAAGGAGTGTGTGTGTGTGTGTGTGTGTGTGTGTATGGCAGGAGAATGAAACTCTTCTAAAATAAAAACACCTTTTATGTGGGAGGCACTTGGTAGCTGTGTAACGTGAGGCAAGTCACTTCCTATACCTGAACCTTAGTCTCCTCACTGGCAAAGTGAGCCAAATGCCTACCTAACCATCTCAGAAGTTTCTTCATGTGATTTACAGAAATAACATAATTTACAAAAAAGTGCTTTTGTAAACATTAAAATTCTATTGAAATATATACACCTATATTTCATTTTTATGTTTATATCTGTTCTATTCTTTCTTTTTCCTTAAAGAAAGATGTTTGCTCCCTAGCCATAAAGGCACAATAGACTATTCCTGAAATATCATATGTGACATTTTAAAAGCCATCTAAAAAGCCAGCCATTATAAAGTTATCTAATCATTAAAATGTGCTACCTTAAAGTAAATCGCCCCCCCCCACAACTACTTTGAGGAGATTGTTTAAAGGAGCCGTATCGTGAACACATTATAAAGTATGGAGCACAGAGTTGGGGAGTGAGGAGTACCTGGATCCTGGTTCTAGTTGGCTTTTTGATCCAGTTTTGCTGTAGGAGCTTTCTCTTTGTCTTAGTTTTCTCATTTAGAAAATGTGGAAATTAACTCATATTCTCTCATAGGAGTGATATTATTATTATTATTATTATTTTACTATAATGATTTTAACCATTTATCTTAGTTTCTCTGTGAATCCAGATTTCCACATATTGGGCTTGCTTTAAATTATATCCACTTAAGGCATATATTCGGTTCTATTTTGGGAAAAGAACTGAGATACTGTTGTCTTCTACTATAACTACACAATCTTTGCAAAATCATTTCTTAACAATTTCAGAGGAATGGAGAGTAGTACATTTAGTTACACAGTTTATGCCATCGTTCCATTAGAAGCTAAATGACAGGAGTGAGGGTACAGTGGCATCAATTGTTAAGTCCCGTACATTATTCATTTAACATCTGCTGTTGGTTCTCTTTTTCCCTGTGGGGGAATAAATTACAACACATCAGCACATTTTTCATGCTTTGTGTTTAAGCGTTTAAACTTCATTTATTGTATTATTAATACTATTTCACTTCTGCTTATTTGGCAGCCCCTGAAGTTATCAATGCCCATGACTACAGCCAGCAGTGTGACATTTGGAGCATCGGTGTCATAATGTACCTTCTGTAAGTAGCCTGCTAAACGTGCAGTTTAAAATGAATGGATGGTCTCTAACAGCAGACTAGAATTACATAGACTTTAAATGAAAACTCGACAATAGAGTTTTTAAAAAGTGACTGAAAACACAATTGGGAAGCCATTCTAAAAGCTCTCTTATTAGTTGTCAGCTAAATCCATTAGATAGTTTTTAATACTATAAACTTGTAACATACAGCTTTGCTTTTCATTGACCTCTGAATGCTGCAATACCTGGTGCGCTCTGAGCCAAGTGAAAACTTGCTTAACATCCCCACCCCTCTGATCTTCTGCTACAAACCAGGAAGTTTCTTTCTATTTTCTCGAGAGAGTCACTTATAGCCCATGGGGTAGAGAGAGGTACTGGGGCCTGGTACTTGGCTGCCCTGGGAACCGGGCGTATGTGAGGAGTGAACACTAACTGGACAGGGGTTCCGCCCAGGATCTGGGGACTATCCTATGGTTCCCAGTCCTCTTACTGCTACTGAAAACATCGCTGTTTTGGGCTCACCCTCAAGATTCCATCAAACCCCACGTCCTGTTCATTTTTCCTTTGCAGTGTCCTCACCTCTTCCTTCATTTCTCTTCACTTGTATCATTTCTCCTTATGATCCATCTTCTAGAATATTACAATGTCTGTCTGACTGTTCTCCCTGCTTCCAGTCTCCGTCCCCCATTCATCCTTCACATTGCTGTCGGGATTGTCTTTCTAAATCACAAATCTGATTGTACTGTTTTTCTGATTCACAACCTCTGGTAATTCTCCCTTGTTATAGAAGAATGTCAGAGCCTCCCGGCATGGCACAGTGGCAAGCCTCCCACAACCTAGCTCCAGCATGCCTTTCCAATCTCAGGCTAACTGCGTTTCCATGCACCTGCCATATGCTTTAGGCACTCTAGGCCATTCTTTATGAGTCACATACCCTGTATCACATGTCTGAGTCTTTGCTCATGCAGTCCCCTCTGCTTACAATGTTTTTTCACTTCTCTATTAACCTTTCTCCTGGGCCCTCCAGCTCAAACATTAACGCCTTCTGTTTCCCTAATTCCTATCTACCCCAGCGGAGTTCCTGCATTCATTATGTACATACATTCCCACACTCCACAGAGGATTTAAAGCAACAGACAAAAATGCATGCGAAACAATAACACTGAAAGAAAAACAATAATATTTCATCAGGAAAGTTGGCACATGTGTGAATTTGATAGAATTGTTCACTTTCCTGTGTTCTCATAGCACTTTTAAAAACTAGGTTATATTATTGTAATATAATTATTATTGAGTGTTTCCTTTGCTGCGCAGAAACTTTTGATCTTGATGAAGTCCCAAAAGTTCATTTTCGCTTTTGTTTCCTTTGCCTTTGGAGACATGTCTTGAAAGAAGTTGTCATGGCCCATGTCGAAGAGGTTACTGCCTATGTTCTTCTCTAGGATTTTGATAGATTCCTGCCTCACGTTGAGGTCTTTTATCCATTTCGAGTTTATCTTTGTGTTGGGTGTAAGAGAATGGTTGAGTTTCATTCTTCTATACATAGCTGTCCAATTTTCCCAGCACCGTTTATTGAAGAGACTGTCTTTTTTCCACCAGATATTTTTTCCTGCTTTGTCGAAGATTATTTGACCATAGCATTGATGGTCCATATCTGGGCTCTCTACTCTGTTCCACTGGTCTATGTGTCTGTTTTTGTGCCAGTACCATGCTGTCTTAGTGATCACGGCTTTGCAGTAAAGCTTGAAATTAGGCAATGTGATGCTGCCAGTTTTGTCTTTCTTTTTCAACATTTCCTTAGCAATTCGGGGTCATTTCTGGTTCCATACAAATTTTAGGATTGTAATATAATTATTAGAGTATGTGTATGTATTTTTTTTCTGTTTTTGTTCTCCTTGCTCCAAAGTCCCTGAAGGACAGAGAGTTTATATTATTCATCTTTGCATCCCTCATATCTGGTACCATAGTAGGCATGAAGCCATGCTCAATATATGTTTGTAAAATTGAATTAAAACGAATTGTCTAAGAGGCGTTCTGAAAAGTTAGTGGCCATTGTTCTGCCTCGTGGTGAGTATGAACATTTTTATGCTGATGCAACATTAGTTTTATGGTCATACTGGAGATTTCACTGTGCACTCCCTCTTCCAGATCATTTCTAAATATTGACATCAGAGTAGTTACATTTTCACAGTGCTGTGAAATGGAATACACAGGCAGTAGGAACTGGAAGATGTGATTGTAGCTGTAACTCAGATAGTCAACACACATCACTGCGTAGATTGCATAAAGTGTAAACGTATTCACAAAGTTTTTGATCATTGTTTTGTGCTAATTAGAATTGTACCGTGAAAATTCTGAGCCTTAGTTTTTAATTAAAAGTATCACTATTTTAAATTAGTGTTTTATACTTGTAAGAATTTCCAGACAAGTCAAACAAAATATATGTAATCTATTATTACACAATTCATGTGATGTTTGCTGCCTGCTTAGTTTGAATTTGTTGCTAAAGAAAGTGAGAGTGTAGTACACATCTAAAATTTTTTCTCCTTCTTAAAGATATAATTTTAATTTTTCTGCTTCAGAGCATGGCTGCATGTCATTGTAATGACATCTTTTTTCCTTTACAGTAGACTTTTACTTAGCTAATCAGTGCCTATTCATTAATTTGCCTGAGCCTGGTGTTCTTATAGATAATTTCTTTCACCAAGGGCACAAACATATTACCTTCTCCAGGGGGGTTATTTTCTTGTTTATCAGTTACCCCTGATTCATTTCTGCTTAATTGGACAATGATAACATACTTTCTCAAGGTGAAATTAACATGAATACTCTTCACGGGTACTATCCTCCGCTGTTGTGATTCCTAGGACATAGGCAACTGAAAATAATAGAAAGGCTTTAAGAGGCATTTTTCATGTCTTGGATTCCCTTTTTCTGGATGTGCAGAAAATTGCTGTCATAAAATTTCATATGCTGCTGATTGACCAACCATTAGATACATTTTGTGTAAATAAAATTGCAAAGGACAGAAAAAAGTGGGACTTTTTTTAAACACAGCCCTTGAGCTATAGCTGCATGTTAGTCAGGCAATGCAGGAGCAGCTAAGAAATTGGTGAATGTGCATATCACTGGTTGTTAACAGACTCAATGAGCTGGACTTTTGCTGGCCTGTACTTGTTATAATAGATAATAATTGTCCTTAAGACCATTTTTCTGGCCTTTTTTATTGCATTTTAAAACTAAACACTAGTGAGGCAAATAAAATCAGAGACAGGAGGGTCAGAATGAACTGGAGAAATAAAAAGTATTAAAATAAGAGATTGTACTTGGACAAGTAATAAGAGATTACTTACTGAAGTACAGGCTTACCAGGCTCATTGTGAAATACTTATCTCCTAGCAAGACGCTATTGCAAATGAAAAGCTCTGTTTTCCAGCCTAGGTTGATAAACTCCAAGGATGAGAGTAACTTTTTCCCTAGGAAATCATCATCATCATCATCCTCATTATCATGTTAAATATTTATCAAATTTAGATTAATTGAAAAATGTTCATGGCAAAGATTTTAAAAGAACTTTAAAATAGAACTTTAAAAATCAGTAAAAATCTAACTGCTTGGAGACTTAGAGATCATTATACTTATGTACATAATAGACTAGCATTTGGGAAGTATAATGGGGTTATGCCATTTTATTCTTTAAGTCATGAAGTTAGAAAAATATAAGAGTTGAACAACAGACATACGGTGTTGCCTCTGTGACAAGTCCAGGTCCAGCTTCTCTCTGGTCATCATTGGGAAGATCCAGTTGTTGGCTACAGTGTTGTACTTAGTTTTTGGGGTTGACAGTAAAGATAATGGCTAACATGTGTTGAGAATGTACAATGAAGAATTGAACTTGGTTTTTATGCAAGTTCTTGTAGTTTTGGACCGGATTACTTACTGAATAACAGGCTTACCAGGCTCATTGTGAAATATAGTACAATCCTTCCTTAAAAAAAGAAGATTGACTGATTGATTTTAGAGAGAGAGTGTGTACACATGTGCATGAGGTGGGGAGGGACTAAGGGGGATGAGATGGACAAGCAGACTCCACACTCAGTGTGGAGCTGTCTCTGGGCTTAGGGCTCAATCTCATGACCTGAGATCATGACCTGAGCCAAAATCAAGAGCCAGAAGCTTAACTAACAGAGCCACAGGCGCACTAATACAATACTTCCTTTTACAAGATCTTGAAGACACACGGTCCCTGTGCTACAGAATGTGCCTCAAGCCCATGTTTACTTTATACATACCGCCAATGGTTTTACTAATGTTGGTCATTATGTATGCTCAGCTTTCATTCCAGAATAAAGGGTCAAATCAGTATCATCATCTGACTTTCCTCATCCAGACTGTCTTCATTTTGTATACCATTTTTGAAGAGTTGTAGCCTTTTTAGTGGATTTTTGGCTTTGACTCAGAGCATATAGACCACAGGGTTATTCTTACTAACGTTGGTATAGTGTTTTACCGTGGATAAAGCCCTTACATGGTTATTAGACTCTGAAAATGCCCAAAGGACTCTGATAACTCAGTATATTTTCCCTTAAGTCCAGTTTGAATTATGTACCTTAAGCATCACCTTACCTTTGCTCACATTGAAGTGTATCTCCACTATTATTTGTGCATTTAAAATTACACATCCGCCTGTATTTTGGTCCTATTTGAGCTATTTAGGTTTTTCCCCATCTGGAAGACCTTTGGGTAATGTGGAGATCTGGAGATTTCAGTGTATATAAGGTCCTATCACTGATCTTGCAAAACCTCCTTTGCTCCCATTTCTACATCCAGAGAGAGATAACCATCTCTAGCTACCCTTTACTTAAATTTGAAACACCACTACTTCCAAGTCCTATGGAAACTTAATTTTTGATAGCCTCATTTTGATTATTAAAAAACATCTAAACAGAACAATTGCTTTTGTTGTAGATTATGCGGAGAACCACCCTTTTTGGCAAGCTCAGAAGAGAAGCTTTTTGAGCTAATAAGAAAGGGAGAACTACGTTTTGAAGATCCAATCTGGGAGTCCATAAGTGATTGTGGTAAGTATAGATCTGTCATTATTTACTAAAGCAAATGTATGCAAGAAGAAACTTGGCCAATAATTCAAATACTCTCAATCTCTGTTTCATCATCAAATTTACTCATAAAAATAAACACTATTTACTTGTGGAAATGGTGATCTCTTCACTGTGATTGTTGCAGTCAAAACTTCCAACAAAAACAAATTACATAATAAAAATTAAAGAGGAAATTGCTGATCATCTAGCCCATTTTTACTGTAGACCATTTATAAGCAAATCCAGGCAATAAAACCTTACTTTAGGCCTGAAACTTTATTTATTAGCCATTTATTCTGATGATATTTATTTTGTAATTGAAATCTTCCCCTCACATTATATAGACCTAATCCCAAATAGACTAGAAAATTATGGTATTAATTGTAGTTAAGATTTTCAGGATTTTCCCTTATTTGCAGCTAAAAGTGTTTTGAAACAGCTTATGAAAGTAGATCCTGCTCACAGAATCACGGCTAAAGAACTACTAGATAACCAGTGGATAACGGTACGTTACAAGATGACCTCCTTTTTTTTCTCTTTGACATGCTACCATTGCTTTTTTTTTTTTTTAATTTGGTTTTGTAGTTCGTAATCTTAAAACAGTCAATAAGTTTCATCTTCTGACAAGTTAAAAAAATTATTGGGTCTTAACACATTTCTGAATTGGGCATTTTAAACTATTAAAACTACTACCAGAGTTCTTTAGACGTATTTGTAGAGGTTTGAATGAACTCTACTTTGCTCTGTACCATGATGATATCAAGTCTGGTAGAAGAGAGCTGAGAAATGCCCATGATGAAAACAGTCTGTATATTGAAACAGTCTGTATAGATAAGTGACATAATCCCTGGAACAACAGTCCACCCTTCTTTCAACTCTTTGGATGCAAGGAATATTTGGGGACTTAGAAAAACCAAGATCTTCTAAGACTGGCCCGAAATCTTGAGTAGTTATTCATTTACATATTGTTTCCCCCATCAGACTACCTGCCTTCAGCATAGATCGTATGTCTTTTTTTTTTTTTAAGATATTATTTATTTATTTGACAGACAGAGATCACAAGTAGACAGGCAGGCAGGTGGCGGGGGGAAGCAGGTTCCCTGCTGAGCAGAGAGCCCTATGCAGGGCTCGATCCCAGGGCCCTGGGATCATGACCTGAGTTGAAGACGGAGGCTTTAACCCACTGAGCCACCCAGGCGCCCTAGATCGTATGTCTTACCAAGCTTTGTATTCCAGTACCAGAACATTACCTGGTCATAATGGGAACTTTGGAAGAACCTGCTCCTTACCCCTCAATATTTATCCTCTTTTGTCCTCTGGTAATGAGGATCCTCACTTGTAGCTGGAAACATTGTTATCTATCTAGTCTTTGTTGCTGGTTATCCCCAGTTTTTGTCAGTTATCATGATGGTGGAAGTAGGAGCAATTTTCAGGAAGTGCCCTTAAATGGGGAGCGTATGGCATTCTTCAGGCACATCTTCTTTCCTGGTGAATGGAATACAGATGTGATGGCTGGAGGTGGACTAGCCATATTAGACCATAAAGTGGAATCCATAAACAGGATGGCAGAACAACAAGATGCAAGGAAGCAGAGCTCTTAGCTCCCAGAGCTGCCGTGCCAGCCCCTTGCCTGCCCACCGCCAGACTTTTTCATAGGAGCAGGATACAAACTTCTGTCATCTTTAAGACACTATCAAATATGTTATGGGGCCTAGTACCAATTAATCTATACTCAATAACTGTTGCATGAGTAAATGATTCAATAAGTGAATAAGTCTGTAGGTATCTCTGAAAATGTCCTGGAACTGAGATTGGAGATTTCTAAAGACACATGGGAATTATTGCTAAGCAGTATTCATGTATGAAAAAATTATTGCACATCTATTATTTGCTAGACACTGTGCTAGGTACTGGAGATACCTGATGGGCTTACACTGCAGTGGCATTGTTGCAAAATGATGGCGGCTTGGATGGGGTGGTAGCAACAGAGTCGAAGAGAAATAAATGCAATACATTTTTTCAGGTGTAGTTGATGGGACTTGGTGGTGGCTGAGATGAGGAATGAGGATAAGGGAAGAATCAAGGGTGACTTCCAGATTTTGCTGTAATAGCTGCTGGGACCATGCTGGTGCCATTTACTGAGATGGGAAACACTGCAGGAAAAATAGCTTTTTATCCGGGGAAAGGTGGTGGATCAAGAGTTCCTGCTTGATATGCAATGTCTGAAATGCCTATGTGGCATCCAAGTGGAGATAGTAAATAGATAATCAAATATATGATCCTGGAACTGGGGAAGTTTGAGCTGGAGATATAAATTTGGGACTCATGAGTGTTTATTCACCATGTAAGGTCATTAGGCTAAGAGATAAATTAGAAAGAAAATAAGGAGAGAAAGGAGAAGAGGCCCCAGGACCCTGCAATTGGACACTACGATAACCAGAAGAGGAGAAGCCAGCCATGGGTGCTGAGAAGGGATGGCTGATGCAGAGAGAAGAAAATCGGGAGAGTGGTGACGGGAAAGTTAGATGAAGAATGTTTGAGAAAGTGAGAGCAGTCAGCTCCCAGGTAAATGCTGCTGAGAGGTCAAGAAGTGATGAAGAGTTTCTATTAGACCCTTGAGGGCCCAAATAAGTTTAGATACATATCAGAAACTTACAGTGATATCACTCCTCTTTTCAACTCTCTAGTTTTCCTTTGGTAATTTCTAATCATTTTTTTAATAATATTTTTTTCCCTCAAGAGCTATAAAACCAGTCTTCACTGGAAGCTGGGTTATATCTGCCCTCTTCTGTGAATGTGTTGATCTCTGAAATGATTCTGTGCAATAAGTATTTCTGGCCTGAAGTAATTGTGCAAACGAGCTAGCAGCTAGATCATTGCAAAACCATTCTGAGGAGATTTGTAGTACAGCAAAATCAAAAACTGTAAAACAGATGGTGTGCCTTAGAAATCTCTCTCTTTTCAGCATCACATAACATTCGGGCTTGGCCATTTAATTATTTGTTTTCTAATTAGTACAACTTTATTTCTGGCTTTGGTCATTTTTCCAGAAGTCTCCATTTTTGAGCCTCTTAACATTTGTCTCTATGTAGTCTTTGCCAAATGGATAGAGAAGTGACAGATAGCGTGTACTATATCGGACTACCCTAAGGAGTTCAGTGTATGAAGTTTAGAATACTGGCATTTTATAAACTTCTGAAAGGCAAAACTCTTTTCTACTTAACCACTTGAAGTCTTCCTGTAATTCATATCCCCTGTTTGAAATAATCTAAAAAGAATACATTACTTCTCTCAGTACCTGGCTGCTTTATAACCAGAGCTTATCTTTTGCAATATCTAACATGTAGTGACATTTTTTTCAAAGAGCTTTATTGGATAAAAAGTTTTTATGGTTCAGCCTATGTATTGTGCAATTTGAAATATGGTCTGTATGTGCAAAGTGTTCTGAGAAAAAGAGTCCTAGTTTCTCTAGGTACATTTAAGTGAATGGAACTTAAAATAAACACATTTGTCATCCTGATTTCAAAAGTCAAAGATTAGATGTAAGGAAAACCAGCCAAGAAATGACTTTCCTACAAAGGAAGGGTTTGATGATGACTCCCACAGCCAGGAGTGCGCCTGTGATCCTCTTGGGTCTGTTTCTTCCTTTCTGTCCTCTTTCCTCTCAACAGTGGCTTGGAAGTTTATTCCATCTTGTAAGGCAATTACAGTTGCTTCTTGGTATCCCTTCAAGTCCCCTTATGACAGCTAACAACAAGAATTTGCATGTTCAACAAGTTTCCCAGGTATTTTTAATGCCTACTTATATTTAAGAACCCAGCTATAAATTAAGGGAACATTTTTTTTTTCCTACGGCTTGTCATAAAGTAGTTTCCAGATTTGAGGTCTTTCGGTTTTATTCATACATTCAGTAATTCCTTTGACAGATTGTGTGTGTGTGTGTGTGTGTGTGCGCCTACCACGTTGTGCTAGGTAACAAAATATCATTAAGAATATATAGGATGTGGTCTCTGATATAAGGAATTTATAACCTGGTAAGAGAGACAAGCTATGTATAAGATATAATCAAGGAAGAAAATGATAAATGGCATAAGAAGACCAGAGACACAGAGGCAAGCAAGTGTAAAATCAGGAAGTTCAATCCGACTGGCAGAGAAAATACTCGAAGGAAAGAAGTGGGAAACAAACTTTTAAAAAAGGAAAAAGAATTGTGAGAGGACTTGAATCTCAGGCTAAAAAGTTGTAACTTGCTGTCATAGATGGTAGAGAACAATGTACACACTTTGAAATGAGGGAGATTATTGTTGTAGTGCATCAATCTTGCAAGGAGCCTTATTTTAAATAGGGCAACTGTTATTTAAATGTCTTTATTGATATTAACAAGTATCTTTGGATTTTAATCCCAAGGCACTCTTGGGGTTCAAAGATGAATAAAACGCAGTCTCTCCCTTCAAGTAATTTACCACAAAGTACAATGTACTTTTTTATATGGTCACACTTTGTGAAGGCACTTGTCATCAAGGTGTGGGGTCTAATCTCAGAAAGGTCTTTCCTAGTGTGTGAACAAGGCCCTTCTTCATTAATTTACAAGTTATTATCCAGGTTTTTGTCATTAGCTTTTGACCATTAGTCTTTATATATACACTCTACATAAGAGACTGTAACTTTTCTGATGCCTAATTGTGGGGCATTTTTTCCAACTGTATATTTTCAACCTAACTATGTCAAAACTCTTACCTTTATTTTACTATATTTAGTTATTCTCAAATTGTGAATTATCTTATGTATATGAATATGTCAAAACCCTATTTAATGAAAGTTTTTATAAAAATTATGTTACAAAGAAGTTCATGAACCAGGAACCTTGGAGATTTATTCAATATCCAATGATAGGTAGATAGTTAATAATTCAGTAAATAGTTATCACATAACTACTATATGCTGCGGAGGACACAGGGATGAGTCTGGTACAGCCCCTGCCCACTGGTTGCCCACAGCATAGTAGAGGGTTTAAAATAAAAACACAGGCAGTGAATGAGTATATAATAATGTGTGTACATATAAACATAAATACTATATAAAATATTATAGATTTATATATTTATATCACACATATGATGTTATATAATACATACATATTTCATATATAACATAAATGTGTATGTTATATATTAATATACAATGACATGTGTTCTATAAAGATAAAATATATATTTATATATTTTATATATAATGTGCTATCTAATACTGTAATATACAGTATGATACAATGTACAATATAGTGTTATATAACATGGTACTATATCATGTAGCAGTAGTACTAGGTTTTCAAGAAGAGAGCTATCATTCCCTTTAGGGGATTACTAAAACTATTTAAAGTGAGGGTAGTATGTGACCTGGCTCTGACAGAGTGGGTAAAAGTAGCAGTGTTATAGCTGTGGTAAGAAGGATGGGAATTCTAGACAGGAAGAACTTTACAAACATATATAGAGAAAAAAAATGTGCAAGATATTCAGAGAACATGAAGTATAGTAGTAATTCTGTTTTTCTAGAACCATAGAAGACATGTAAGGAAGGAGTGGGAAATTAAGCTGTAAAGGTAGGTTAGGACTGTTTTACTCTAGACTTTGACTTATCTGGAGGGGACTTTGTGTTTGACGTGTTTGACAGTGGGTTGCTACTGGAAGGCACTGCAGGACCTTGATCACAGCTGAACCTACTCAAGTTTCTCCTTTGTCCCTCTGACCCTGATTTTGGGTGGATCTGGATGAGGTCTGTGGGCTAGATTCTGAGGAGAGAACACCTATTCTAATGGAGTGTCCTTCCTGCGAGAATAAGAAGCTGGAAACCCCCTAGGAGTACATTTAAGTTAAAGGTCTTGAGGGAGCCTTACACACAGATTATGGCTTAAGGGCAGAAGAAGGATCTTGATGGAGAGATAGTAAATTAAGAGCCAGCGTCTCAATGGAAACAGAATGGGCATTGGAGCATGTTGGGGACAAGCAGCAAGTTGTCTGAGATGACTCAAAGATCAGCTCCATCAGTTAGTGGGCCAGTAGATGTATTGCTGGCAAGACAGAACTTCAGGAAGAATAATCTGGCAACAGTGTGTGTGCTACAGCTTGCTTGGTGCCAAGCAGAAGCTGGAGCACTGAGGTGCCTGGGCGGGTCAGTTGGTTGAGTAACTGGCTGTTGATCTCGGCTCAGGTCATGATCTCAGGGTTGTGGGATCAAGCCCCACATTGGGCTCCACATTCAGCAGGGAGTCTGCTTGAGATTTTCCCTCCCTCCCTCTTCACTTATGGCCCCCCCACTCTACCCACCCCAACACTCTCTCTGTCTCTGTCTCTCTCTCAAATAAATAAATAGATATTTTTTAAAAAAAGAAGTTGGAACACTGAAATAGGACTTGGGTGAGATGATGAAGACAAGAACTTGGGCAAAGGGAGTGGTACAGAAAGGTCTGGGAGAATCAGATGTTAGGAAGAGAATCAACAGTTTAGAGTACAAGGACCCAAACTGTTTTTCAGGTGACTGGGAAAGACAAAAACAAAGTCTAGAATTTCTGGTTTCATAGATTAGAAGAAGAGTGAGGTTGTTTTTTGGAACAGTATATTCAAATATTTATGCTTGAGTAACTCTGAAAAAAGTATTGAAAAAATGGTGAATCTCCCAAGATATTTTTAGGTAGAGCCTAAAAATTTTTCACCTTAAATTTAATTACTTGCAAAAGATAGAATTTCCTTAATATTGATAATTAAAAATAAAACTAATATTGTTTTTACATGCATAGGACATTCATCGTACCCATTTATAAAAGTTTGTGATCAGTCTCTTCTTTAACAGGAACTATAGGTTATTCATTCTTTTCTTTGAATTTCTTTTTCTATTCCACTTCTTTCACAGAATTTTATACCAATATATATTTTTGTTTTAAAGGTTTTTGTTAATAATTCTATCATTTGTCTCATTTTGAAAAAAAGAAAAGGTTCAAATATATATTTAATTTTTTGTTTTTCTTTGCTGGATTTTTAGGTTTCTAAATGTTTAAAAACTACTTAACAATGACTTATCATTATGATTATTAGTACTAATTGATCAAGAGAACATAATTATATTTTGCTGTAATTAATAAGCATCACAAATACAATTATATTGGAAATGCATCTCTGTAGTGATGGAAAGAGTTGCATTTCCTCACCCCAAATACTTTATTCATCCATGATTTACTATTACTTATTGTTAGAAAGAGACAGCATTGTTTCAATTGTACTGTTGTTTTAGCTTTTAAAGATATAGACACCAAGAACCCTATGTAAATAACTAGATAGGAATGGAAGGAGTTTCAACATAGCAGTCACTCAGCTCTTTAAATCTCTGAGTTAATTGTCAAAACCACCCAGGGAAAGGCCTGCTAGCGAAGATCTGGTTCCCACTAAGATATTGAATTAGCACAGATTACTGCATCTTCTCTGAAGATTAATCTAGAATAACTTCGGAGAAAAACCTCAGGACACCTGGATTCGGAGAACGGCATGAGAAGTCCTTGGGAAAATGAAGGATTCATTTTGAGTTGGGGTGTATGAAGGGTAAGGCAACAGCCTGGAGCCAGGACAGGATGTTAAAATAGGAAGACAAAAAAACCCCAAGATTCCCTTTTGCTTATCTTCCTTTGCCTTGGGACGTCGATGTCTGTGCCCTCACAGGGGTCTGAAGAAATAAAATCCAAGCAGCACTGAAGCCCTGTTTTGAGTGAGAAGCTAAGAAAAATGGATGAGAATTGACTGGTTTTCCACATTGACTCCTTATCTGTTGAACTCCAAATGCTAGGACTGGCGGATTGTATTTTTAGAAGTGCCTCATCCGAAGGTTGTTTCTCCAGGGAGAAGGTTGATGAGGATGAAACCCTAGACTGAGGAATAGCTTCGAGCGGACAGGTTTTTGGTGCCTAAGTTTCTTACCCCTTACTCTTCCCTGAGCTTCTGGACTGAGGACCTGGATATGACCTTAGAACCAAGCCCTGTCCTCCCAAGGAGCCAGTACTCCCTGGGGAAGATGAGATCACAGGGCAAGTTTCAGACACCATTAGGAGAGTTTCAAAGAGACAGTCTAAAATTTTAAAGTCAACAAACTGAGCATACTAAAAGAGATAAGGGAAGATGTTAATAATATGGAGCAAGAATATGAAATAATACAACAGAACCAAGTAGAACAATTTAGGTATAATAGTTGAAATACAGAATGCAACTATATAGGGTAAAGAAGTGAAATGGGTGCAGCTGAAGAATGAATTAAAAAAACTAGGCGGTCAGATTATGGCACTTTATAGAAGGAAATGGGAAGATAAACAAATTGAAAATATTAAAAAGGTAGAAAAAAAAGTTAAGATATGTGGAATTAAAAGTGCCCAAATTCCTATAATAGCAATTTGAGAGAGAAAAGTAAAAAAAGGTGAGGAGAAAATCTTTAAAGAAATAATAGAGATAAAATAATCAGAATTAAAGAAGAAAGACTTCAGCTTTCAACAGATGATAGAATACTAAATAGGAGAGATAAGCAAAACTGACAAAAGAGGTGTGATGAAATTTAAGGAAATTCAAGGCAAAAAACTCTAAAATCACCCAGAAAGAAATAGCAGAACATATAAAAAAGAACAAGAATCACATTGACATCTTACTTTTGGGGAACAACATTGGTTACAAGCATAAATAGGGTAATACTCTAAATATATTCAAAGACCAAGAACTTTAACTTGGAATTTTGTATCCATCCAAATTAGCATTCAAATGAAACAAATTATAAAAATATTTTCAAATATACAAGACCTCAGAAGGATTGACACGTAAAATACTTGGTTGAAATAATTAAATAGGAAGACCAAATCCAGAAGCTGCTACCAGAGCTATGTGCAGTTAGAGTCTTTAAATACCTTGATAAATTTTGCTGGTGTCAAAAAAGCAAAACTAAAAAATCGCAAAACCAAAGAATAAGAGGAGAAATTATCTCCGTAATAACAAGAATCAAAATGCAAAGCAATATCCATGTGATGAGCATAGAGAAGGGAGAGAGAACATTGATCCACTGAGAGGGTGTTAAATGGAAGATGTAGACATCAGATTTTTTTGTAATTTTTTAATTTTTTAATAAACATATAATGTATTATTAGCCCCAGGGGTACAGGTCTGTGAATCGCCAGGTTTACACACTTCACAGCATTCACCATATCACATGCCCTCCCCAATGTCCATAACCCCACCACCTTCCCCCTACCCCTCTCCCGCCAGTCACCCTCAGTTTGTTTTGTGACAGGAAGAGTCTCTCATGGTTTGTCTCCCTTCCGATCCCATCTTGTTTCATTTATTCTTTTCCTACCCCCTGAACCCCCCACATTGCATCTCCGCTTCCTCATATCAGGGAGATCATATGATAATTGTCTTTCTCTGATTGACTTATTTCGCTAAGCATAATACCCTCTAGTTCCATCCACGTCATCACAAATGGCAAGATTTCATTTCTTTTGATGGCTGCATAGTATTCTATTGTATATATATATATACCACATCTTCTTTATCCATTCATCTGTTGATGGACATCAAGGTTCTTTCCATAGTTTGGCTATTGTGGACATTGCTGCTATAAACATTTGGGTGCACATGCCCCTTCGGATCACTACGTTTGTATCTTTAGGGTAAATACCCAGTAGTGCAATTGCTGGGTCATAAGGTAGCTCTATTTTCAACTTTTTGAGGAACCTCCATGCTGTTTTCCAGAGTGGTTGCAGCAGCTTGCATTCCCACCAACAGTGTAGGAGGGTTCCCCTTTCTCCGCATCCTCGCCAGCATCTAGACATCAGATTTTTAAAGTGGGAAAGAATTAAAAAACAAAGAATGGGGCAAATTGAGGCAGCAAACATAAATGATAGAAACAAGTCCAAATATAAAAATAATTACAAATAAATGAGTTAGAAAGACCTATTAAAAGACATTGTCAGGTTGGATTTTAGTAGAATGTAACTAGGTACTATTTACAAGAAACACATCTGAAGCATAAGGACAGAGAAATACTGAAAAAAAAAAAAAGAAGAAGAAGAATGGAAAAGGACATACCAGGCAAACAGTAACCTGTGTCACTGAATTAAAGCCTGTCTAGCTGAATAAGTATCAGTTAATACTTTAACACAACACAACAAATCATCACTAGAGATAAAGAAGGTCACTTTATTATGATAAAAATTCAACTGAACCAGATTATATACTAATTTTAAACATGTATGCAACGAATAAAATAACCTGAAAAACATGGTATTTCAGAAGTTGACAAAATTACATGGAGAAATTGGCAAATTCTTCATTGTGGGAGACTTTTTAATGTACTTTTCTCAATTACGGATAATGTAAAGTTAATGAAAACAAAAACAAAGGTACAGAGATTTTAACAACACAGTCAACAAGCATATCCTAGTGAATACATATACAGTTCTGCACCCAACAGTTAGGGAACATATAGTTTTCTTAAGCGCATGTGGAGCATTTCTAAAAATTGATCTTACACAAGTCCATGAAGCAAGCAAGCAAGCTTCAATAAATTCCTCACAGATCATGTTCTCTAACAATATGCAGCCACATCAGAAGTCAATAGCAGTGAGAGTAAATATCTGCCTGTGTTTGGAAATCACATCACATGCTTCTAGAGAAGTCCCGGGTTAAAGAATAAATACTAACGAGGAAAAAAATGAAATCCTTAGAAGCGAATGACAATGAAAATACAACATGTCAAAACTTGTAGGATGCTGTAAAGTGTGTTTTGGCAGATGTTTGTAGCCCAAAACATTTATATTAGAAAAGAAGGAAGGCTAAAAATTAATAAACTACCTATCCAACTTAAAATTGCAGGGAAAAAAATCCAGCAGAATATACCCAAATAAAGTAATGGGAAAAAAAAAAAAACTAAGTGAAAATAAACTAGAAAGCAAAGGTAGAGGAGAAAAGATAACAAGACCAACATTTGAGTCTTCCGAAAGACCGAGAAATAGAAAAAACTTTGGCAAAAGTAATCAAGAAGGAAAAAGAAAAGACAAAAGGAAGAGATTATATATGAAAAAGAGAATTCAATCATAGGTAAAGCACAGAAAAAGGATTATGATTTAAAAGATAAATTTAAAAGTCAAGGGAATCCTACCAACAACTGTATACCAGTAAATCTGAAACCTTGGCCGAATGGACAAAATTTCTTGTTCCAGAAAAGTTTTACAGCTTCATAAAACTGTCTCAAGAATAAACAGAAAACTTGAATGGTCCTATAATTATTAAAGAAATGAAGTAGTAGTTTAAAATCTTCCATAAGGAAGATGATGAAGATTAAGAGTACACTTACCATGATGAGCACTGGGTGATGTATGGAAGTGCTGAATCACTGTATTGTACACCTGAAACTAATATAACATAACACTGTATGTTAACTCTACTGGAATTAAAATTCAAAACTATGTGTGTGTGTGTATATATATATTTTGAATTTTATATATATACACAAACACACACATATACATATATATGTATATATATGTTAAATAATAATAAAATCTTCCCTAAGGAAAACACCAGACTCAAAATTCAATGATTTTACTGATAAGTCCTTTAAGACTTTCATCTCAAATTTGTAACTCACCTCCCACCCCCAACAAGAGGGAACTTTACTTATTCAAAAAGTCTAACATAACTCTGTATACTATAGTATAACAAAACTAGACCAATGGAAGCTAAACCTGTGAAAAAGGAAAATGATCCATTTTACTTATTAATGTTGATATAAAACCTTAAACAAAATATTAGCAAATTGGATCCAACTGTGTATATAAAAAGATAACACATCATGACCAAGTTGGATTTTTGTTCAGTACACAATGATGGTTTAACTTCAGAAAAACGTCTATAAATATAAATTCCCACATTAACATATTAAAAGAGAAAAAGCACACCGTCATTTCAAAGGAAACAATAAGACTCAACAAACATTCACAATTTAAAAGGGAAACTTCTCTAACCTGATATGAAAGATTATAGCAAATATTCTAAATAGGAAATATGAGAACTTCCTTTAAAATAAAGCAGTAGTGGGGCGCCTGGGTGGCTCCGTGGGTTAAGCCTCCGCCTTCAGCTCGGGTCCTGAGCCCTGCATCGGGCTCTCTGCTCGGCAGGGGGCCTGCTTCCTCCTCTCTCTCTGTCTGCCTCTCTGCCTACTTGTGATCTCTGTCTGTCAAATAAATAAATAAAATCTTTAAAATAAAATAAAATAAAATAAAATAAAGCAGTAGTCAAAGGAAGTCAGCTTTCAATATTTTTTTCCAAGATTGTGGTTTTTAGTTAACTTGAGACAAGGAAAAGCATTAAAGACATGGGAATTGGAAAGCAGAAATAAAACATATTATTTATCGTAATATACAAATTATTAGACACATTATTTGAAATAATAGGAAAGCTGAGTAAGATAGCTGGATTTATTATTGATATATAGTTAACCCTTGAACAGCATAGAGGTTAGGGGTGCTGACCCCCTGTGCAGTTGACTCCCCAGAAATTTAACTACTAATACCAGACTGTTGACTAAAGCCTTGCTGATGACATGAACAGTCAATTAACAAATATTTTTATGTTATATGTACTATGTGCTATATTTTCATAATAAAGTGAGAGAAAAGAAAATGTTATTGAGAAAATCATAAGAGAAAATACGTTTATAGTAACCTACTGTATTTACTGAAAAAAATCTGCATATAAGTGGACCTGCACAGCTCAAACCCATATTGTTCCAGGGTCAGCATATATCAGTATAGAAGTGTATCAAATCAACACATGTACACCTTAAACTTACACCATGTTGTTACATGTCAATTATATTTCAATAGAGCTGGGAAGAAAAATTGGTATACAATGTTCAATTACATTTCTACTCACAAGCAACCAACAATAGAAAATGTAATAAAAATGAAGACTTGTAAAGCAGTATCCAAGAATATAAGATATCCAGAAATCTAACATAAGATTCCTAAGACCTCTTTGGCTAAAGTTATGAAATTTTATTGGAAGACATTGAAAAAGACTTAAAAATGAGTAAATTGTGGTGTGGTCTAACAATGGAATATTGTATAGTAGTGAAAGTGATTAAACTGCATGTAGTAATATATCTGAGGCTATGAAATTTATCTTTAAAATCATCATAGTTTTGTTAAATTATAATCTACTCATTCTAAAATATACAAATTTTAAGTATATAGCCTGATGAATCTTTATATATGTATGTATTTGTGTAACTACCAGCCAGAACAAAATATGGAACATTTCCATCCCCAACCAGAAAGTTCCATTGTTCCATTTTCCAGAGTGATTGTACCATTCACCAGTGATGTGTGAGTTCTAGTTTTGCTCCCCATCTTCTTCAATGCTTGCATTGTCATTATCTTTAATCTAGATACTCTGGTAGATATGTAATAGCATCTCATTGTGGCTTTAATCTGCATTTCCTGAATGACAGATGAAACTGGTCATCTTTATTTATGCTTATTGATTTTTGGATATCTTCTTTTGTGAAATGGCTGTTCAGGTCTTCCCCATGCCCCTCCATTTTTCTATTTGGTTTTATGTCTTTTACTTATTGATTTGTAGGAGTTCATTATTTTAGATAAATGAGTGCTCTGTGGCACACAAATAAATATATATACAATAACAAGAATTGGAAGAAAATGACTTAAGAAAAAGAACGTGGAAAGGATTACTGCAAATCCTTGCTCAAGGAGATGACTTTTGAAAAAGAATAGATCACTGGGAATTGAGGGTCTCGAAATGGATTCCCTGCAGACTCCATCCTTGCCCACACATCTTTTTGAAAGCCTTCATGTACAGCCAGGTGTACACAGTTTGAAGAATGTTCATTTGGGATATATTGAGTTTGTTTTTATTTTTCCAGCTTTATTGAGATATAAGTGATGTATAACATTGTATAAATTTCAGGTGTACAACATAATGGTTTGACATATGTATGTATTGTGAAATGATTACCACAATTAGTTTAGTTAAAACATCCATCAGCTCACATGGTTATAATTTTTTTCTTTTGATGGGAACTTTTAAGATATGTCTTAGCAACTTTTGAATATACAATATAGTACTGAAGACTCCACAACACCTCTAGCTAGAAATTCTTGGCAAGCAGTTGGAAATACACTTCTGGAACGAGGTAAGTGACTACACTTCTCAGGCTGCTTCCCCTGAAGAATAGGAATATCAACACTAACCTTGTATATTCGTATAGTTGCTACACTTATCAAAGAAAATCACTGAGATGACTTTTAGGAAAAATTTTGAAGTGGCATGCAGTGGCTTACTTCAGTGGTCATTATTATCTTGATATGCTTCTGCCTAGCACTCATCGAGTCCCATTAGGATCAGTTTGGTGGTTTTACTGGGTCCTTTTAGTTCATGTGGGTATCTGCAACTTACATTGTTTCTTTTCCTACTGTAAGGTACATTAATTACTAGTCATATAAAGGTAATAGCTGAGATTACACATGGAAGTGATTTAAATGGTAAACAAAAAAGGAAAAATAACTTTTCTTCCTCCAGTCCCTCATTCCCTCTTACTAAAGATAGCCTTTGTTAAGTCTCTATGCATTCCTTAAAAAAAAAAAAATTCTACGCATTCTGATGTATATACCTTACACAATAGGGTTCATTTTTTTAATTTTATTTTTTATTTTTTTATAAACATACAGTGTATTTTTATCCCCAGGGGTACAGGTCTGTGAACCATCAGGTTTACACACTTCACAGCACTCACCATAGCACATACCTTCCCTAATGTCCATAGCCCCACCCCCCTCTCCCCACCCCCCTCCCCTTAGCAACCCTCAGTTTGTTTTGTGAGATTAAGAGTCTCTTATGGTTTGTCTCCCTCCCGATCCCATCTTGTTTCATTTATTCTTTTCCGACCCCCCAAACCCCCTACGTTGCATCTCCACTTCCTCATATCAGGGAGATCATAAGATAGTTGTCTTTCTCCGACTGTCTTATTTTGCTAAGCATAATACCCTCTAGTTCCATCCACATCTTTGCAAATGGCAAGATTTCATTTGTTTTTATAGCTGCGTAGTATTCCATTATATATATACACCATCTCTTCTTTATCCATTCATCTGTTGATGGACATCTAGGTTCTTTCCATAGTTTGGCTATAGTGGACATTGCTGCTATAAACATTTGGGTGCACATGCCCCTTCGGATCACTACGTTTGTATCTTTAGGGTAAATACCCAGTAGTGCAATTGCTGGGTCATAAGGTAGCTCTATTTTCAACTTTTTGAGGAACCTCCATGCTGTTTTCCAGAGTGGTTGCACCAGCTTGCATTCCCACCAACAGTGTAGGAGGATTCCCCTGTCTCCGCATCCTCGCCAGCATCTGTCATTTCCTGACTTGTTAATTTTAGCCATTCTGACTGGTGTGAGGTGGTATCTCATTATGGTTTTGATTTGTATTTCCCTGAGGCCGAGTGATGTGGAGCACTTTTTCATGTGTCTTTTGGCCATCTGGATGTCTTCTTTGCAGAAATGTCTGTTCATGTCCTCTGCCCATTTCTTGATTGGATTATTTGTTCTTCGGGTGTGGAATTTCATAAGTTCTTTATAGATTTTGCATACCAGCCCTTTATCTGATATGTCATTTGCAAATATCTTCTCCCATTCTGTCAGTTGTCTTTTAGTTTTGTTGACTGTTTCCTTTGCTGTGCAAAAGCTTTTGATCTTGATGAAATCCCAATAGTTCATTTTTGCCCTTGCTTCCCTTGCCTTTGGCGATGTTCCTAGGAAGAAGTTGCTGTGGCTGAGGTCGAAGAGGTTGCTGCCTGTGTTCTCCTCAAGGATTTTGATGGATTCCTTTCTCACATTAAGGTCCTTCATCCATTTTGAGTCTATTTTCGTGTGTGGTGTAAGGAAATGTTTCAATTTCATTTTTCTGCATGTGACTGTCCAAATTTCCCAACACCATTTATTAAACAGACTGTCTTTTTTCCATTGGACATTCTTTCCTGCTTTGTCGAAGATTAGTTGACCATAGAGTTGAGGGTCTATTTCTGGACTCTCTATTCTGTTCCATTGATCTACGTGTCTGTTTTTGTGCCAGTACCATACTGTCTTGATGATGACAGCTTTGTAGTAGAGCTTGAAGTCCGGAATTGTGATGCCACCAACTTTGGCTTTCTTTTTCAATATTCCTTTGGCTATTTGAGGTCTTTTCTGGTTCCATATAAATTCTAGGATTATTTGTTCCATTTCTTTGAAAAAAATTGATGGTGTTTTGATAGGGATTGCATTAAATGTGTAGATTGCTTTAGGTAGCATAGACATTTTCACAATATTTGTTCTTCCAATCCAGGAGCATGGAACATTTTTCCATTTCTTTGTGTCTTCCTCAATTTCTTTCATGAATACTTTATAGTTTTCTGAGTATAGATTCTTTGCCTCTTTGGTTAGATTTATTCCTAGGTATCTTATGGATTTGGGTGCAATTGTAAATGGGATTGACTCCTTAATTTCTCTTTCTTCTGTTTTGTTGTTGGTGTAGAGAAATGCAACTGACTTCTGTGCATTGATTTTATATCCTGACACTTTACTGTGTCAGGATATAAAATCAAGTTCTAGCAGTTTTGGAGTGGAGTCTTTTGGGTTTTCCACATATAGTATCATATCATCTGCAAAGAGTGATAGTTTGACTTCTTCCTTGTCAATTTGGATGCCTTTAATTTCTTTTTGTTGTCTGATTGCTGAGGCTAGGACCTCTAGTGCTATGTTGAATAGCAGTGGTGATAATGGACATCCCTGCCGTGTTCCTGACCTTAGTGGAAAAGCTATCAGTTTTTCACCATTGAGAATGATATTTGCGGTGGGGTTTTCATAGATGGCTTTGATAATATTGAGGTACGTGCCCTCTATCCCTACACTTTGAAGAGTTTTGATCAGGAAGGGATGCTGTATTTTGTCGAATGCTTTTCAGCATCTATTGAGAGTATCATATGGTTCTTGTTCTTTCTTTTATTAATGTATCACATTGATTGATTTGCAGATGTTGAACCAACCTTGCAGCCCTGGAATAAATCCCACTTGGTCGTGGTGAATAATCCTTTTAATGTACTGTTGGATCCTATTGGCTAGTATTGTGGTGAGAATTTTCGTATCTGTGTTCATCAAGGATATTGGTCTGTAATTCTCTTTTTTGATGGGATCCTTGTCTGGTTTTGGGATCAAGGTGATGCTGGCCTCATAAAATGAGTTTGAAAGTTTTCCTGCCATTTCTATTTTTTGGAATGGTTTCAGGAGAATAGGAATTAATTCTTCTTTAAATGTTTGGTAGAATTCCCCTGGGAAGCTATCTGGCCCTGGGCTTTTGTTTGTTTGGAGATTTTTGATGACTCTTTCAATCTCCTTACTGGTTATGGGTCTGTTCAGGTTTTCTATTTCTTCCTGGTTCAGTTGTGGTAGTTTATATGTCTCTAGGAATGCATCCATTTCTTCCAGATTGTCAAATTTCTAGTGTATAGTTGCTCACAATATGTTCTTATAATTGTTTGTATTTCTTTGGTGTTGGTTGTGGTCTCTCCTCTTTCACTCATGATTTTATTTATTTGCATCCTTTCTCTTTTATTTTTGATAAGTCTGGCCAGGGGTTTGTCAATCTTATTAATTCTTTCAAAGAACAAGCTCCTACTTTTGTTGATTTGTTCTATTGTTTTTTTGGTTTCTATTTCATTGATTTCTGCTCTGATCTTTATTATTTCTCTTCTCCTGCTGGGTTTAGGCTTTCTTTGTTGTTCTTTCTCCAGCTCCTTTAGGTGTAGGGTTAGGTTGTGCATTTGAGACCTTTCTTGTTTCTTGAGAAAGGCTTGTACTGCTATATATTTTCCTCTCAGGACTGCCTTTGCTGTGTCCCACAGATTTTAAACCGTTGTGTTTTCATTATCATTTGTTTCCACGAATTTTTTCAATTCGTCCTTAATTTTCTGGTTGACCCATTCATTCTTTAGAAGGATGCTCTTTAGTCTCCATGTATTTGGGTTCTTTCCAAATTTCCTCTTGTGATTGAGTTCTAGCTTCAGAGCATTGTGGTCTGAAAATATGCAGGGAATGATCCCAGTCTTTTGATACCAGTTGAGACCTGATTTATGACACAGGATGTGATCTATTCTGGAGAATGTTCCATGTGCACTAGAGAAGAATGTATATTCTGTTGCTTTGGGATGAAATGTTCTGAACATATCTGTGATGTCCATCTGGTCCAGTGTGTCATTTAAGGCCTTTATTTCCTTGTTGATCTTTTGCTTGGATGATCTGTCCATTTCAGTGAGGGGAGTGTTAAAGTCCCCTGCTATTATTGTATTATTGTCGATGTGTTTCTTTGATTTTGTTATTAATTGGTTTATATAGTTGGCTGCTCCCATGTTAGGGGCATAGATTTTTAAAATTGTTAGATGATCTTGTTGTACAGACCCTTTGAGTATGATATAGTGTCCTTCTTCATCTCTTATTATAGTCTTTGGCTTAAAATCTAATTGATCTGATATAAGGATTGCCACCCCAGCTTTCTTCTGATGTCCATTAGCATGGTACATTGTTTTCTACCCCCTCACTTTAAATCTGGAGGTGTCTTCAGGTCTAAAATGAGTTTCTTGTAGGCAGCATATTGATGGGTTTTGTTTTTTTAATCCATTCTGATCCCCTGTGTCTTTTGATTGGGGCATTTAGCCCATTAACATTCAGGGTAACTATTGAGAGATATAAATTTAGTGTCATTGTATTGCCTGTAAGGTGACTGTTACTATATATTGTCTCTGTTCCTTTCTGATCTACTACTTTTAGGCTCTCTCTTTGCTTAGAGGACCCCTTTCAATATTTCCTGTAGAACTGGTTTGGTGTTTGCAAATTCTTTCAGTTTTTGTTTGTCCTGGAAGCTTTTTATCTCTCCTTCTATTTTCAATGATAGCCTAGCTGGATATAGTATTCTTGGCTGCATGTTTTTCTCGTTTAGTGCTCTGAATATATCATGCCAGTTCTTTCTGGCCTGCCAGGTCTCTTTGGATAAGTCTGCTGCCAATCTAATATTTTTACCATTGTATGTTACAGACTTCTTTTCCAGGGCTGCTTTCAGGATTTTCTCTTTGTCGCTAAGACTTGTAAATTTTACTATTAGGTGATGGGGTGTGGACCTATTGTTGTTGATTTTGAGGGGGGTTCTCTGCACCTCCTGGATTTTGATGCTTGTTCCCTTTGCCATATTAGGGAAATTCTCTCCAATAATTCTCTCCAATATACCTTCTGCTCCCCTCTCTCTTTCTTCTTCTTCTGGGATCCCAATTATTCTAATATTTGTTTCATCTTATGGTATCACTTATCTCTCGAATTCTCCCCTCGTGGTCCAGTATTTGTTTGTCTCTCTTTTGCTCAGCTTCTTTATTCTCTGTCATTTGGTCTTCTATATCATTAATTCTTTCTTCTGCCTCATTTATCCTAGCAGTAAGAGCCTCCATTTTTGATTGCACCTCAATAATAGCTTTTTTTGATTTCAACTTGGTTAGATTTTAGTTCTTTTATTTCTCCAGAAAGGGCTTTTATCTCTCCAGAGAGGGTTTCTCTAATATCTCTCATGCCTTTTTCAAGCCCAGCTAGAATGTTGAGAATCGTCATTCTGAACTCTAGATCTCACATATTACCAATGTCCGTATTAATTAGGTCCCTAGCCTTCGGTACTGCCTCTTCTTCTTTTTTTTGTGATGAGTTTTTCCACCTTGTCATTTTGTCCAGATTAAAATATATGAAGGAGCAAATAAAACACTAAAAGGTTTGCAAAGACCCCAGGAAAATGCACTTTAACCAAATCAGAAGAGACCCCAAATCGTGGGGGGAGGGAGAAAGGGGATAAAAAGAAGTTCAGAAAAAAAAATTTAAAAAGAAGACAAATAAAGAAAAAATATAAAAAAGAAAAATATATATATATTAGACTGGTGACTAGAACAGGGTTACCCACTTAATTTTGGGAGTATTTTGGTCTCTTAGAAGAAACTACCTCCCCACATTTTAAAGAATGAAAAACATATATAAGGGTAAACACAATGAAGGGATGGAATATGCCTATAAAGATGAAAAAAAAATTTTTTTATTTCTAAAAAAGGAGTTGATAAAGTAAGTTGATTGGGAGAATAAAGAAAAAGAAAGTGGAGAGAATTTGCTCGGGCTAGAGACTAGAACAAGCCCGGACCTAGATTTAGGGTATATTTTGATCTATTAGAAGAAGTTGTGCCCCAAATTTTTTAGAAGAAAAAACTATATGGATGAAAAAAATAAAGTTAGATACAATGAAGGATAAAATATGAGTATAATAATGAAGGTTCAAAAGAGATTATTATTTTTTTTTAATGAAAGTTATTGTTAAGATAAACTCATTAAAAATGTTAAAAGAGGAAAGGTTAAAAGTTTAAAAAAATTTAGCAGAAGAAAAAAATAAAATTAAAAAAATTAAATTAACTGAAAGACTTAAGAATCATGGGGAGAAAGCCATGAATTTCATGCTTTGCTTTCTCCTCCTCTGGAATTCCGCTGTTCTCCTTGGTAAGTGAACTTGGTCTTGGCTGGATTTCTTGTTGATCTTCTGGGGGAGGGGCCCGTTGTAGTGATTCTCAAGTGTCTTTGCCCGAGGCGGAATTGCACCGCCTTTACCAGGGGCCAGGCTAAGTAATCCGCTTGGGTTCGCTTTTGGGACCTTCTGTTCCCTGAACGCTTTCCATAGAGTTCCGGAGGACAGGAATGAAAATGGTGGCCTCCCAATCTCTGGCCCAGAGGAGCCGAGAGTTCAGGGCTCCACTCCTCAGTGCGCCCTCAGAGAAAAGCGCTCAATCACTCCTGTCTCCTTGGTCTCCAGCTGCGCTCCGAGCTCACCCAGTCTGTGACCGGTTCAAGGTAACCCGGAGCTGAGAGCTCACTCCTCAGTTTCGTCTTTGTAGCCGGCTTCCCCACTCTAATACCTGTGAGCTCTGCGACACTCAGACACCCCCGATCCTTCTGTGACCCTGTAGGACCTGGGGCCATGCTGACCCCGCATGGGCTTCACCCCGGTTTAGCATCTGGAGCGATGTCCCTCAGTGGGACAGACTTTTGAAAGTCCTGATTTAGTCCTCTGTTGCTCCACTGCTTGCTGGGAGCTGGCCCCCCCCACGGTCTATCTTCCTATCGCTTTGGATTCACTTCTCCGCTGGTCCTACCTTTCAGAAAGTGGTCAATTTTCTGTTTCTAGAATTGTTGCTCTTCTTCTCTTCAACCTTGGATTTTTAGGTGTTCACAATGGTTTGATAAGCTATCTAGCTGATCTCCTGCTACCTTATGTCGTCTCAGCCTGCTACTTCTCTGCCGTCTTGACTCCTCCCTGAATAGGATTCATTTTATGCAAGCTATTCTTTTCTACCTAAAATATTTTGGAAAGATTTCTTTATTTTTTAAAAAGCAGCATTGGATCCCAAATTATGGATATACTATTATTTTCTAAGTACTCCCCTATGAATATGGAACATTTAAATCATTTCAGATTGTTTCTATTACAGTAGTGCAACCAATGTTCTTATAAATATATGTTTGCATGCTATGTTATCAGATAAATTCTTAACAGTGGACTTACTGGTCAGAGAGGGTGGTATTATATATTTTGATAGGTTATTGCTAATTTACCTTCCCACAGAAAGCAAGCAAATAAGAAAGCCTGTTTGCCCACACCCTCACCAACACAGAGTATTACCAAACTTAAATTTATGTCCATCTGTTAAGTGAAGATTGGTATCTCATTGTTTTGATTTGGGTTTTGTTAATTTTGTGAAGTTTGGCATCTATTTATTTATTTATTTTACAAAGTTACTATTCCATTTTCCTATTGAAAAAATTTTATTCCTAAGTATCAACTATACCCAAGTAAAAAAAACACAAACTTATTCTTTGGAACATTATAAAATAAAGAGTTCTGGCTATTTATAAAAAGTAGAAATGATGGCCAGAAGGTAAAGACCTAGAATGTCCAGGTCTCAACTGTACTCAAGTAACAAACAAACAAAACAACCCCCCCCCCAAAAACAAGAAAACAAACAAACAAAAAACACAAGCTTATTCTTAGGAACATTATAAATAGAGTTCTGGTTATTTACAAAAAGTAGAAATGATGACCAGAAGCTGAAGACCTAGGATGTTTCCTTTTAGCTTTGTCATTTTTTAAAAAAAACAATTTTATTTATTTATTTGACAAAAGAGAGAGAGGGAGCACAAGCAGTGGGGAAAGGCAGAGGGGGACGGAGAAGCAGGCTCTCCACTGAGCAGGGAGCCCAGATGGTACTCATTCCCAGGACTCCGGGATCCTGACCTGACAGACACTTAACCAACTGAGTCACCCAGGCGTCCCTAGCTTTGCCAACTTTATGTTTCATACTACTCACCCCAGCTCATAAATATAATTCATTCATGCATTCAAAGCTACTCATTAAACACTTATTGTTTATAAAATTATGATAGTCACAGTCCTTGACAGACAAAGTATGTTAAATAGGGACATATGTTTAGGTCTCCAATTTTTGTCTCCACCTAATACTAAGGTATTAAGTCAAATCTTAGTTTTTTGTCAATGCTTCTCCATAAGTGTTCATTTTTCCATTTTTCAAAATAAAACAGTCTCAACTCTCTGTTAGTTAACCAAGTAGAAGTTTAGTAACCAGAAGGTTGGTGTTCTACTTCTGAAAGCCTCAGATTATTGACCTGTTACTGTTGCCATCTTGCCATTTACTACTTCACAGTTGATGAGTTCAGTATTTGACCCCTTATTACAGCCAGTAAAGGGAATTCAGAGGTTAGTGTCCTGATAGTGAAATGACATACACTTTACAGTGTCTGCCCTAAGAATTCTGCCCGTTTTTGTTGGTTCATTTGGAATTTCTGTTGAACCTAGAAGGATCATGACACATAGCCCTGGCGCACTTATTCATTGGTCAGTCCAAGTGTTTGATACAACTCCTCCTCCAGCTGCTGGCAAGGAAGAAGGGGGTAGTCTAGTAATTATTGACTGGACTTGAGGGAAAGTCTGGAATTGAGATCACCATTTGTGCTGTTTGATATCACACATGAATGTAGGGCGGAAAGTGTTAAAAGATTTCCAAGTAGTTGGGTGTTTCTGGGGGGATAATGTCCTATTCTGAATCCTTTCTCTTCTTCACAATCTCTTTGGAGTGAGAAATAGGGTCATTTCTTTGAGTACAAAGGCACTCTACTATGGGCATATAGAGGATCAGTCATCAAACTCGTATGTGTATTAAGTGCATTTGAAAGATTGCTAGAGATGCAGATTCAAGATAATACGGTGAATCCTTGCCTTTGTATAGTAGCACAGGACCATAAAAATAACAATGGAGTTTGAAACAGCAACAGGATCTTAATAATCATTGGGGGAAATTACAATTGTTCCATGCCCTTTAAAATTTTTTGTTAAATAATAAAAACTAACTGTTGGTTATAATACTTAGAAAATGAAAGAAAAGAAAAACTGATTTTTCTTAGTGCATTATAATTTAAAACATTAGAAATATTAAGAACTAAAGTGTCTTTTTTTTTTAATAAAAACTTAACAAAATTAGTTTAAACAGTGCTTACCTTCTTCTCCTTGTCCTGTAACTTACAATACAGAGGGGAGCACCTTTTTTTAAACTTTAGTGAGTTCTAATACTATTCTCCAAGTTTGGATACCTTCTGACATTTTATCCTTTGTGCTTTCAATGTCATGAATTATCTCTGAAAATTTTTAAAAATATCACCTTCTTTGTGGGCATCACTTTCTCCGCGGTGCCTCTCTCCTTTCTGCACACCACTCTCCTCTCATTTTATGTTCATGAGTTTGCCTGCACCAGCTTCCTTTGGTTGCATATCTAGGTTCTCAAACGGTGGCAGCAGCAGAGTTTCCAAGGTCAGCTACTTCTTCTGTTACTCCCTTGACCTTTGATTCGGATTTCACTTCCAGCACGACCACTTTCATTTATTTGCTGCACTTTCATCTTAGCTGGCAGATGGGGAGGCAAGGAGGCAACACAACTGCATACTTTGCTGCCTGTGTGTGAAGTGAGTAGCAGATGCTGGGTGGCCCGTCACCAACTGACTGTGAAAGAAGTGACAGGATTCGTCACTGATCACATTGCACATCTGTAATTTACATGGTAACTGTGGCTTGAAGAGCTGGCAGTGAAGTTTGAACTTTATGTAATTATTGTTAGTATACTGCAGTGACTGAAATTTGGTCTGTGTTGTTGGGGGACTGCGATTATTTAACTAAGTCATGATGGTTGAAATTCATGTGTATCAGGACTGTGCAAAGCAAGGACTGCCTAAACAAATAGGCTATCACAGGGTACTAATGGGACAGCATTTCATTAATAGTTACAATTTTGTTGGGTATGTCGGTTGCACAGTGGGCTCATTCTTTTTAAGGGATTTTTGGAAGTGACTTACCGAATGGAATGTTTAATTTGCTATTTATGCCCGGATGGGCTAAATTATGCTGTGGTAACAAATGACCCCCAAATCTCAGTGGTCTTGATGCCTTCCTTTGCAGATTAGCTGGGATGAGGGGAGGAGGCTTTATTTTACTTTGTCCTCACTCAGGGACCCAGGCTGAGGGAGGCTCCATCCCTATGTTCCTATAGTTACTAAGGTAGGAATAGGGAACATGATAAATTGCATGCTGTCTCTTATAGTTTCCACCCCAAATTATATATACAATTTCCAATAACATTTCACTGGCCAAAATAAGTCACATAGTCATATCCCAAAAGACATGGGGAAGCAGAATTCTAGTGGAAAGGAATGTTAGGTGAGTATCATTAGTGACTAGTATGGTATTCAAAGAGTTACCTTATAGAAGGTTTACCAGGGAAGGGCAACTGAGGACTGGAAATAAAGGCATAGACAATATTAGATTGTCTGTCTGCTAGTGAAAGAATCAAGTGGAGGCAGAGTTTTGTGTATTTGCATTCCAGGAGCCTGGATATTGTGAGTACATGAAAATTAGGGTCAAAGGTCAGGGTGAAACCAGAAAGGTGTAATAGAGTCAAGATGGATCCTAGGGATCAAGCAGGACTATTGGCAGAGCCCTGGAGGTCAGAACTCTCAGAAGGAAGATCAAAGACTACCATTCTAGACAATACATACTCTTTTATGGTCTGAGACTCCATCTATACTTCCTTTGAGTTTAAGTTGACAACATTTTTTAAAGTTCTGGGATGCTTGACAGAGTTGACTCTCAAACTGAGCCTTGGAGGAAACGTAGGCTATGGGTTAGCAGAAGGCATGGTAAGGGTGTTCTGGGAGCAAACGGGTAGAGGATGCTATGGGTTGAATGTAACCAAAACCCAGATGCTATGAAAGTGGTAATATAGAATTTCTTATAACAGGATGAAATAGGAGAACCACGAGGAATTAATTGCATAATGATCCTCAGTTATTACCATTATATACTTAGTGTGTGTCTATGTCTTTAACCACAAATATGTTAAAGTCTACAGACCCTCGATGGTGTACTCACATGTCTGCCCTTAAAGTGCTCTGTTTCATAGTGTTCTGGGTCACTGATGCTTAATGCTTCAGTCCACCCACATGCCAGATTAACATAACACTTCATAGCTGTGCCCACAGCCCACACCTGAACTTCCCATTTTAATCTAAATGTGATCCAAACGTGTCTAAACTTTCTCTACTATAGTAGTCTGAGTGAGGAGCAGAAATATTTAAAGCCTACCAACTCTAGCAGGAGCCATTTGAGACTGTGTTCATGTATTTCTTGGCATTAAGTGGAATATTATATTTGAGAAAAATACTGTTAATATAAAACAGTCAATTTTGGTATGGTGTGGTCACATTGGGGATTAAAGCGGTGTGCTGAATCAGTTACAATCATGACCACTTTATATTTAAATCTTCCAGTCCACTAAAAAGCTTTCAAATCAAACACCTATGTTCTTGGACACAGTGTTTAACTACTTAATGAGTTTAGCTTTCCTACCTGGAGATTTCGATGTTCTATAAGTTTGCCCTTAGTGTTGGGCCCACTAGACAGGGAGCAATATTTTTCATTCTTTCTGCTTCCCTGTTGGTTTTCTAAGAATTGCTCTATAAGAGGGTCTTTGGATTCTAGGGAATTTCCATGTCTAGTGTCCTTTGCACGAGCATGTTGCATTGTTCCTTCAAACCTGAATATTTCTCCCAACCCTAACCTGTTGCATGTGATCTCAGTCAAGAGGCATGAGCTGCATCAGCACAGGAGGAATGCTCCAAAGGGCAGCAGAAGTTTCACTGTTTATTCAGCATTATAGTTTGTATAATGTATTACTAGAAGATGTAAAAAATTTTTCAGTTTTCTAAACTGTTTCTAATGCCAAAAATTCATTGTTAATGTTAGGGCAATACACTTTCTTCAGCAAGACCAACCAATGTGTTAGAAATGATGAAGGAGTGGAAAAATAACCCAGAAAGTGATGAGGAAGACACGACAGATCAAAAGGACAACTGGTCCATTCAAGAAAAGCTGAAAGGTTACCAACTCGGCAGCCCTAGAGGAAACGCCCAGGATATCAGTAGCACCTCAGATGAAGAGGAGGAGAAACAGGTAGGAGGAACCAAGAAAACAAGTAGGAAGAACAATTGTTCCATTTCTCCAAACTTTAAAATACTCTCACAACACTTGGAGCAGTTTTTGCAATGCTGTCTTTTTTTGTTGTTGTCAGTTTGTAAGGAAGGACTTACAGGACAAAGCAAGCAAAGTTCTCTCCTCCCTTCAGACTATCATGATGTAGCACGGTAGCCCACATGTTTATTTTAAGGTCTGTGATTATAGAGGGCAGGGGTCTGCAAACTTTTTCCATAAAGGAACAGAGGAGATATTTTAGCCTTGTGGGTCATAATAGCCTGTGTCACAACTTCTCAACTCTGATGTCATAGGATGAAAATAGGCATAGACAGCAAATGAATGAGCATGGCCACGTGCCAACAAAACTTTATTTACAAAAACAGATGGTGTGTGATATTTGGCTAACGGGTCAAAATTAATAATATTTGTGCTTTACCAGGCTCTACAGTTTGGAATGGGTTTATGTATTACCTAGAAAAAGATTTATTACATTATCCAGTTATTTGTTTCCAATTTTATGATAACTAAAACTGTTCACATGGGTTTATCATTTTGCCTTATTAGATCTGAATAGAGCTTTATTCTTTCTGGTGAATAAAATTTAGTAATATTTTGATTAATTCCAGATAGTGTTCTACTAAGTAGATATGCTAACAATTTACCCAAATCCTTCTTTCTTTTGTTTCTATGTTTATGGAAAATGTTTCTGTGACCTTGTTCTCTTTCTTATCTTGAAATCTAGTGAACATATTTGAATTCTTTTTTAATAATTGAGTGTCCCTCTGGTGGGGGCTGTGTTCACCTCACGGCAGCCCCGACCCCGTGAGGAGCTGTTACTTTCTGGCTCTCTAAGGAGTAGCGTGGGCAGAGTGCCGCTCAGGCCTCAGAGGGCTGGTTCTGAGCTGCTCCCAGGAGGGTGCATGACTGGTCCGTCCCTCCCATGCTAACAAGTCCATCAGAAACCTACAGAAAGAGACTTGGTTGGTTTTGACTCACCGGTTGAGAACTTCTTCATCTACTTGATCGCAAATGTCTAGATAATAAGTTTAACATTTAATGACTCCGATATTTTGAAATAATCAAGTATTTACCATAGTATAAACATGAGTATGTTGCATTCCCTTTATCCTCTCTGGTCTGTTAACAACTTCTGAAATGCTTCAGAAGCTACTAATGTTACTGGAAAGGTTCAGTCAACGGTAGGCTATTAGTAGTTAAGTTGGGGGGGGGGTCAAAAGTTATATGAAATTTTTCAGCTGTATGGGGGTCAGTGCCCCAACCGCACCATGTTATTCAAGAATCAACTGCATATATGTATACATTGCATGTGCATATGTGTGAGAAGGTGTGTGTGTGTGTGTGTGTGTGCATCTGAATATGTATGTATAAAATGCCAAGTCAGCTAATAGAAAAATCAAACAGTATTCAATAAGGAATGCAAACATGGGTTTTTAGGGTATTATTTTCAACAATATAAAATACACACAGCTGCCAAGCATTTCAGAAGTTGTTAACATTTAACATTTAACATATTAAGTTCTTTCACGGGTTTTTATAAGTATGTTACTTTGCTAATTATATTGAAGCTGAGCTTGTGCTAAGAAATTACTTCTTTTCTTTCAAATCTTCATTAACAGTAGTAAATAGCGGAGTATAAAGTTCTCAGGTGATAACTGAAAATAGAGCTTGCCATTTACTCTTGAGTCCACGCAGGATTCATATTGTAATTAATATTCTTAAGAGTGAAGTTTTAATTTTACTAAAATTATTCTTTGAATATTAAAATATTTCCCATGAGGAAAATTTTGTTTGTTAAAATTAAATTATATGAATGATTTAATGGGATATTATAATAATTTATACCTACTAAATTAAGGAAATTCTTTTTCCATTAAAAATTTTGAAATTTGGCTTTAATTTAAGTGGAAATCTGCCAGCAATTCCTGTTTTCCATTGTATCACTGTTCTCTCTTCTGAAGAATCTCATAAACCCATTTAGAGCTCTGATTTTGTATTTTGTTTTTTTTAACAAGCCAGGGTAATCATGCTTTTTAGCTAAGTGGCAGAGCTCTTGGAAGACTAGCAAAGAAAGTGAGGATTTGTTATAAATCAAACACTTGAACTGAGCATTTTCCTCTGTCACACCATTCCTGAGTTCCAAATGCTGTGGTCATGATGGAAAAATACAGTCTACCTCTCCTCATTGTTCATGCTTGGACTAAGATATCACACTACACTCTTCCGGACTTGTCTTCCAATAGTTGGCATTTGGCTATGTCCTTTTTAATTTTTCTTATTATGAAAATTTAGCCTAATTTAGACATGTTCTTTAAGGATAGAATCTTTAAGGATAGAAACGTTCTCTTGTGTATATCTTGTGTTTTATAGGCTGAGTACATCTAAGTAGTGTTTTATGTCCTTAGTAACCCTCTAAATTCCCCACAGTGGGTTCTTAATCTATTCTATCAAGTAGACCCAAGACTTCAACTCCTAAAACAGCATTTACTCATCTTCAAATGAGATGCTTGGCAGACCATTGCTTATTGCAAGAACATGCCTTTTAACATTATGTCCTTAGTGATTTCTTATAAGTAGTACAATACTTTCATTATTTATTAAGCTCAAAAAACAACTGAGAAATGAATATCTGGTAATTAAAATGCACTTCCACATAACCATGGAGAGAGGGACTAAAAATTCCAGATGTATATTTACATTATGGAATTCTTGCTTCATAAAGGAGATACTTTATCATTGTTAAATTATTTATTGAATACAGTCTTGAATGTACTTGTTTAGTGAAAATGGAAAATTTTTCTGATAGTTTCCTTTTGTGATCCTTTTTCTCCACTGAAAACATGGCCTTTACAGTGTCACAGGAGATGGTACATGAAGCAGATACTTTCGTATAGAAAGTAGAAATTCAAGGTTGCTTAGAAACTTTGAAAAGTTATTTTGATCAATGAAATGTATTCATGTAGCAGTTCTTCAAAGACAAGAAACGTTTGAATTTAAATAACATTGAAATTAAACAGTTGAACTGTGGTATGTTAATACATTTCTATGAGAAAGAGTCAGGTTTTCTTGGTATTTTCGTTGAGTAGGATAAAAATTTTCTTCTCTTGACAAATTAAACCTTAGTTTTCTGAGCCCATGTGAATCATGTGCAAATTTGGTGGTGCTTCCACAACTTTGGCATACTTTTGTAGTCCAATATTGAAACCTTGCAATCTGGCATGCACTTAAAATATAATGGTTAAAAGCACACGCTCCAGATCTAGGCTGCATGTATTCAAATCCTGGCTTCACTGCTTATAAACTTTATGACCTTGTACAAACCTCTTGGCCTCCTGTTCCTCATCTGTAAAATGGGAATAATGATGGTATCAATCAGGGATTAAGTGAAATAATGCATGTGACACTCTTGACATGGTAAGCACTTCGTAATGTTAGCCTTTATTGCTTCTATTATTATATTGCTAACGAACGTGCATAGAATATTACAAAAGTTTCATGTTTTTTTCCCTGTCAGTTTCAAGTCTCCTTTGGGTATATCTCCTTTTGGGTATGAATAAACCAAGAAATATCATTTTCAAAGGTCATGAGGTGCTGCTCTCTCTCTCATTTGCTCTCTGTGTTTTTTGAGGTCCCTAGCGTACTGTGATAGATTAGATTATTTTTCCCAATTATTTAACCCCTCTCTGTAAGGGATTTGTACATTCACAACCTTTGCCATGTGACATTGCAGTTCTCCCTACTAGAGTAAACGAAGGATATTTTCTCATCCCACTAATGTTGGTTTTAACTAGATGACTTACTTTGGCTGATAGAATGTTAAAAGGTAAGTATGAGTAGCATTCATGTGATTTAGCTTGCTCTCTCGTATTTCTGCTACCTGCTTTGAGAAGAACATGCCTGTGGGGAGCCACAGTTCCTGAAATTATGAAGATTTGTGGAACAGACCTCAATCCAGGACAAAACCTGAACTCTGGTCTAGCCAACCCCTACAGCTAACTGAGCCTTTTATAGTCATTTGTTATGTAGTTGTACAGAAAGGAGTTAACATAGCAGACCTAAGCTGGTCTCCTTGGAAAGGCCTATTTACAAAGTTGGCCCTTGGGTGGCTTCTGAGAACTTGGATTTGGTTGCTATCATTATCTGATTAAGAATGGCCCACTCTTCCAGAACTGCGCAGACAATACAGTTTATGCTGCAACCCGCTTTTCTTCTGGGGGTCCAGGATTTTGGTAGGTGCTGGGCAGAGACCACCAACATGACCAGTTCCCAATAAAAACCCAGGGTTCCATCTCTAAGACCTTCTGTGGTTGGCAACATTTGACATGTGTGGTCACAGCTCATTGCTGGGGTAATTAAGTACATTCCATGTGACTCTTGAGAGAGGACCCTTGGAAGCTTGAGCCTGGTTTCTGCTGGACTTCACCTTAAGTGCCTTTACCTTTGCTAACTGCGGTCTGTAATAAATTGTAGCAGTGAGTACAACTACGTGCTGAGCCCTTTGAGTCCTCCTAGTGAATCATGAACCTGGGGGTGACTTGGGGGACCTCCCAAGCACTGTAAGGTAACTGCAGCAATAGATGACTAATACAGGTACAAATAACTGGGCTAACATGAATCCTGACATGTTGTTTTTGACCCATGCTTTTTATAATGCCATTTGCTAGTTTGGATTCATAGGATTTTGTCCCTTCTATTCCCACTAGAACCTTCTGTGTAGACTTAGTTTGCATCACAAGCTTAGCCAGGCTTCCACAGATGAAGGGAAGTATTAGTGAATCCTTTCAAATCATTTTCCTCCTCTCCCAAGCCTGGCTTTTGCTCAGCTCCCCTCAGGGACTATAGCTGTTAGGCTATGCTATGCATCTTTTCCCTATGGAGAACCAACCCATTGGGTTGGGTTATAACAAATATTGCTTTAATTCCACATATATTAATTTGGGTCTATTCATCTGTTATCCTGCATTTAGGCCATAATTGTCACATGTATTATGTATTATAGCTACTTAATTACAAACCCCACAAAACAATGTTTTAATTTTTGCTTTAAATAGCCATATATATTTCCAAGAAATTAAGAGGACATTTTGTCGGTTATATATACCCAGGTATTTACCATTTCTGATGTTCTTTTTTCTTTTCTGAAATCCAGTTTTCCATCTGGTATCATTTCTCTTCAACTTGATTCAGTCTCCATTTCTCTGTTAAATCTACCTGGTGAATATTTAATTTTAGGTATTCTAAAATTTCCGTTTGATCCTGTTTTATTACTTCTAGTTCTCTTCAGAGATTTCCTGTATTCCTAAAAGAATATTTTCCTTTATATTACTGGTCATAGTTATGATAACTGCTTTAAAATCCTTGTTTGCTAATTCCAACATCTGGGTCACCTCAGGATCTGTCTCTATTAATTAATATTTCTGTTGAGTAGTTTGGGATTGTATCTTAGACACTGGAAATGTTAATGTTGTTCTGACTCTGGATTTGACTGTATTGCTCCAAAAAGCATTGATGTTTCTGTTTTGTCAGAGTAGTTGGTTGGGTACAAATTGCAAATTGTCTCTTAGTCAGCAGTTCAAATCTTAGGTCAGTTCATTTCTCTTTCACTGGGCAGAATTTAGGGTGCCCCTTCTCTGGCTATCTCCTTTAAGGGATTCCCTCATTACTTTCTTGTGTCTGTGGTTGCTCTGAATTCAGTCCTCTAATTCTTTAAACTAGAGAGAGGAGATTGTAAGTGTCCAAGGTTGGGAGAGTGGTGGTGAGAACACATTGCCATTGAAGAGGCAACATTTGATATATAACAGAAATAATGGAAGCCAGAAGGCAATGGAGTCACATTGTTAAAGTGCTAAGTGGAAAATGAAACAAAACTAAAAAAACTGCCAACTTGGAATTCTATATCTAGGGATAATTTTCTTCAAAAAAAAGATAGAATAAAAAATATTTTCAAGTATGTAAAAGATGAGAGAATATGTTACCAGCATGTCTTAATTATAAGAAATACTAAAAGAAAATTCTCCAGATTAAAAAAAAAAAAAGATCCCAGATGGAAATCCTGACTACAGGAAGGTATGAAGGGCAACAGCAAGGGTAAATATGTGAATAAATGTAAAATAATGTTGACTTCTTGAAATAATAGCAATAATAATGAATCTAAGCTTTCATCTCAAAAAGCTAGGAAGAGAATAGCAAATTAAAGCACCCTTCCCACAAGAGGACATTGTGAATGATTTAGTCCCAATAAATTAGAATATTTACATGAAATGGTCAGATTTCTTTAAAAAAAACCATCAAAGCAGATATACAAAAATACAAAATCTGGATAATTTTATATTTACTTCAAAAATTGAATCTCTAATTAAAAACTTCCAGTAAAGAAAATTTCAGTCTCAAATTTCTTCACTGGTTAATTCCTTTAAGTATTTGCAGACGAGAAAGCTTGTTACACAAACTCTTGAGACTATTTCCCAACTCGTTTATAAAGGAAGTATAACTTTAACACCAAAAATGACAGGGATATTATAAGAAAAGAAAATTGTTAGCCAATATCTCTCATAAATAGATATAAAAATCCCAAACTCAGTATTAGCAAACTGAATCCAGAAATATACAAAAAGAGATAGCACATTCTTGATCAAGTATACAGGTATACACATATTCCAGGGATGTCTATTTGGATTAACATACAAAAATCAACCAATATAACTCACCCCATTAATAAGTAAAGGAGAAAAACCATATGGAAAAAAAAATTTGATGAAATTCAACACTCAAACACGAGTAGTAAACTAGGAACAGATGGTAACTTCTTTTACATATTAAGGGATTTTTTTTTAATTTAAAAAAATCTCTAAAGCTAATATCATTCTTTTTTTTAAAGATTTATTTATTTGAGGGAGAGAGAGGGAAGGAGAAAGTGGGGGTGGGGACAGAGAGAGAATTTTCAAGCAGACTCCCTGCTGAGTGGGGAGACTGATATGGGGCTCAATCTCACGACCCATGATATCATGACCTGAGCCAACATCAAGATTCAGGTGCTCAATCAGCTGAACCACACAGACACCCCAAAACTATTTTCATTCCTAATGGTGACATATTGAACACTTTCCAACTGAAGGTAGGTGAAAGGCAAAGATGCCCTTTGTACTTCTCTTTAATATTGTACTAGAGATCTTAGCCTACGCAACAAGAGACATAAAATAAAATTATATAGTTGGAAAAGAAGAATAAAGCTATCTCTATTTGCAGATGACATGATTGTGCACCAAAAAAATCCCCTGGAGTCTACAAAATGTGAATTAAACAGTTTTCAGTGTGTAAGATCTATATACAAAAATAAAAAATATTTTTATACACTGGCAATGAATAATTAGAAAACAGAACATTAAAATACCATTTAAGACATCACAAAATGTGGGGCACCTGGGTGGCTCAGCAGGTTAGGCCTCTGCCTTTGGCTCAGGCCATGATCTCAGGGTCCTGAAATCGAGCCCTGCCACGGGCTCTCTGCTCAGCAAGGAGCTTGCTTCCCCCTCTCTCTCTCTGCCTGCCTCTCTGCCTACTTGTGTGATCTCTCTGTGTTAAATAAATAAATAAAATCTTTAAAAAAAATCACAAAATGTAAAATACTTGGTCTTAACTCTTACAAAATATATGTAAAATATTTATATCAAATATGACAACACATTGAAATTGAAGAAGACTGAAATATTTGGAAAGAAATACCATATTTATGGACTGGAAGCTTTGATACTGTTAAGAGGTCAATTCTCCCCAAACTGACTTATAACTTTAAAGCAATCCCAATTGAAATCAAGAACTTTGCTTTTCTGTTAGAAATTGACAAGATGCTTCTAAAATTTGTTTGGAAATACATAAGACCTAGAATACCCAAAAATCACTCAAAAGAACAAAGTTGGAGAACTTACATGATGTGATTTCAGCACTTACAATATAGCTACAGTAATTAATACAATGTGGTATTGTATCGAGGAAACAAAATACAATCTAGAATTGGCCCCCACTTAGGTAGTCAGTTGATTTTTGACAGAGATTTCAAAGCCATTCAATAGGGAGAAAGATAGGGTTTTTTCCCCAATAAATAGTGCTGAACTAATAAGATATCTATATGAAGAAAAAGGAACTTTGACCCCCCCCCAGCTTATACTGTACACAAAAATTAGTTTGAAATGGTAGTAGACCTAAATCTAAAAGCTAAACTGTAATGCTCATAGGAGAAAACTTAGGAGAATATCTTCCAGCCAGTGATTAGTCGAAGCTTTCTTAGAACACTAGGCAACATGTTAAAAAGTTCTTCAAAGTACATGCATTTTCTTATCTAAAGCATATTAAGAAGCAAAATAGGCAAGCCACAGACAGGGGAGAAAAAAATTTCAATAGATCTATCTAACAAAGGACTTGTTTAGAAAATATTGAGACAGTTCTTACAACTCAATAATAATAAGGCAACTCCACTTTTAAAATATGTATAAGATTTGAACAGACATTTCAGAGTGGAAAATATATTAATAGTCAACATATGAAAAAATGTGCAACATCAATAGTTATCAGGAAAATGCAAATGATAACAGGAAAAGCTACAATGATATATCATTATATCCTTTCTAGAATAACCAAAATTTAAAAAGACAAGTTCATATTTTAGCAAATATTAGAGCAAGTGGAATTTTCCTGTATTACTTGTGGATTGCAAAATGGTACAGATTCTTTGGAATACAGTCAGGCAGTTACTTATAAAGTTAAACATTTACTTACCATTTATCCAGAAATTTGAGTTCAAAAAAGGACTTGTAGAATATATTTATAGCAGCTTTATATATAAAGAGCCCCAAACTGGAAAGAGCCCAAATATCCATTAATAGAAGAATGGATAAACAAATTGTGGTATATCCATACAATGGAATACTACTTGATAATAAAAAGGAATAAACTACAATTGGTGATTCACTGATTGGTGAATCTCAAAACATATGTGGTAATACCATGAGACTCTATAATTATCTCAATAAAAATTTCTTTTTTTAGAATCTTAATACAAATTTCAATTTAATAACATGTTAAGCAAAGAAAGTCAGACATAAGAGTACACACTGTATGTTTTGTTTACACAAAGTTTTAGAGAAGTAATTATGTTAACAAATATCAAAACACTGGTAGCCTCAGGATGGGAGGAAGTTGAGTGGGATGTGTCCCCCAGGAAATTTGTGGGGAGTTGTTCTATTTCTTGATTGGGGTGTTGGTTATACAGGTCTGTTTATCAAAACACATCAAACTGTACACTTGAGATTTGTACAATCTACTGTATGTAAATTGTAGTTTAACTAAAAAAGAAAAGAGAAATTTATATCTCTCTAATTTGCAAGTTAGATTTTATTTTCATTAACTCCCTACAAGGCCCAGCTATTTATGTAGGTAGCCTTATAAAAGAAATCTATATATTTGGAAGTTAATTACTCTTCCTCCCTTTGGTTTTTTCTTTCCCTTCCTTCTTCCTTCTGAAAACCACAGGAATGTGAGAGAAAGTGGGTGACCATTGCAAGCAGAACTGGAGCTGAAAACTTGTATCAGAATGTTCTGTCACTTGGACCTTGTGCAGGCCTATAATTTGAATGTGTGACTCCAGAAATGGTTGCTATGGTGATAAACCACTTTACTTAAATAGCATGTATTTTACTCAAAATTCAGAGAAATGGTAACAGTTTCTAGTAATCATGTACTGGTATTAACTTGCAGGGATATGCCTAGAGCTTACAGATTTTGCATCCATTATCACCAGATGAGTTCATCAGGTTAAAGTTATGCCAGTGAATAATGAAATACGTATATTTAGCCCAATTTTCTTGTTACATATCTCCCTTTGCACACATGGAGCCCCTTTCCAAGATTAATAATATGAGCTGGAGAAATCAGGCCAAGGGTGCTGAATTACTAAGAGATGGAACTGGAGGGAACTTGTAAGGTCATCTTTTCCATCATCCCGCCTCTAGGAGGACTGACTATTCTTCAGCCGTCCCAAGTGGTAAGAGTCTGTCAAGGATGAAGAACAATTGAGATGCTGCTTGCGCCAGCCCCTGGTGTAACCATCCTGATTGCAGCAGTCAGAGACACCGTCTAGCTCCACAGAGCTGAGCTCTGTCCCCTCTGCATTCTACTGAGCGTGATTACGTATGTCCTCTATTCTTTGTATTTCTAGACTGAAGAGCTCTCTTGTAAAGAAACCTCCATCCATTAATCATATTAGTAACCTGTCTGTAAACCTTCTCTGGTTCCTTTATCTCTGTTCAAGCTGATTGCAGTGCTTCAGGTATGAATTCTTTATGATTTTATATAAGGATAGATGGATTTTTTCTTTGTTTCTAAGGTGCTTTCTGATGATAGTCAGGTTTTCTTGATCACTGTGTAACAGTATGTTACACTAGCATCTAAAGAGAACAATCTACAGTGATTTGTAGATCCTTTCTTAGACTGATAATGATGGCCAACAATCACATAATGATCATTTGGACTCTTTTCCCCCAGAACTGAATATTGAAATTCCCCTCTCATCTTCCTCCCCCTTTGTGCAATCTTACGGGAGATCCTCACCTTCTATTTGCCTTTTATGACCTGGAAGATCTTAGTAATTCTTATAGCCTTGGCAATTTCACTTTTCATTTCTCTGTCATGTTACTTAGAAAACTGTAAAATTGCATCAGTGACAGCGTAGATCCCCGAGGATTCCCCTCAAGTAGGAGAGTGGAGAAAGAGAAACCTAAAATTTAGATAACCTGTAACCTCCAAAGGAAATCCCTGAAACATTAAGATTTGTTTACATTCTTAGAGAAAAGCCTTGAAGCTGGAATTTGCCTTGGCCATTTGCATTCAAGGAGATGAGAGGCTTGGCTTTTGGTGACAAAAGCTACAGCTCAATCTGCCCGACACCATGAGGGCCAGCCTGCATCCGTGTTTTATTAGCATCAGAGCACAGTTTCAGTAGGGTGCTTATTTAATAGAGGAGACTCAGAGTCTTCAGGAAAACTCTTACAATTCTGATTCCTAAACAGTGGCATCCTAAACTTAATGCAATTACAAATTAGCAAAGAGAAATGGTAAAGTGTACATGTGCACACATACACACACACACACGAAACACAGGGTACACATGTATACACAGAAGCTTCTAAGCATTTGCAATAAACATTTGCATAAAGGTGAGTAGATTTGCATTGATGTTACCAGAAAGTAAAGGGACAAATATGGACATTTGTTCCAGTGCAGCCAGTTTCAGGACAACTCGGAGTTCAATTAAACTATAGCTGACTATATTACTTTTAATATGTATTAAATACCAAATTGAGACAGAAATAAGGAAATAGATACTCATATGTTGCTGGTAAGAGTATAAGTTGGTCCAGTTGCAGTAGAAGGCAACATGGCAGTAGCTTTCAAAATTACAAATCTGTATACATTTTGACCCAGGAGTCTCACTTCTAAAATATCCATCTTGTAGATATACTTACACACCCACAAAATGACACAAGTACAAGATTATTCACAGCAGCACTATTTGTACTAGGAAAAGATTGGAAACAACCTGAATGCCCACTGTGAAGGGACCAGCTAAATAAATTGTAGTCCCTTCAAACAAGAGAAGACTGCATAGCCAAAAAGAAGAATGAACACCCTTTTTATATATGGACATGAAAGGATCCTCAAGATAATCATTTAGTTGAAAAAAATCAAGACAGTAAAAGAGGGCTTACAGTGGGCAACCTTTTGTGTAAAAAAAGGGGGAAAAATCATGTCAATATATGGATTAGACTGAACCATATGAAATTGCCATTATTGGGCTGTTTTTGACCTGTAGAAATGACTACCAATTCAGTTTGGTTCCACTTAATATTTGCTTGAAGATGCATGACCTCTCTCTGGAAATGTACACTGTAAATTGATAATATTGGTTATCTTTGATGTGGGTCAGAGCTGAGTTAACTGGGGGGCAGGGAGGAGATTTTTAACACTGTGAATATTAAATCATGGGGGTGTGCCACCTATTTAAAAAAATACATCACTAAAATTAGATATGAATAAATAAAGAAATGTAGCTGAGAAATATCATTTTCTCATCTTGCTCTAGCATGAAATTGAGAAATATTTCTGCACCAAAGCAAGCAAACATTTTGGTCTAGCTTCCTCTTCCCTTCCCCTTTGCCAGAAAATTCTGAGGATTATCTTAAGATATCTTATCCAAGAAGAAAATACCAGAGCCTCTAGTCATTTTGGAAAAACTAATCTACATCACTACCCCCACCCACAGAGACTGTTTCTGAGTATTTCTTCCTGGTGATGCAACTTCTAGTCTAGTTAGCAACCCAAGTCCATTAACAAATGGAACTATGGAGAAGAATGGAAGTGTTAAGCCAGATATGAATATGCACACATTAAAAAGAAAATGCCAGGGTCTCTGTTCCTACACTCTAGAGAGCAGTAGTTGTAGTAGACATGTTGAAAAACATTTCCTCGACTACTTGGATGATAGTTCCAAAGGTGGAAATGTCAAAAGGGAGAAGGTTACACTGAGATTCACCTTTTAATAGGATTTGTATGTCAAGTGAATTAAACTTTCATGAATTGAAATTTCCAAGATAGGTTTCCTGTCTCAGGGATCAGTGCTGCACACAACAAAGCAGCTTCTCTCCACTGGACGCGGGAACATCGGGGGAGTTGACTCTCACCCCATTGCTGCACATGGGCGTTCTCAGCGAGAGGGTAGGCTGGATTGCCAAATGCTAATGCATTTTCAGTATTTTCTATTTCATGAAAGGATACACAAAGAAGCAACCTAGAAATTTTGTTGGAAAAAAATCTATGGAGAAAAGGACTTTTTTTACATTTCCAAATGTAGACAAATTAATTTTTCAAGTACAAATAATACGAGCTCAAGAATTAGCATATGCTGTAATGAAGCCATATACGAGTGATGGTCTGAGAGGCACATATTTAAAGGCTGTCTGCGTACAGCACAACATCAGGTGAATTTTCTCCTCTAAATATAGCTACCAAAACCATAAATGACCTGAAGTTCTGCTGGAGCCCTGGGAGGTCACTTGTTCATCAGGCAAATCTATATTAAGTGCCTACTACTGTATATAAAACATGGCCACTGGTATCATAAGAGCCTGAGTGATCAAAGAAACTAGGTTTATTTGTAGTGTGTTACCTGTAATCTTTTCACATCCTTTGAAAATTGCTAACCTGATTATTAACTCCTATGTAGAGTAACTTTGCGTTCATCAGAGTGTTAGACGTATGTACCCTTTCCAGACCGTTCTGCGTTATGTGAGGCCTACTGTACCTACTCTCCCGGGTCTCATCCCCCACCCTGCTGTGTCCCCCTCTCCTAAGATACTCTCTGCTCTCTCAGAACTCTGTGCTCGCCTTAATTTCAGGAGAAGTGATCACTTCTAAAATGGGTCTAAGGTCAAAATGGACTCTCCTTCCCTCAGAACAGCAGAATCAAAGACCATTTCCTCTGCCAGGGGGTGAGGTGACCTGAGAAAACACAATTGCCTATTGAGATCCCTTCTACCTGGTTTTTCCTTTAAAGAAGCACTTTGAAGGCCACTATCTTCATGCGTTTCCGAGTAAACCCACGTAGTAAAGGTGCAAATGCAATTTCCCCATTGACCGGTGAGGTATGGAGACTCCGAGAGCTCCATGGACCTGCCCAAGGGGAGTGACTGGGGTTAGAAGCCAGTCCACGGAGTCCGGGAATTGGCATGGCAGAGCTGGCCTAGAAAGCTAGTCAAGATGCAGTGAGTATGGTTCTGTCCTGGCTGACTTCCTTGTGCAAACATTGCCAGACGTTTATTTTTATTTTGCATGGCAGAGGATCTGAAATTGTGCCTCTAGTCTGCGCTACACCAAACACTAAGCAAGCCTCTTTTCTTGAAGGTGCTAAAGGAACTTACTCTGACATTTAGTAACAGCTTTGCAGTGTGATTAGTTTACGTGTCCCCTCTGGAGAGCCCTCCAACTTGCAGATGCTGGGCAACTTTGTCGTCCCTTGCTTCTTTGAACTGGTGTCTGTTGCTTCCTGTCTGAAAAGTAACCCGGGCCTTTTCTTTTATTTGCAGTCCACTGCGTATGAAAAGAAATTTCCTGTGACCTATAAGAAGGAAAAGGTGGACAACTTGGACACGAAGTATACAAGTTCCACGTCTAGCAGACACCTTCCGGCAGGATTCAAGGGAGAACCAGAGAAATCCCCCATGACTTCAAGCCAAGCAAGGGCAACCAAGTACATTGCTAAATCCAATGCCCTGCCCAGGACCAAAAAGAAACTCTAAGTGTTCTTCACCGATGGGTAGTACAAACACAGAGCTGCTCTTTCTGGCGCCAAGACAAGGAGATGAGAGGGGAGAGGACAGGACTATGTTGAGCTTTGAGCCTTTTAGCCCCACTGAGCCCTGCCATGGGTCTGCGCCAGCTGAAACACGAAGTTAGGTGACCCCGGCAGCCTGATGTGAAAGGCCCACCGGCCCCGGGCTTGATGGGGCTGCAGCTGAAATCAACCCAAGAGGTTTTCAAGAGTTGTTTAGAGGAGCACAGACCCTCAAAGCAAGGCGGTGGGCATGCCTGCTCAGTTTCACTTCAGATTCTTGCATTTAGGCACAATTATTTGTAGGAGAAAATGAGAGCCAAATATGGCAATGGAGGTTCTGAATAATTATGTGCACTTGGCACTAGAAGATTTTGTTAGGAAATCACTAATAAACTTGCCATAGGCATATACCAGCAGAAGCGCTTCAGCCATTCACATGTGTTCTTGTGATTTTAGGTTGCTATAGAGTATTTAAGACAACTTATTTTAAATGTAGAAAAATAGGAGATTTTGTAACTGCTTGCCATTAACTTGCTGCTAAATTCCCAATATATTGATTGACTCAATAAAAAACAGATGTTACCCATGCACGTTAGTTTGTATGTTAACAAGAGGTGGATAGAATAAGGTCCTTGAAGCCCTTGTGCAAATTAAGAGTTTGGCCTGCTTCTGCAAAGGTAGGCACATAGCTTTGTGGGGAGGTCATGAAGCTGGGTATGGGGGAAAATACATCGTTACCCTGTGTGTTACTGAGTATTTCCTTTCCACCTGGGCAAATAACTTAGCCATTCGAGGTCAAATTGGGTAAAGAGGGCCCTCCAAACAAATTCTAAAGAAGCAATTTGCATTTACTTTCCCCTCCATAAAGTAATAACTTATTTGCAGCCCACCTCCCCCCATGGGATTGTCTTAGACCTCCCAAGTGATGCACAGCAGGCCTGCTGAGTACACACTAGTTGCATATAAATCCACTCAGGGGCAGGGGTGGGGGCAGTAATAGAAGTCCTTCTCGGGATTATTGTGGATGACACTGTTGTACTGGTGAACAGGGCAAAGGCCCACTTGCCTGTGTTATTGGCCCTGGCTGAGTGGCTTGGTCAGAGCCTTCTCTGTGTGCTTCCCCGGGGTGGGGGATCCACCAGCTACAGTGCACCTGCTTTAAATGGTCTAGACTGTATTTTAAAACTGGAGTTGGCATGGCTCCTTCCAGGTCTTTCACCCTTACTGGCTACTACCTCCAGTCCTATCAGGAGCCCATAAGGCATCTCCCGAGCTTTACTCCTTCTCTCAGGGTTTAGTGAGCCAGTCTTCGAGGAGTATGTTCTACTTACCTGCTGAGAAGCCCGGCCTCATTAGCTAAGTGGAGATTTCCCTTCCGTAGTAGTCCTCCCGAAGGCAGCGGTAAGAGCTGCCTGCTGGTCTTCTTGCCAAAAAGCCAACTGCGACAGTGGCTTTGATTCTTCTTATCCCCTGAACCTGAAAATGGAATATTCCCTGTATCTAAAATGCTCTTACTTTTGTAGTGTAGTCTTTTGTATCACGTGCTAGAGAAGTTTGATGTTAAATTTAATATTCTCCAAATTTCTGTCCACATTTCTCTTTGGTCTTGAGTTAGTGATTCTGCTCGATAAGCTTGGCCAAAGGTCCAGAACTAAGCACCAAGTGAAAGGTGATGTCAATTAATAACTTGTTATTGTGTCTACACCTTTTCTCTTCCCAGCACCAAGCCAGGCCAGCCATCCTTCCTGCCATAAAATCATTTTATCAGCTCTCATCTCTCTAGACCTTCATTTTATTTATGTAGAATCATTTTGATAGAAGCTCAGCTCACTCTTTCAAAAGGGTGATAATTTTGATTTGTTATTTATTTGTATGGAACACCCGGGCCTGGCCACGTTTGAGCTTTCCCCCTCAACTGTTTTACCTCTTTACAATCTGGGGTTTTGTGGCCTCACTCTCTTCATTTGCTTTCATGGCTGTGGAAAAAAAGCAGCTTCTTCTGTTGCAGAATGGTTTTCGGTGACCAACAGGCCAAATCCAAGGCACTGCTAGCCATCACCGTGAGCCCTCCGGGGCATTGCATGGAGGGATGGGCTTTGCATGACCCAGGGGGACACTAGGACAAGACAGAGCAGGCATCCTTGCCGAGGCACGTAAACGCTGATCGCACTGAGACTTGAATAGCAGATAAGTCAAGACAGGAGATAAAATTGATAAACACAGGCTTGGGGCTGAGTAGAAGTTCAGCTGGGGAGAACAAAAGATGCTATCAGAAAAGGGCTTAAATCAGAGGAGCAAGGGAGACAGGTGGGGGGACAGGAGCAGAAAGAAAGTATAATTACTCAAGAACACTGGACACCAGCCACATGGTTCTGCCAAACCGGGAGCAGGCATCAGAGGAGGGCTAGGCTGCAGAGTGCAGGCCCAGCCAAGGGAGAGCCTGCCCTCCACAGCCCATGCCCAGACACACCCCAATGAAGACCCAAGCCAAAAAGACGAAGACCGCGGGGCAGGGGGGTGGGGGGGGGGCGGCGGCGCTCAGCGAGGATGCACTGGTGGCCACAGGACAGCCCTTACCTTTTGAATAGGAATGCTATTAGAGGGGAAAGGAGAAAAAGACCAAAATACGTTGTGCTTATCACTGAACTGCTTTGTTTAAATAATTCTATTTGACTCCAAATTGTAAGTTCCAGGTTAGATACATCAAAAGCAGCCAGTCTTGAAAATGAAGCTTTTTAAATTCCAGCCCTGCTGTTGGAATAGAGAGAATAAAGGCTTTGTTCAAACATGCATTCCCAGCAGTAAGCAGAGCTTTGAAATTGGCCGGGGAGGTTGTGTCCTATAATGGTTGCACTTGGCTGGAGACCAAGAAGCTGTGGCCTCTGGGAAATGCCCCTTGGCTGGCTGTTTTCCATCTGCCCCTCTGAGCAGCTCTGCCCTGCTCTGCCCTCTCCGCTCTGAGAGCCCCATCTCCAGGGACCGCATTTGTGGTCTCCCTGGGCTTCTGTCAGTGGGAGGCCCCCATAGGACATCAGAAGGCAGGAGAGCCCTGGGCCAGTCGCTGATTCCCTGGGGCCTTCTGTGCGGGGCTGCTGGAAATTCACTGTATTCTCTCTCTGTGGGATCCTACTGGCAGGGAGGAGGGGTTATTGCCCCCGGTACTGTGTCCAGCTTTGTGGGTCCCCTAACTCCCCCAGTCCCTTTACAAATGATCTCTTTGTGAAACTCTCCAAGATCCCATTTGAGTGTACCATAGGTCTCTCCCTGGGACCCAGAGTGATCCAGACCCTCTCCTTGCCAGTTCTGTCTTTCCTTGTCCTTTGACCTGGGGTTGTGCTGTCTGTGGCTGCCAGGCTTCTACCGTATAGCAGTCAAGTGCAGAGCGAGAAGCTTAGCTGAGTTCTTCAGGAAGCTCATGGTGCACCTGGGTGGTCCCTGGGGGTCGAAGGAGGGGATGGCAGAGGAAATTTCCCAGGGTCGAACCTAGACAGAGCAAGATAAATCTTGCATGACCCGACCGAATCTGAAATTGTCTACACCCCTAAGGTTCACATTTAGGTTTAAATTCCAATCGTGGCTCACGGATCCTAAGGCAAGCAGCACTTGCAACAGCCTCGGGGACCTCTGGCCTGGGATGCAGCCATCCTCGCTGTCTCCCAACTGAACTGGAGGGCTGGGCAGATGCTTCTAGGGGAACCAGCGTGGCCAGGAAGCGCATGCAACTGGAGGACAAGCCTTCCCCCAGGACCACTCCTTTCATCTCTGCCGGAGCTCAAGTCACTTTACAAAGCATTTTAAAGTAAAATGTTCACTCTTCAAAGGTCTCCCCCAGTTCAGTTTTACTCTCCAGGATGCTGTATTTTTCTGAGGGAGGTGGCTTAAAATTGGTTTTGATTTCTGTGCATTACATTGTTATCACTTAATTCTCATTGGCGAGCCAATTTTCTTGGCTTTTGTTCTTCAAAGGAAGGCCATATTCAGTGTCTGTCTTGAATTTTTGTGGCTTCCTTCCTCTGTATAATCAGCTCTACTGTTTCCTCTGTGCTGGTTCTTTGCATTGCCCTCAAGTCTGTGGAGCAGCCGTCAGGCATGTTAGGTGGATGCAGTAAACCCAATGTGAAGACCTCAGAGGACTTCCTCCCCAAAACATGCAACAGTTTCCAGCCTGGCCCAGAGGACAGGGCCACGGACCATTACCGCTGCGTCCCCCTCTCCTAACGGTTCTGCAACCTCTTCAACTCATTCATACCCCTGGTGCTAATGCAGACATTGCACTGAGCTCCCTGCCCTTGGGGGTCGGACACACAGTCTTTGACCCTCTCACCCATAACAGGCTCCGCCAACAAGATCCTGACACCACGGTGTCATTTAGAAGAGATTTTTCCCATTGCCACAGGAAGTCCTCTCCCTCCCCAGGGCAAGTGCAAGGTCTGAGTGTTGGCATCTGCAGTCCGACCCTGGAGGCAAGGCTGGTGGAAGATGAACCAAAGAACACCTTCCCCAGACCCTGAGGAAAAAAGCCTCACACGGAGGTGGCAACTAATATTTCCTGGTCCAGGCATTGGTTTACACTTAGTATACTAGAAATCAGAGTCCTCTTAGAAGATGGACTTTGAGCCATATTAGTGGATGGGATCTTGTCTTTTAACAAAAGCCCATCTTCAAGTAATGACATAAACGAGCAGCAACATTCACAAAGCACTTAGCACATGCCAGACACTCTTCTAAGTATTTTACATGTGTTCTTTTAATCCTTACAGCAACCTGTGACTTTGGTACTGTTGTCTCTACAGAGGAGTACATTAAGGCACAGAGAGGTTAAGAAACTTGTCCAAGGTCACACAGCTCAGAAGTAGCAGAACAGAGTTTTGAACCCAGCCGACGGGCTCAAGTATGTCACCGTTGCACTACATGCCTCTCAAGGTCTTGGGAGTTTAGGCAGAGGCTGCTGTCAAGTTCCATCTCGGAGCTGCAAAAAGCCAGCGGCTCATGAACACTTCCCAGCAAAAGCCTAGAGTAGTCCTGTTGGCAAGTTTGGGGTCAAGGTTTCAAAATGGAGTAGGGTTATTTTGCGTCTTGGTGAATTTGAGTAAGGTGCAACCACACCATACCACAAAGAGCTGCATTCTGAAGGACTCTGCGTGACAAAAATAAATTCTAAATGCTTTGGTCAGGGGGAGGAGTCAAGATGGCGGAGAAGTAGCAGGCTGAGACGACATCGGGTAGCAGGAGATCAGCTAGATAGCTTATCTAACCATTGTGAACACCTACAAATCCAACGGGAAATCAAAGAGAAGAAGAGCAACAATCCCAGAAACAGAAAATCGATCACTTTCGGAAAGGTAGGACCTGCGGAGAAGTGAATCCAAAGCGACGGGAAGATAGACCCCGGGGGGAGGGGCCGGCACCCGGCAAGCGGCGGAGCGACGGAGCACAAAATCGGGACTTTTAAAAGTCGGCTCCACTGGGAGACATCGCTCCAGAGGCTAAACTGGGGGGAAACCCAGGCGGGGTCAGCATAACCCCAGGACCCGCAGGGTCACAGAAGGACTGGGGGTGTCTGAGTGCCACAGAGCTCGCAGGTATTGGAGCGGGGAAGCCGGCTATAGCGACAAAGCCGAGGAGTGAGCTCTAAGCCCAGGGTTACCTTGTGCCGGTCGCAGGCTGGGTGGGCTCGGAGCGCGGCCGGAGGCCACAGAGACAAAAGCGACCCGGCGCTTTCCTCCAGCTCCAACAATTGACTGCTTTCCTCGAGGCGCGACCACAAGCCAGGGAGGCGGGACTGTTGGGCGCTTTGCTCTGAGAGCGCACTGAGGAGCGGAACCCCAAGCTCTCGGCTCCTCCGGGCCGAGAGATTGGGAGGCCGCCATCTTCATTCCCGTCCTCCGGAACTCTACGGAAAGCGCTCAGGGAACAAAAGCTCCCGAAAGCAAACCCGAGCGGATTCCTTAGCCCGGCCCCTGGCAAGGGCGGTGCAATTCCGCCTGCGGCAAGGACACTTGAAAATCACTACAACAGGCCCCTCCCCCAGAAGATCAACAAGAAACCGATCCAAAACCAACTTCAGTCACCAAGAACAGCGGAATTCCACAGCAGGAGAAAGCAAATCCTACCTGGACAAAATGACAAGGCGGAAAAACTCACCTCAAAAAAAAGAACAAGAGGCCGTACCGAAGGCTGGAGACCTAATCAATACAGACATAGGTAGCATGACAGATCTAGAGTTCAGAATGACAATTCTCAAGGTTCTAGCCGGGCTCGAAAAAGGCATAGAAGATATTAGAGAAACCCTCTCCGGAGAGATAAAAGCCCTTTCTGGAGAAATAAAAGAACTAAAATCTAACCAAGTTGAAATCAAAAAAGCTATTCATGAGGTGCAATCAAAAATGGAAGCTCTCACTGCCAGGATAAATGAGGCAGAAGAAAGAATTAGTGACATAGAAGACCAAATGACAGAGAATAAAGAAGCTGAGCAAAAGAGAGACAAACAACTACTGGAACACGAGGAGAGGATTCGAGAGATAAGTGACACCATAAGACGACACAACATTAGAATAATTGGGATTCCAGAAGAAGAAGAAAGAGAGAGGGGAGCAGAAGGTATATTGGAGACAATTATTGGAGAGAATTTCCCTAATATGGCAAAGGGAACAAACATCAAAATCCAGGAGATGCTAAGAACGCCCCTCAAAATCAATAAAAATAGGTCCACACCTCGTCACCTGATAGTAAAATTTACAAGTCTTAGCGACAAAGAGAAAATCCTGAAAGCAGCCCGGGAAAAGAAGTCTGTAACATACAAGGGTAAAAACATTAGATTGGCAGCGGACCTATCCACAGAGACCTGGCAGGCCAGAAAGAACTGGCATGACATATTCAGAGCACTAAACGAGAAAAACATGCAGCCAAGAATACTATATCCGGCTAGGCTATCATTGAAAATAGAAGGAGAGATAAAGAGCTTCCAGGACAAACAAAAGCTGAAAGAATTTGCAAACACCAAACCAGCTCTACAGGAAATATTGAAAGGGGTCCTCTAAGCAAAGAGAGACCCTAAAAGTAGTAGATCAGAAAGAAGCAGAAACAATATACAGTAACAATCACCTTACAGGCAATACAATGGCACTAAATTCATATCTCTCAATAGTTACCCTGAATGTTAATGGGCTAAATGCCCCAATCAAAAGACACAGGGTATCAGAATGGATAAAAAAACAAAACCCATCAATATGCTGCCTACAAGAAACTCATTTTAGATCCGAAGACACCTCCAGATTTAAAGTGAGGGGGTGGAAAACAATCTACCATGCTAATGGACATCAGAAGAAAGCTGGGGTGGCAATCCTTATATCAGATCAATTAGATTTTAAGCCAAAGACTATAATAAGAGATGAGGAAGGACACTATATCATACTCAAAGGGTCTGTCCAACAAGAAGATCTAACAATCTTAAATATCTATGCCCCTAACATGGGAGCAGCCAACTATATAAACCAATTAATAACAAAATCAAAGAAATACATCGACAGTAATACAATAATAGCAGGGGACTTTAACACTCCCCTCACTGAAATGGACAGATCATCTAAGCAAAAGATCAACAAGGAAATAAAGGCCTTAAATGACACACTGGACCAGATGGACATCACAGATATATTCAGAACATTCCATCCCAAAGCAACAGAATATACATTCTTCTCTAGTGCACATGGAACATTCTCCAGAATAGACCACATCCTGGGTCATAAATCAGGTCTCAATCGGTACCAAAAGATCGAGATCATTCCCTGCATATTTTCAGACCACAATGCTCTGAAGCTCGAACTCAATCACAAGAGGAAATTTGGAAAGAACGCAAATACATGGAGACTAAACAGCATCCTTCTAAAAAATGAATGGGTCAACCAGGAAATTAAAGAAGAATTGAAAAAATTCATGGAAACAAATGATAATGAAAACACAACAGTTCAAAATCTGTGGGATACAACAAAAGCAGTCCTGAGAGGAAAATATATAGCAGTGCAAGCCTTTCTCAAGAAACAAGAAAGGTCTCAAATACACAACCTAACCCTACACCTAAAGGAGCTGGAGAGAGAACAACAAAGAAAGCCTAAACCCAGCAGGAGAAGAGAAATCATAAAGATCAGAGCAGAAATCAATGAAATAGAAACTAAAAAAACAATAGAACAAATCAACAAAACTAGGAGCTGGTTCTTTGAAAGAATTAATAAGATTGATAAGCCCCTGGCCAGACTTATCAAAAAGAAAAGAGAAAGGACGCAAATAAATAAAATCATGAATGAAAGAGGAGAGATCACAACCAACACCAAAGAAATACAAACAATTATAAGAACATACTACGAGCAACTCTATGGCAACAAATTTGACAACCTGGAAGAAATGGATACATTTCTAGAGATGTATAAACTACCACAACTGAACCAGGAAGAAATAGATAACCTGAACAGACCCATAACCAGTAAGGAGATTGAAACAGTCATCAAAAATCTCCAAACAAACAAAAGTCCAGGACCAGACGGCTTCCCAGGGGAATTCTACCAAACATTTAAAGAAGAATTAATTCCTATTCTCCTGAAACTGTTCCAAAAAATAGAAATGGAAGGAAAACTTCCAAACTCATTCTATGAGGCCAGCATCACCTTGATCCCAAAACCAGACAAGGATCCCACCAAAAAAGAGAATTACAGACCAATATCCTTGATGAACACAGATGCGAAAATTCTCACCAAAATACTGGCCAATAGGATCCAACAGTACATTAAAAGGATTATTCACCACGACCAAGTGGGATTTATTCCAGGGCTGCAAGGTTGGTTCAACATCCGCAAATCCATCAATGTGATACAATACATTAATAAAAGAAAGAGTAAGAACCATATGATACTCTCAATAGATGCTGAAAAAGCGTTTGACAAAGTGCAGCATCCCTTCCTGATTAAAACTCTTCAAAGTGTAGGGATAGAAGGCACATACCTCAATATTATCAAAGCCATCTATGAAAAACCCACCGCAAATATCATTCTCAATGGAGAAAAACTGAAAGCTTTTCCGCTAAGGTCAGGAACACGGCAGGGATGTCCGTTATCACCACTGCTGTTCAATATAGTACTAGAAGTCCTAGCCTCAGCAATCAGACAACAAAAAGAAATTAAAGGCATCCAAATCGGCAAAGAAGAAGTCAAACTATCACTCTTTGCAGATGATATGATACTATATGTGGAAAACCCAAAAGGCTCCACTCCAAAACTGCTAGAACTTATACAGGAATTCAGTAAAGTGTCAGGATATAAAGTCAATGCACAGAAATCAGTCGCATTTCTTTACACTAACAACAAGACAGAAGAAAGAGAAATTGAGGAGTCAGTCCCATTTACAATCGTACCCAAAACCATAAGATACCTAGGAATAAATCTAACCAAAGAGGCAAAGAATCTATACTCAGAAAACTATAAAGTACTCATGAAAGAAATTGAGGAAGACACAAAGAAATGGAAAAATATTCCATGCTCATGGATTGGAAGAACAAATATTGTGAAAATGTCTATTCTACCTAAAGCAATCTACACATTTAATGCAATCCCTATCAAAATCCCATCCATTTTTTTGAAAGAAATAGAACAAATAATCCTAAAATTTATATGGAACCAGAAAAGACCTCGAATAGCCAAAGGAATATTGAAAAAGAAAGCCAAAGTCGGTGGCATCACAATTCCAGACTTCAAGCTCTATTACAAAGCTGTCATCATCAAGACAGTATGGTACTGGCACAAAAACAGACATATAGATCAATGGAACAGAATAGAGAGCCCAGAAATAGACCCTCAACTCTATGGTCAACTAATCTTCGACAAAGCAGGAAAGAATATCCAATGGAAAAAAGACAGCCTCTTCAACAAATGGTGCTGGGAAAATTGGACAGCCACATGCAGAAAAATGAAATTGGACTATTTCCTTACACCACACACGAAAATAGACTCAAAGTGGATGAAGGACCTCAATGTGCGAAAGGAATCTATCAAAATCCTTGAGGACAATGCAGGCAGCAACCTCTTTGACCTCAACCGCAGCAACTTCTTCCTAGGAACATCGCCAAAGGCAACAGAAGCAAGGGCAAAAATGAACTATTGGGATTTCATCAAGATTAAAAGCTTTTGCACAGCAAAGGAAACAGTAAACAAAACCAAAAGACAACTGACAGAATGGGAGAAGATATTTGCAAACGACATATCAGATAAAGGGCTCGTATCCAAAATCTATAAAGAGCTTATCAAACTCAATACCCAAAGAACAAATAATCCAGTCAAGAAATGGGCAGAGGACATGAACAGACATTTCTGCAAGGAAGACATCCAGATGGCCAACAGACACATGAAAAAATGCTCCACATCACTCGGCATCAGGGAAATACAAATCAAAACCACAATGAGATACCACCTCACACCAGTCAGAATGGCTAAAATTAACAAGTCAAGAAATGACAGATGCTGGCGAGGATGCGGAGAGAGGGGAACCCTCCTACACTGTTGGTGGGAATGCAAGCTGGTGCAACCACTCTGGAAAACAGTGTGGAGGTTCCTCAAAAAACTGAAAATAGAGCTACCCTACGACCCAGCAATTGCACTACTGGGTATATATCCTAAAGATACAAACGTGGTGCTCCAAAGGGGCACGTGCACCCAAATGTTTATAGCAGCAATGTCCACAATAGCCAAACTGTGGAAAGAGCCTAGATGTCCATCAACAGATGAATGGATAAAGAAGATGTGGTATATATACACAATGGAATACTATGCAGCCATCAAAAGACATGAAATCTTGCCATTTGCGACGACGTGGATGGAACTAGAGGGTATCATGCTTAGCGAAATAAGTCAATCGGAGAAATATAACTATCATATGATCTCTTTGATATGAGGAAGGGGAGATGCAAGGTGGGGGGGTTTGGGGGGAGGTAGGAAAAGAAAAAATGAAAAGATGGGATTGGGAGGGAGACAAACCATAAAAGACTCAATCTCAAGAAACAGACTGAGGGTTGCGGGGGGGAAGGGGGACGGGAGAGGGTGGTGGGGAAATGGACATTGGGGAGGGTATGGGCTATGATGAGTGCTGTGAAATGTGTAAACCAGATGATTCACAGACCTGTACCCCTGGGGATAAAAATACATTATATGTTTATTAAAATAAAAAATTAAAAAAAAATATTAAAAAAAAAAAAAAGAGAAAAAAAAAAAAATAAATGCTTTGGTCATTGTCAGGAACAGTCTTTGGAAACCTCTGAAGTGTTTTGAGACCAAAGAGAGAAAAGAGGCCCCGTGGGCGTCCGCACAGTCCTGTCTGCGCAGACGCGAGAAACTGATGCTCTCCGGGTCCGGAAGCTGTAGCTCCCACAACACCTTAAACCTGCGGGGTTAGGGCTCACGATCACGGTTCCGTTCTCACTCGGCATCACCAGGTAGCGGGCGCAGCTGCGCAGCGGAAACGGGTGCCGAAGTCCGCGCAGGCGCATTGCTCCGCCTGCCTCTCGCGCGAACTTGTAGCTTTTGCCATCCTGAACACTCTAAGCTTCTGTTTCCGTCGTCACGCTGCCAGCACCTGGTTCAGGGAGCACAGACTGTTTCTAGAGGCTCAGGCGCATGCCTCTGGTGCAAGGTGAGGGAAACCTCTGCTCTGGAAAGAAGCCCAGCAGCCAAGGTTGGCGCCTCCTGCGCCGGCAGCAGTCTCTCAGTCGGCTGTCCTCCACTTGGTCCCAGGAGGAGAGAGGCAGTTTCTATCCTAGGTGCTGCCCTGGAACTTTGGAAGAAAGGCTTCCTCCCAAAGCCCACTGACCCAGGTGATCTTTTACAAGAGGGTCTTCCCTCTGGAAGAGTTACTCGGTTGACTTAACCCCCTTTGCCCCATCAGTGGGAACTTCGTCTTGGAACCTTGATGCTTCAGCCTCGGGGCCTTGTCTGAACCTCATTACCCCCCACCCCCACCCCCGACAGTCTGGAAGCTTGGCGGGATGTCTTGCCTGTGGTAAACTCTGCTTGCCTGGAGGAGGACAGCAGGCCAGCCAGTGCTGATGTCTCCAGGGTGACCAACACCACTCTCTGCAGCAAGGACCAGGAGTCACACAAAGAATGTTCACTAAATGGAACTGGATTGAGAGACTCAGTTGTCTGTTCCAGAAATATTTATTGATTGACCCTTGGCTATTGCTAGGCACAGTAATACGCACTGGACATGAGAAGGTAAGAGACAGTCAAGGTCTTTGTCTTTGAGGAGCTTGCAGTCTTGGTGTGGGACAGATGATCGGGAGCTATGCAAATATGTAAAATAATTATGTACTGTGATTAGCACGAGGAAGGAAGTAAATAGAATGCCAAAATAGATCATGACAAGTTAGGAGCCTTCTTGGGAGCCTTTCTGAGGAGGCTTGAAGGCTAAAGGAAGGGAAGCTTTAGGCAGAGGGAACCCAGGCAGAGCTGGGTGGACTCAAGGACCTTGACCAAAGGCCAGGACGGTGGGGGGAGGAGGGAGGGGCTGGGGCCAGGCCCTGCAGAGCCTTGGTGGGGGGTGGGGTCATAGGAAGGAACCCATTTATTCTAAACACAACAGGGAACCCCTGACAGGTTTCCAGCTGAGACATGACATCCGATTAAAGGTTCACCCTGTCTCCTGTGGAACAAATGACTCCAAGGAGAACAAAAAGAGAAGCAGGGAGATTGGTTAAGGGACATTGAGTAAGATGGTAGCAGAGAAGATGGGGAGGAATGGGTGGAGGTGAAATACGCTTTGGAGATAGATTGATAGGATCCAGTGAGGGATGAGACGTGGAGCGCGAAGAAAACTGGGCAGGGGACCAAGAAGGCATTTCAGCTTCAGTAACCAGACTGATGGTGGTTTCAGTCACCGAGGAAGGCCTAGTCAGGGGTTGGTCATCCTAAGTTGAGATGCTTTCGGACTTTGAAGTGGAAATGGCCTCTTGAGGTGGATTTAAAGGGCAGAGTGGGTCACTGTGGCTGGCAAGGAGGGGAAAGGCCATGAAGAGAGAGCCAGAGTTATAGGGAGTTTTTCACTAGGGCTTCTGGACACGAGGCAGAGCCCCTGGACTGTCTGCATGGTTCCTTCAGCCCAGCTCCCCCAAAGCAGGACCTCCCCCCTCCAGCTGCTGAGAAAACGCTCCCTGGGATGGGGGCGCACTAGAAAAGTCTCCCTGTTAACTGACACCTGCTCCTCACTGGTCCCTCTGAAACTCCTTCTCTCACCTAACAGCCCCTCGGGAGTTGGAGGTGACCCCACAGCCCCGTGAGCCTTCTCTGGTTTAAACATTTCTGCTGCTCTTGGACTCCTCCTCAGATGACATGTTTCTTGGGCCTTCGTTCTAGTGCATCTGGCTGTTTTTCCAAAATGAACCCAGGCCTTCAAGTGTGGCCTGCCATCCCCAGTCCCCTGGACACTGGTCCCTATCCCAGGGGCTCATCAGGTTCCTGTTAGCCAGAGTTTGTGGACAGTCTGGTTTGAGTTTACTAGCAGCGCCTTTAATGATGAGGCAGCCCTGAAGCACATTTCTTTCCCTATCGATGGCCTTGTGGCCGACTCTCAGTGACCACAAAAGTGCCCTTGCCCCGCGGGATACCAGCAGGGAGCCACAGAACAGGCCTGGGTTGGATCTGGGGCCCCGAGTCCTGGGATCACCCAGGAAGACAGACGCATTTTCCTTTAGTGTCTGTCTCTCTAACCACTGCTGAGCTACGGGGAGGGGAGGAGGCGCCACACGAGTCACAGGCCTACTCACCAGCAAAGGCACGGGAGGCTTCACTACTGTGGGGATGACACTGAGGACCCTCCAAGCAGGATGGGCATGGGGGTCCTCTGTATCTGTGTACCCAAATGTCTGCTGGCCTCCCCCGCCATGGGGACACAGCAACATCTCTGCCTCAAGTAAATGGCCCTGAGCCCTCCCCGGACATTACCGACTCGCATCTGAGTCTCGTCCAAGGATTCCCTTCCCAGACCCCTCCAGCCTTCCCAGGCATGTTCGCATGTGTCCTTGTTCACGTGCTGCCCTTGGCCAGCCAGCAGAGGCTCAGGTAGAACCCTTGACACTAAAGCATCACTTCTCATGGCCTCGCTTCCCACCTTCATCTCCAGAGCTTCTGCTTCCCCAGCTTCTCTACAGCTCCTGGGGTGCCGTGTGTCCAAAATGATGAGAGCTGGGCCCTAATCCTAGGTTCCACCCCAATGTGACAGAGCAACCAGGCCTCGGGTCCTGGCGTGGCCCTCACTGCAGGGTGCCCCCCTTCCCGCCCCTGTGTGGGCTCAGCTTCATGCTGTGGGTGGATGTGGGTGGCCGGGGGATGCTGAGGTGCCTGTGCTGCAGGGTGTGGGTGGGAGTAGGTGTGTGTGGGAAGGAAGGTCACGTACACTGGAGGAAGTATGGAGGGACTCAGCTGGAAGGGCCCCTGCAGGATCACTCAGGCCTTTCTTGGCCCTGCTGCCAGGTCTCGGAGCACCTCTGGAAATCCTGACACACACACAGGTCTGCTTCCTCTCTGGGGTCCAAAGCAAGTATGGGATTTGCAGGCAATTTTCGAATGTCAAGGAACGTAATGGAAAGAGCCTATGAGCCTGTGATGAATGGCTCTGACCACACTCACACCTAAAGGTTTTGGTTGACGAAATCCTTCAAAACACAGAGCCCATAGAAGCAATTTAAAAAGGCATCTTTGGAAGTGCAAAGGGTGGGATGTAGCCCGACCCCTCACTGCACAGCAGGTGAAAGGGCTCAGTGAAAGGGCTGTTCTGACTGCTCAGTGCCCACTGGACCAGAAGCCAGGAGGTGGATGCTGAGTGGGTTCTCGGGATCCTGTGCCCAGGATGTTCCCTGTGGGATGAACCTTCTGGATCCCATGTGGGGCTAGATGGGCACTGTGCCATGACCTGGTCCCCCCACAGCTCTAGCAGTCCCTCACCCAGTAGCCTGCTCTTCTTTTCGAGGGGGCAGAAAGAGCCTAACCCTAAGACACCATGAGGGCGAAGGGCCTGGCAGGAGACCCTCAACTGGCCCGATGTCTCGGAACACCCTTTATCAATCATGTGGGGCCCCCTTCCCTGCCTCTGGGGGATCAGGGAGATTGAGATGTATTTTAATCAGACAGTTTTTACAGGGATTTGTTGAGGACCAAGGTGAAGGTGGAGGGGTCTACTGTTCCCCCACGTAGGCAATGGGAAGAGCCACATCAACCCAAGACAGTAGGCATATTTGCTCGTCCATCTTGGTTAATGAGGGCACAGTCTCTAGCTGCTTGTTTTTGCTTTGGCTGTGACATAGTTGAAGGAAAATGGAGACTTCTACAAGGTGCACAGAGGCACAGTGAGGTTCCTAGCTTTGCTGAATGGGCCATTATGCAGGATATAGGACCACCCAGAAGGAGAGCTCAGATGCTAGCAGAAACAGCTTCAGATTCTGCCACAGAGGACCCTTTCCTGGAAGTTCCTGTGGGGAACTTCCGGGAGGGCAGGAGCCCAGGGCAGCGGTGGAAGATGTGATCGAGCTTATTTAAAAGAAATGAAAAATAAAAGCCTGCTGGGACCAGATGTTATTTCCTAAGTGCTTCTCAGCTCCCAGAGATCCTAGCTGGTGAAGAAATCACCAGGGGAGACAGGAGGAAGGGGAGCTCTACCACCAGTGTCTTCCTTTCTCCCAGCTGGGGCTGAAGGTTCTACATAACACCCCTCCCTCCAACATACACGTGTGAGCACACTCATATGCAACTTCTGTGCCTCACTGCTGCAGGGGACAGATTTGAGCTTACCCTCATGACATGGTCACACCTATAAAACTCATAGTTACTTTCTACCCTTCCTGTCCAGGACCCGGGTGCCCAACGGTCCTGCCTCGACTGGGTATCACTCAGGAACCACAGCTCCCACCTCACTTAAGCCCCTGGGGCCTCTCTGGAACATTCCATGGGTGGCTGACTTGAGAAGGAAAGAGTGAAGGAAGCAAGGGGAGGTGCCTGTCCTGTTGGAAGTCTGGAAATCTCAGTGGCCCGAGTGCCCAGACAGTGGGCTGTGTTCGGCAAGCTGAATTTCCCTCCAAGGCTCAGTGATCTGCTTCCACTTCCCAGGGTGAAGGAACTCACAAATACATTTCAGACAACTTGCTGTTGGCACCGTGTTTGAACTGCATTTTTACCATCAGTGAATATAACTTTAAACACATTGTAAAAAAGATTCCATGAGTCCTTGAAAACCCTTCTGTGTTCTCTCATTCTTGCCTTGATGGTGCATGGTCAGCTGTTCAAGGAACACACATTCTAGGATTTGATCCCCAGGAAAGGTGTCTCTCTGTGAACAGCCATGTGGGGAGGGAGTGGTGGATAAACTCCATGGCAGGCACAGGTAGAGACGTTCCACGTTTGAACCACCAGGAATGCCCCCTGGGTGGTGGGAAGTCCCACCCTGGACACCCTGGTGTTGCAAATACATGTCACAACACAGGGCAGGCTTAGCCGACAATGATGAGGCTGAACTGGTCAAAGTCTGTGGTGAAAAGGCCAAACTAACACTCGGGATCATGTTCTTCCAACCCTGCAAGCGTGTATTGGTGTGGGAGCTCTGCCAGACTTCTCACGAGGGCTCTGTGTCAGAATCCTCCGAAGGTTCTGGAAGCTCACTGATGAACTGAGTTTATGCTACATGAAGGGAAAATGTTATTGGTTCAAATTCCTCCTGGGTGGGGAAACATGCTTTGTAAAGCATCCCTTGATGGGTCCTTGGTTTAGAAGAGCTGGCCAATGGGCCTGTATCCAGTTTGAAGTGTCGGGGAGAGAGGGGGTCTGGGACAGTGTTCATCTGGGAGAGGAGGCAAGGGAGGAGCAGCCGGATGGTCAAGATGGTCAAAGCCCTTCATTTGCAATGTGACCTCTCTGTGAGGATAGCTCTGTTACAGGACTGAATGGTACACGCCCTCCCCAAATCATATATTTAAGTGCCTGATCCCTACTGTGATTGTATTTGGAGGCGGGGACCTTGAGGGAGGTCCCTAGGTTAAATGAGGTCATCAGTGTGGGGTCCTGGTATGATGGGATTAGTGCCCTTATGAGGAGAGACACCAGAGAGTGAGGATGTGGGATGTAGTAGGCTGCTGGCTGCAAGCAGGGAAGAGGGTCCTCACTGGCAGCCAGTCCTGTGGGACTTTGACCTTGGACTTCCTAGCCTCCAGAACTGTGAGAAAATAGCATCTGTTGTTTGAGCCACACCATCTGCTGTAGTTGGTTAGGGCAGCTGCAGCTGACTCTTCAGGCCCCTGCCTCTACCAATCTCCTCTCCTCCCAGATTGCAAAACACCTGAGTGCAAGGGTTGGGGAGGGGCTGGGCTCTGGGCTCTGATTGCCCCTTTTGGGGGGATGCAGGTGGACCCCAGGGCAGTGTGAGAGGTGGTGGAAGCCGAGAGGCAGAGAAGCACCAGAAGCCCAGAGAACTGGAGACCCCTTGGTGGGGCTGTGGACCCCCACAGGTGTGTAACTGATTTTGAAGCAGCAGAGGTCTCAGCTGAGATGGGGGAGCACACATAAATGTGGGCGTTAGTCAACAGAAGGCATACAGCAGGAAGTGTTGGTGGGGAGGCCCGGGATGAAGGAAGACAGGAAAGGCGGGAAGGGCGAAGACCTGCGAAAGTGCCGGCCTTGGGCCTGGTGGCAAGAAGAGGTGGCTGCAGCTCATCTGAGAACCACCACTCCAAGGCGGGAACCAGCTTGGGTGTCTCCAGCTCAGGACTGGAGCTGCGCTCCTCCAGAAGCTCCAGGCCCCTCTTCCTGCCCCTGGGACCTGGTGGCTGAGATGAGCCCCCTGTGAGGAAGCCTGTCCCTAAATCCCCGGGTTGTGGAACGGAAGGTGAAAGGTGTCCCTAAATCCCTGGGTTATGGATGCTTCCTGTTTTGATCTGACTGCCTGCCATCTTGGGGTGGTAGGGGCCTGCCTGGGGCCAGGGGAAGTTTAACCTTAAGATGAATGGGAAGCTGCTGCTCAGGAGGGAATTGGCAAGAGCTGGACTGGGCCCCCTGAGGCCGGGGGCCAGGCTTCCATGGGGGACACAGGACTTCAGAACTGGAGGGGTTAATTAAAGAGGGCTTGAGAAATCCATAAACACCCAGCAATGACTGGCAGGTGCTAATTTCTTCTTTGGTATTCACAATGACTTTCTGTTAATTAAGAAGAGAGAGCGAGCCCAGGGGAGGGGCGGCCAGCCAGACATTCTGGCAGAGGCAGGCCAGGCAGGCTGCCCATCCGGGGCCTTCTGAGGGTGAGGGGTGGCCAGGACACAGCTCGACTTTGAGGCCCAAGAGCAAGGCAGATCGGCCTCCGGCCCAGGACAGCCTGGCCCTCAGGGAGTGTCCTTGGGCGACAGGCAGCACTGTGCCTGGGCAGGCTGTAGTGTTTAGGTTTCTCATTAAACCCCCTGAGGAGGACTGGGGACACACAAGGCTTGGGTGGGGATTTGGGCTCTCGCACTTTCCAGAGAGTCCTTTTCAGGCTTGGGCAGTGGCAAGGTGGGCAGCTTTCACTCCTGGTGGAGATGAGGAGGATGAGGCCGCGCTGGGTCTGCAGAGCCGCTGCGCTTGATTGGGTGTGGCTCTGTTTGGGGGCTGCAGGGCTCTGGTTACAAGGTGGAAACCACCCCCAGCTTCCTGCATCTGGTTCCCCTTCCTCCCACACTCACCACCCTCCCTGCCCCACCGCCCCCTCCAATCCCCCATCCAAACAAACCCCAGGCTGAACTAGAGCTCTGGGGCAGGTCAGTCTGGACGGCTGGGGCCCCCGGAGACAGCTTGGTGTGTGCATACATGTGTATGTGCATTAGTGTGTGCTCGGCATGCTTGTGTGATCAGGAGTATGTGTCTGTTGCCTTATCTAGCTGTGCTCTTGTGTCTATCATTGTGCAAACATGCGTGTGACTGTGTGTACATGTCTGCTTAATCCTGATTGTACCACTTTCAAGCTATGAGTCTTTGGGCAGCCCGCGGGACGTCTTGGACTCATTTTCCTCATCTATGAAATAAAAATAGGATAATGCTTACTTCATAGGCTTGCTGTGAAGAGCCCATGAACATGTGTGACACAGTTGGAACGTTTAGCCCGGAACCTTCTCACCTCTACTTCTCTAATTGCTTGGTGAACTCTTACTCATCCTTCAAAACATGGATGAAGGCCCGGCTGCATCAGGTGCACAGCAAGGGCAGGATCTACTCTTAGAACCCTGGGCTGAAAGGCAAAACGCCAGTCCCTCTCTGCCCAACATCCACACGGCAGAGAAAGGGCTCTGCTAGCCTGGGCTCCTCACGCTCCACACAAAAGCGTACACGTGAGCACACTTCCATGTATCAGTGTTTTGTGCACACCTGGGTAGTGATGCAGGTAGACAAAGAATGGTGCACTCCCCTGTCCACACGCAATCCACGTGGACACAGGAGCTACAAATCCTTAGTGTCCTCAGCGTTCACAGACTCAAACACATGATCTCTGCATACACACATAATGTACATAGATGTATGCATTATGCTGTGCACAAACAGAATATAGAAGCATAATTTATACACACACTTTGTACACCTGTAAGGCACATAATTAGGACTCACAGTACATTGTTCACACATACACAAGATTTACACTTCGTACACACAAGTTTGTGCATACACAGAGCACATACATACACAGAGTGCCTCCATGGGGACAGGCAAGGCACATACCAGTCAAGGATGAACATGCTCTTTATACATAAGGCAGTGCAAGGACATATGTGCACAGAAGCTACCCAAACAGGCCCGTGCCTGTCAGCCTGGGGACAAACCACCCTGAGCCAGTGCCCCTCCCTTTAACCTTCAACACTGAAGGCTGCAAGGGACCCACAGATGGGGAATTAATTGGTGTCATTAACATGTGGCGATGATAATGACTTCCCATCGATCCCAGTGGCAGACGTATGGTCACCCCCAGGTGGAGCTGGGAGCCCAGGATTGGGGGCCAGGCCTCCTTTGCGCAGGAGGAGGAATCCCGGTTCCTCCACCAGTTCCCACCGAGCATAGAAGGAAGGGGGCCTAGAAATCCAGGGGAGATTAGCCACTTGGCCCAGGTCTCCTGGCCTGCTGGAGGCTGGGGGTCTGGAGAACAGGAATCCAGCCCCTCCCATCTGACTTTCATCTCCCTTCCTGCCCCCTTCCACTGCCATTTCCTATTCTCTACCTCTCCATCCTCTCTGTGGGAGAGGCCGCTCCGTCTCTCCTTGCAGGCTCTAGACCCTAGCTTTCTCCTGTGGGGCTGGCCCTATTTCAAGTGTCTGTTCTCTGTCCTGGAGCCTTTGGTGAGCCCGAGACCATAGGTGAAGGGGCTCAGCTGTACGGAGGGGAGGGCTGGAATATGGCAAGAGCTGTCAAGGGAAGAAGAGACAGACGAGCAAATTCCTATTCCTCCTTTAAGATGCTGCCTCCTCCGGGAAGCCTCTCCTAACATGTCCCACCTCTGAGTCCTGGGGCCCCTCTTCTGCTGCTTCCTTGGTTTCACTCCATTCCATCCCTTACTCCTGGAAGTATGTCTCTCTACTCAGTCCCTTCCTTGCTATGGTGTGAGCCATTTACTGACCTAGCTTTGTAACTACTTCAGACTTAGTCCAGAATAAGCAAAGAGCAGATGCCTGACACATGTTGGATAAATGCAGATATACTGAGATGGACAGACGTAAAGGCTGAGACCAGAGGTGGAGAGACAGAGAGGGATACTAGAGAGCATGCTGTCCAGGACGCAGCAGATAGACAGGCACATACTCTGGACATCAGACATCGTAGGCTGGCCTGGTGCCCAGGGTTGGGTGGAGAGCCTGGGTTCTCTGTGGCCCCCTAGAGGCTTTGTGGTCCCCCTTGTTATCTTGGAGGCGGGGCTACCTCCTTCTGTCTGGACCTTGAAGGAGAGGACGGTAGCCACGGGTCCTGCAGCGGGGGGTGCATCTGGAAAGCAGAAGGGGGTAGGTTGGGGCAGAGGACATTTTAATGGGATCCAATGACTGGGTTTCAGACTCAGGATTCGGGCCTGGGCAGAGAGGCTGAGCTCATTCCCAGTAGCCCCCCGGAAGCCCAGCTTGGGTCAGGCCTCAGGGGACACCCTAGACTGCCTGGTTGCACTGAATTTGTTACTGTCACTGCATTTCCAGGGTTTCTAATGAGCTGCTAATGAGCTGTCAGCTAATTATGAGAATTAAATGGGGCAGCCAGGCCAGGCTGAGCTTTCACTGAAAGCTTCAGGAGTATCAGGAGGAGAGAAGGTTCCTGTCATCGGCCTTCTGGCCCCACATGCCTGATTTGACCTCACCCCCCCCCCCATGTGGAGAGGCTGGAGGTATTTGCCCACAGAGAGAGAGGGAGAACCCCAGCAACCCCAGAATAAGGCTGGTTCCAGCCTCACAGCTGGGAGGGGCTGTAGCCTGGATGGTAGCCCTCTCAGGGCTATGCGTGACCTCCAGCAAAGCCCTCTGGGCCTAGTGTGTATCTTTCTGTGAAATGGCTCTGGAGGAGGAGAAGGGGCAAATGTGATGATCCTTACAGGCCCTTTCTCCCATCTCAGTTTCTTTCCTTCAAAGCTGTGGCTATTTGAGGGTGGGAGGGGGGTTGTCTAGGTCATGTGAAATCATTAGTGAAGCTGAATAAGGAAATCTTTAACCGGGGGCCCCTGGCTGGCACAGTCGGTTAAGCATCTGACTCTTGGTTTTGACTCAGGTCATGATCTCAGTGTCATGAGATCAAGCCCTACGTAGGGCTCTGTGCTCAATGGGAAGTCTGGTTGAGGATTCTCTTCCTCTCCCTCTGCCCCTTCCACTCATGCTCTCTCTCTCTCTCATTCTCTCTAAAATAATCTTTTTTAAATAAGAAAAAGAAATTTTTACCCAGCTGAAGTGAATCCATATGTTGATGAAGACAGGTACAAGAATGTTCATAATAGCCTTATTCATGAAAGAGGCAAATTGGAAACCACCCAAATGTCCATCAATATAAGAAGGGGTAAATAAATTGTGATATAGTCTTACCCTGGAGTAGTACACAGCAATGAAAAAGAACAGATTCCTCATACAGTCTTTCTTTTACATGGTTCTGATATGTATGGATTTTGGTCACCTCAGTTGAGTTAAATAGTAGTTTCCCAGCAACACAGTTCGAATTTTAGTTATCATGGTATATTAACCGTAATTGCATAAAATTCAAACTAACCTGCTAGCTTTTCAGTCCACAAGTCACTACATAAATAGCAGATTCACATCACAATGTGGGACCAGTCATGTCACTTCTTTCAAAGTCTGTCACGGACGGGCCACCAGGCACCTGCTCTTCAGTTCACACACAGACAGCAAAGGGCGCAGTCGTGTTGCCTCTTCATCTCCACGTTATAAACCCGTGGGATATTCTACAAAATTGGTATGCAAAAAAAGACGTATAGTCCACAAATATGTAGGTGCAACAAAGAAATAAAAATTAATAATGATGACATTGACATGTGAATCCAACATTACTGGAGCCACAGACGGAAGAACTGACTGGTGCTTTGTGACCGTGAACTCAGCACCATAAATGAGGCATGCAGCTGCGACAGAAAGGATGAAGACGTCTCCGAGAAAGTGATGCTCACAAAATAACTTCCCATGAAAGGAACTTTCAGAGAGATCTCATAACATTGGAAGCACAAAGGAGAAAATGTTGGAAGCTGATCCAAACATAGAAAACAGTAGGACAATTCACCAAGGCACAGAAAAGACCAGAAGAGAGGTTCTGTCTATATTGTAAGTTACACGACAAGAGGCAGGAGACAAGCACGATTGCAACTGCTCTTGGTAAGTTTTTTAGAGAGAAATGAAGCACTTGAATTCTCAATGTTTTAAATTACAGCATGCTAAATGAATATTAGTATTACTATATTTAAAAGATTTTATTGATTTATTTGAGAAAAAGCATGTGAGCAGGGGAAGGGGCAGAGGGAGAGAATCTCAAGCAGACTCCTTGCTGAGCATGGAACCCAAGGTGGGGCTCAGTCTCATAGCCCTGAGACCATGATCTGAGCTAAAACCAAGAGTCAGAGGCTTCATCCACTGAGCCACCAGGGCGCCCCTAGTGTTATTATTTTTAAGTTTCTCTATACATTTTAAGTCCACAGTAAGAGAGTTTTTCTGATTTGATTAAAAAATTTTAAAAGTCACAGAACGATCGTAACTTCCCCACTGATGATTAAGATCCCTTTGCATAATTCCAGCCTACGCAGGAGCTCACAGCCACTCACTGCCACGCAAAGCAAGGGCGCTGCTGGTACCCACAATGGCGTGGATGAACCTTGCAGACACGAAGCTGGGGGACAGAGGCAGATGCAGCACAGTACACACTTTATAATTCCATGTCTCTAAGCGCAAAAGCAGGCAAAACTAATCTGCAAGGATAGAAGCTGGACTGGCTATTACCGAGGGGCAGGTGGGCTGTTAACTTGTAGAGGTCATGAGGAAGGTCACTGGGGTGCTGGAAATATCTGGATTTAGGTGGTGATTAGAGGCATGTATAAATTTGTAAAAATTTCACCAAGCTATACACTTAATATTTGTGTACTTTACCATGTATAAGATAGTTTTAAATAAATAATTTTCTTTTTTTATTGGAGAAATTCCATGAATGCCTTGGAGTTTTATGTGGGCTCCGTCTTCTAAAATTTGGCAGTATTTGATGTGACTGGTCTTTTTCTCCTTCCTCAGGCTCTTTCCTGTCTCACTTCTGTGACCCAGCCCTCCTAGTGTTCCTCCTTTCCCCTGGCCACTCCTTAGTCCCCTCTCCCTGGCTTCTGAGTGCTGCTCATCACCAGCCCCCACCTTGCCTGTCACTTGCGTGCCTGTTCTACCCAAGGGCACCACCTTTCACCTTGGAGCTCAAGCAGGTCCAGAGCCTTCCTTGCCCTCGCTTTATCTAATGTGGTCAGTGGTTTAACCTTGACGCCTGTCTCCTTACCCCCTCCTAGGAAGGAAGGAAAGAAGGAGGAAGGGAGGGAAGGAAGGAAGGAGGGAAGGAAGGAAGCAAGCAAAGGGAGGGAGGAATAAAAGGAGGGAGGGAGGGAGGAGGGAAAGGAGGGAGGAAGGGAAGAAGGAAAGGAGGGAGGGAGAGGGTGAGGAAAGAAGGAAGGGAAGGAAGACAAGTCTGGCTGCTGGGGAAGAGGCAGTGTGCGGACAAGTCATAAGGTGCAGGAGTTGCTCATGGCAGATTTGGGCCTGATCCCAGCTCTAAAGAAGTAACACCCCATTAATGCCTTCCTGGCTACCGACATGTCTCCCTGATTGAGCCTGGAACTCCACACTATTAGCCACAAATGGCATTTTGAAATGGCCTTTTTTTTTTTTTTTGGGCGAACCCCAAAGACATTGCTAAGATTTACATTTTCAAATATATGCTGACCTTTTTTTCCTCTTTCTTTGAGTTCATTTGTCATCAGTGTATAATTGAATCAATATATTTCCCGATCAGCCCCAAGATTGAATAAGGTCACGGGGAGCCGTGTGTGGGCATTAGACATCATTATTTCACTCTGAATGAGCGGCCATGGCATGGAGCATTCCAGGCACCAAATGAAATTCTATTAGATTCTATTACACTTTTACAATTATAGAGACGTTCCAATATTACAAGGGGAAATGAAGTCATAATAAAAAAGCCCAGAGGTGTATTACAGAGAAATGGGCACACTATTTTTCTAGTTAAAAACTTGATGGAGGGAGCTTGACTGGCTTTCGGTTGGCGAGATGTGACCTTGTTCTCAAAGCCCCTCGGCTGCCTGCTTGGGCCCTCCCTTCCTGAGCCTCTACCAGCCGGAGGATGGTTGGGGCCAGAGCCCAGGGAGCCAGCAGACCCTCTCTGTTCAGACTGAATCCAGCTTCTGGGCCCTAGGAGACAGAGATGTGCTCCACAAAAATGTCCCACCTGGGGAAACAGGGAGCCCAGATACTGAAGCATTCTGGGAGGGAGTCCCAGTGCATGAGGAGGGGCAAAGTGGCCTGAGTGGGTGTGTAAGAGGTGGCATGGGACCCTCTGGGGGCTACAGGGCTGTGTGGACTTGGGGGCTGCTGCCCCTGCGGGACGCCCTTCATGTAGGACTGGGTAGCCAATAGCCACATGGGGCAACATTGGTATTTTGGGGTGCTCCCTCCCTCCTGGGGATTACTCCGCTCATACAACAGTGCTACAGCAAGCTAGGGTTCCCCCTGATCTTATCCTGACTCTTCCAGAGGGAGTTCTACCCAGCCCCTGAGCAGAGAGAGGATACCACAGGGCGGGTAGGCTTGTTCGGCTTCCAGAAGAGCCAAGCAAAGGAGACCTTGAAGCATGAGGAGGATGGGCACAAAGGCATCAAAGGGGAAGAGCCTGAGGCTCAGTGGGGAGGAGGACCAGTGAGATGGAAGGCCCAGAGGTTGGTGGGAGTGGGAGCGGTGCCTGAGGGAGGGGTAAGAGTGGAGGCCAAGGCAGAGAGCCAAGGCTGGACAGTGGGCACATGGCCTGGGGCAAGGAAGAAGGGGCTGGACCTCAGCCTCTGCCCCAGAGCTAGAGGAGTCTTGGGAGATCTGAGGGCAGGGTAGGGCCTGGCCAGGACTGGGCTGGTGGCTGCCCAGGAGGGGCTAGCTGTATGGTGCAGTGACAGCTGGATGACCAGCCGTAGTGAGACAGGAAAGAGATTCAAAGGAAGGGGTTCAGAAGCGTCCCTGGTGCCTGGGTGGGGCTCAGACACCCAGTCCACACCCAGGGCCATCGTGGGAAGAGGACAGTGGTAGAGCAGCTTGGGAACAGGCCCAGGGTTGTCCCTTTCTCCTGGGCCCTGCCCAGGTACTGCTGAACATTATCTGGTGGACAGATGAATGGATTTCAGAAAGGGTTTTTAGAAACGCGGGGGTAATGGTTTAGTTACTTTTCACTTCTCTCTCTCTGTGGAGGTGCATATCTTCCCCCCTACACATGTTGCGCTTGGCCATGTGCAGTAAGCAGAATTCTAAAGAGGGCCCCTCAAGATTCCTGACCCTTGGTTATTCAAGGAGCACTACTCTAGGCACCACTGTGAAGGGGTTCTGCAGGTGTAATTAAAGTCCCGAGTCAGCTGGGTTTAAAATGCAGCCACTATCCAGGTGGGCCTTTTAAAAGGTGAGTCCTTTAGAGGCAGAGCGATTGGTCTGGTCAGCAGCAGAAGCAGAAGTCAGAAATGGCAGAAGCACAAGAGGGATTTGTAGCACCGTTGCTGGCTTGGGGATGGAGGAGACCTCATGAGGAGGAATGTGAGCCTCTAGAAGCTAAGGGCAGCTCTGGCTGAGAGCCGGCAGAGAAGCAGAGCCCTCAGGTCTACTGGCACAAGGAACGAATGATCCCACCAGGGCAATAGCGGCAATGAGCTCAGAGGAGGATCCTGAGCTCTAGCCGAGCATGTCGACGGCCGGCACCGTGACTTCAGCCTGAGTGGAGACTTCGTCACACCAAGCCTGACTTCTGGCTTCTGGACAGTGAGCTGTCTGCATGTGTGGTTTTGAGTTGCTAAGTTTGTGGTACTTTGTTACGCAGCAGGAAAAGGCTAACACGCCCTGTAACTTGCCTGGGTGGTGGAAGGGACAGTGTGTGGTTCTGGGATGAGGGGCTATGTTTCTGCTCAGTCTCTAGCCTTTGGTGGTGTGAGAAGCACATGCCCGTTGGCCACCTCCATACCCTGGGACCACGGACCATGTTCCCTTAAGGAACTCTGTGATGCCCTGGCCGCCCTTCCTGCCGCTGGGGAAGGGAGAGGAGGTGAGCAGCACTCTGATCTCCTCAGAGGCCTTTCTCTCTTCTACCAGCGGAGCCAGTACCTGGGTAAAGGGCCTTCTCCAACCTTCCTCGTGCAAGCCTGGTCTGGAACATCCAGCACTTCCCATGGAACATGGGCCACTGTGCTCTGGTTTTTCCCAGCTTCGGGCCTCAGCCCAGACCAGGACCACCCTCTAACCTTTTACATTTTATTTTGAAATAACTTCAGCTTTACAGAAAAGCAGCAAGCATGGTACACATAACTATATTTTTTGCTGAACCATTTGAAAATATGTTGCCTTCATAACACCCCATCAAATGTCCCCATGTGTTAGAGTATATTTCCTGCGAAGAAGGAACTCTCCTTCATATCCACCAGGTAGCCAGCAAAGTCTCATCGACGGGTAACCACCCTTTCATCCTGCGCGCCCACTTGGGTTTACCAGCTGTCCCAATCACACTCGTTACAGCAAAGGGATCCAGGTTTTCTGATCATGTGTCTCACTTCATCATTTATTTCCTCTCCTTTAATAGAGAGCAGTTCCTCAGCCTCCCCTGACCTGGTCACCTTTGAGACGACAGGCCAGGTATTTGGGGGACTGTCCCTCAGTCTGGGTTTGGGCAATGTTTCTCCAAGTTCGGTTCAGGCTGTGTGCTTTGGGCAGAAACCTGACAGAATTGATGTAGGGTCCCTCTCCCCGTGTCTAGTCCGGTGGGCATGGTTCCGACTTGTTCCATTAGTGATGTGCACTGGGATCCCTTGATGAAAATGGTGTCTTCCTCTTTTTTCCCTTTATAATTAATAACCATGTGGGAAGGTACTCCGAGACTATGTAAATATCCCATTCCTCATTACGTTTCCAATTTATTCATTTATGTCAGGATGGATTCATGGTTTCCTATTCTATTCGATGGGTTATAAACTGCCACTATCATCATTTATTTTGATGTTCAGATTGCCCCAGATTTGGCCAGGGGGAGCCCCTCCAAGCAGGCTTCTCTTTCCTGTTGCTATATCCCTGTCACAATTTGAGCACACTCTTGCTTTTTGGCACAATCAGGTGTCCTGGGTTCACCCTGTACTTTCCCTGCCCCCGTCCTAGAAATTGCTCCCACCCTGGATCAGCCATTTCTCCAAGAAGCCCTGCTTCGTTTCTGTTCTGTCTCTGTCTCTATTGAAAACTCCCAAGTTCACACTGATCCCTCTAGTCCTAATCCAGGGTTTGTTCTAGTTCACCCCTTTTCCTAGTTTGTACCTCCCTTCCCCCACAGTGCAAAACCCAGCTCCCATTCGCCTCAGCATGTTTCTGTGTTTGGCCAGCGCCCCCCCCACCCCACCCCCCCATTGCAGGCAGGCCCTCCTGCCACCCCACTCTCCCACACCCACACTCTGCCTGCCTCACCCTGTCTGCATTCTGACCCACGTGGCGGGCCACCTTCCTCCTGGGAGTCTTGCTCTGGGCCACTGTGACTTGCCCTGGCCGCTGGTGCAGACCCTGACCTTGCTTGGCCTTTTGGACAAAACTGCTCATAAAAGGAAGAAGGAGGAGGCAGGGAGGAAGAAGAAAACAGTGGAAACCCTCTTCCAGTCCCTCTCACTTGCCTATGATGGGAGGCCGCCCCCTTTCTTGTACGTCCCATATGGCAATGCCATTTTGCACACCCTGGGATATCAGATTGGGGAGTGGGTTTTTTTGTGCTCACTCTTCCTCTCTATACCCTCTACTTAACCCCTCTGGGCCTCAGCCTTCTCATCTGTGAAATGGAGAGAACCTCACACATTGTTAAGAGGATGCAATGAGGGTGTCTGCGTGGTCCAGTCAGTTAAGCATAGGCCTTCGGCTCAGGGTCCTGGAATCGAGCCCCATGTTGGGCTTCCTGCTCACGTGCACACGTACCCACACGCTCCCTCTCAAAAAAATAAATAAAATGTTTAAAAAAAAAAAGGATGCAATGATCTAGGCCTTCTGGGGGGGCCTTCTGGGGGGGGCCTGGCACATGGTCTTATCACAGCTCCTGCCTTCCCCTCCCTCTCCCTCCTGCTCCTAGCCACTGCTCAGGCAGAAGTGGAACTGGACAAGCCTCCAGTCTACCCTTTCATCTTCCAGGCCTTGTTCAGCACCTCTTAGACCACTTCCCATCCCCACTGGAGCCAGCTGAGTCCTGACAGGTGTGGACCTTGGCTGGAGGGCAGAGGCAGGCCCTCTGCCTGAATGCAGACCTTGGCTCCAGCCCCCGGCTGGGGCAGACCTAGGACAGAGCCAATGATCTCCTGGGGCCCCTCCTGGCTCCAAGGGAGTCTACAGAGCTGCCCCGGGTGTGTGCTCATTGCCAGGGCTCAGCCCTGTCTCCCCGCTCCCCCCAGGCTGCAGGCCCTCCAGGGCTCTGAACTGAAAGTCTTCCCTGCATCTCTGAGATGAGAGCAATGCTCAGCATGGCTCCGTAGCCACGGGAAGGCAGTCTGGGATTTTTAGGCTATTTAGAAGGTCTGGTGGCAGCTGTGTCATCATGGAGGACATCTGGACAGAGTCCAGGGAAGCGAGAGAGGGCTCAGGAGGCTGAGCAACACCCCTGGGGCAGGGGCTGGAGTCCTTCTGGCCACATAGGCTGGGTCCCGGGAAGCCAGCCGTCAGAGTGGAGAGCCATAACTCCAGGCTGAGTCTCTTCGTTTTTCTGGCTTCAATCCCCTGTGTTTCTAGATACTTCATGACATGAAGTTTGCTTCCATGCTGGACATGAGCCCTCTGAACTGAAGCCCCTTTGGATGCAGTGTGGGTGGTTCAGATGGGATTTTGGGGTCCACCTGAAGGATGTGGATCCCTGTAATTCCTGTGGGATTCCTGGAGGGAACGGCGGGCCCCCTCCTCTCCCTGGCCTCCTCCTGGTAGGGAAGGGTCTCAGGGCAGAAGCACGTTGGGGGGTGGGGGGGCCTTCCCTAGGGGCTGTCCCCTACCCCTCTCATGGTCTGCAGCCCAGGTCTGGCTGTGCAAAGGCCTGGAGCTCAAGGCTAATTGTGAATTAGGAGCCCAATTATGCCCAGCAGAATTGGCTCCGCGCTGCCTCCTCTTCCCGACAGACATGTATATTAATAGTTGGCACTTATTGAACCAAATATGAATATTCATCTTCATTTATATTTCAAGGCCTTTCCTCCTGGAGGCCCGCGGGGCTGCGACCAGCTCCAGCCCCATCACGGAGCTGACAGCTCGCACTCCTGGGCCCTGACTCCTGGCTCGGTGGGGCCCGCGGTGGCGGGCCTGGCTCCCAGCTGTCCACAAACACTCATTAGGGGGCCGGACCCAGCGAGCTGCGGAGAATGTGTAATCGCGCCGCGCGCTGCTAATTAGGGAGCTGATGGGGCATTGAGGGCGAGAGGACGAATTCTTTAAACAGAGGACGGGAAACTTGAAGAGCTGTAATTACTTGGAGCAGAGTTCATTTCAGAACTTGGGAGCCAATGAGTCTGATGACAGCCCTGCTCGCAGGAGGGCTGGGTGGCAGGGACAGCAGGGGAGGGAGGGATGAGCAGCTGCCCGGGCACCCCAACTCCAGACCTCCACGCTGTATTTTGTCCAACGCTGTTGTGCTGGGTGGGCGCCTCCCCGTTTGGGACGGCTTCCTCCCCTGGGCTGGGAGTGCTGTTTAGGAGCCGGCTCCTCTTTTCCCAGAGTGCTCCCCTTGTTGGGCACTCCAGCTCCACCCAGGGTGTTGGGTCTCCATTGACAGCCACCAGAATGGTGGGTCACCATCCAGGCATCTGACAGCCTGTGTTACTCTTTCCTGGAGCCAGCAGAGATGGGGTAGAGGAAGCTTCTGGGTCACCCCAGGCCCCAGACCCTCATAGCAGGCGGTGATTTCTGGGTGTTCCCCCACCTCATTGGCCTCCCCTGCTCCAAGGGCCACAGCCCCACCATGGGTCTCCTGCAAACCTCTTGGTCTGAAATCCGCCCTCCCCTCTGCCCCCACCACGCTCAGGAAACCCCTCCATGACCAGCCTGGGGGATGCCTGGCCCTGTGTCTGTACTTCTACCCCACAGCAAGCTGCTCACACCGGCCATTCACTTTGATGCAGCCTGGGGGGGGGGGTCCGCACTCTTCCCCCTTCCCGCTTAAGGTCCATTGCCACCCAGGTTCCCTTAGGACAGCTGTGGACAGGAAGAGTGCCAGGCCCATGGTCATCAGTGGACATGGGAGATTTGAGGTGGATTTTCCTGTCTCTGCTTCCACTGGGGTGAGACAGGACAGCCATCATGCATGTCTACCCCCACCCCCACACAACTGGCAGCAATTGTTAGGTCTGAGTCCCTACTCTGAGAGGACCCACTTCCTCAGTTAGCAACAGGTACTGCCTCCCACCCACTCCCCCACCTCATTTGGGCAAGGCAGTGTTTGGTTTCTATCCTGGTGGCCTTTACAGTTACTGTTACTCAAGAAGCTTCAGACTCGGACTGCGTTTTAAGGTATGCGGCCCCCTTCTAGAAGACAGTTGTCAGGCCTCGTTCTATACCTAGCAGCTGCTAACCGCCTGCTAACTAGTGAGGGCAGTGGTGATGACACAGGTGGCTACGAAAGCTTCCTCTTCCGGAGCGCTTCATGTGCCAGGGGCTGGTCTCAGCACCTCACGGTCAGGCCTCACAGAAGCCCTCAGTGGATGGTGGTAGTATTTCTTTCCCCTGGTTTTACAGATGAAAAAGTGGAGGTTCAGAAAAGCTGTGGCTTGTTGGTAAGTGGCGGAGCAGGAATGATTTGAACTCCAGTCTGTGTGGCCCCAAAGGCTACGCTCCTCACCTCAGACTCTGATTGCTCCTGGAAGCCCAGGCCCGTGGGGCTCAGGGCTCAGAGCTCCCAGAGCAGAGGCCTAGAATGGACTTGGGGAAGAGAGAAAACCCTATTTTGGTGAGTGGAGAGGACAGGATCAAGAGAAGGTCATGTCATTCCTCAGGTTCCTCTCACAGATCTGTGGGGAGTCTGGGTAACATTTTCCTTGCTTCTGTCTAAATCTTGCTGTCCTGTGCTGTAGCCACTAACCCCGCGTGGCTATTTAAATGAACTACAGTTAAATTACACTTTGGGGGGCACCTGGGTGGCTCAGTCAGTTATGCGTCTGCCTTTGGCTCAGGTCATGATCTCAGGGTCTTAGGATCCAGCCTCATGTCAGGATCCCTGCTCAGTAGCGAGTCTGCTTCTCCCTCTGTCCCTCCCCTTGCTCATGCTTGTGTGCTCTCTCTCCTCTCTCTCTTTGAAATAAATCTTTAAAAAAAATTACGCATTGGGCTCCTCAGTTATGCCCAGCCCCATTTCCACGTTCAGTAGTCAGATGTAGAATATTAGCCCCCACTGTTCTCCGCCGCCCCATGCTGAGTGCCAGTGGCCTTCCCATCCCCAGGTAGGAGCTGGAGTGGGAAATCTTCAGGAATCTCCCCAGCGCTGCTCTTCAGTGCCTCGGAGCATTGAAGGAACGCCTGGTGGGGACAGGGCGGGCAGGGGCTGTGTGGGAACGTGCCCCACCTTTACACCTGCCTGCATAGCCCCATTCAAGCATCAGAAGCTGCAATTAGCAGGTGGGAGCCACTGCTTAAACCCGCTGTCCCCTCCTCCTGGAGGCTGGGCAGCTCACGGCAGCTCTGGAAAAACCTGTGAGGAGAGATCAGAAACAGAAGCGTTCAGGCTGTGGCTGGCTCTCTCCTCTCTCTCGGCGTGAAGTCTGTGCCCAGGCCTGCCAGGCATGGCTTCCAATTAGAGAAGCGAGGCCAAGGCTACAGGGCAGCGCCCAGCCAGCACCCGCCAGGCCCCCTCCCCACTAATCAGTGCCTAATTGACACAGGGTGGGGGGGCTCACTAGGCAATGCTCCCCTTACTTCCGCCCAGCCCAGCTGCTGCTCCTCAGGAGGGGGCTTAGCCTTTTGTCCCACCAAGTTTGAAACCATCTGGACAGAAGTTGGCAGCCCCGTGTTCACAGCACTCTGGACTTTCTTCACGCCCCTGGGGCAGATTGCTGGGATGGAATGTTCCCGCAACCTGTGCTGAGCTGGGTGGGATGGAGCAAGAGGTGGTGTACGGGCAGCAGCGGGGTGGTGGGAGGGATGTTCCCTGCCGGAGTTCAGAGTGGACACGGAGGCACCCTGAGGCCCGTGCCTTAGGATATTTGATCTGGGAAGTAAGGAAGGGTCAGGACTGAGAAGGGAGCTGGGGCACAAAGGGGGGAGTGGAAGTGGGGGCAGGGGTAGGAAAATTGCCTGGAAGGGGTTTTTCCTCCCTGATGCCTTCTCATCCTTGGAGCTGATCCACACAGAGGAAGGGCAGGGAAGGGAGCGGACACGGCTGTGGAGCACTCTCATCTAGATCTCAAGCTAGTGTCTAAGTGCTTCCCCTCCATTTATCCCCACAGCTTTGGGGAAGCAAGCAGGGCAGGATGGTCTTTCCCATTCTGCAGAAAGGAGAAATTGAGGCCCAAGGTGGGGAAGGGATTTGCTTAAGGTCGCACAGGGTCACAGGTGGAGTTGAAACCTTACCCTAGTCCTTTCCCTCCCTCTCCCAGGGCTACAACAACCGGCTGTGGTCCTGGGCTGCCCAAAGAAATGTCAGGCCTTCACTGGCCTTGGGGAATATTCCTTATTGCTCAAGTGGCCACACTGGGCTTCACATGGCCTGGATTTAGAGCTGTGGCTGTTTTATTTGGAGTTTTAAGGGAAATGGCACAGATGAGAGAGTTCAAATTGCTCTATTAAACTCTGAAAACCACTGCAGAGGAATTGGGTTCAGGCTGCAAGGGTAAAGAAGTAAGTACCCTAGATGTTCCCCCACCGCCACGCCCCCCAGGCCTCTAAGGAAGGCCCCTCTGTCCGAGACAGCCAAAAACCAACAGGGAAGGGAGAATTCTGGAGATGGATGAGTGGATGGAAAGGGATTTCATTTGGGACATTAACTTCTCTGTAAGAACTTAATGATGGTAGAAGGGTAAAAGGTTCAGATTTGGGGGAATTTTCTTTTTTTTTCCTTTTTTAAAAAAATATTTTATTTATTTGACAGAGAGAGAGAGATCACAAGTAGGCGGGGGGGGGGGGGGTGGTGCGGGGAAGCAGTCTCCCTGCTGAGCAGAGAGCCCAATGCAGGGTTCGATCCCAGGACCCAGGGACCATGACCTGAGCCGAAGGCAGAGGCTTTAACCCACTGAGCCACCCAGGAGCCCCTCGGGAGAATTTTCCATTGCTGCTGATATATATGCTATCTGTGGTATTCCTCATGCCGCCCTGGGATGAACTAGCTGGTACAGTGAGCCTGGTTATAACTGAAGGTGGGGAAATAGAAGGGAGGGTGTATTTTGGGCCTAAGTGTAGGACAGCCTTGGGTTAATCACTTGCCGCCCTGTTCTAACCTATATAGCGGCTCCTGGGGGCTGGCACTTTCCAGCAGGTATTGATGGATGGGCCAAGCTAGCTGGCAACAGACGGCATCCACGGACTACAGACTGTCCCCCCTCAGGTGAGGCAGCCCTGCCCCTGCTAAGCAGACCAAAAAGAGAAGAAAACCAAAGTGACTGGAGGGAAGGAGGGGCTTCAGTCTCCCTTCTGACTCCCCTTGTGAAATCTTCCTCTGACCACTGTCCTCCCAGCTCCTTCCAAAGCAGGGCTTTGGGGGTACCTGGATGGCTCAGTTGAGCATCTGCCTTGGGCTCATGTCATGATCTCGGGGTCCTGGGATCAAGTACCACATCTGGTTCCCTGCTCAGTGGGGAGTCTGCTTCTCTCTCTGCCTCTGCTCCTTCCCCCTGCTTGTGCTCTCTCTCTCTCTCTCAAATAAAATAAAATCTTTCAAAACGAGGCGCCTGGGTGGCTTAGTGGGTTAAAGCCTCTGCCTTCAGCTCAGGTCATGATCTCAGGGTTCTGGGATCGAGCCCCGCATCGAGCTCTCTGCTCAGCGGGAGCCTGCTTCCCCCTCTCTCTCTGCCTGCCTCTCTGCCTACTTGTGATCTCTGTCTGTCAAATAAATAAATAAAATCTTTAAAAAAAAAAATTTAAAAACAAGGAAGGGCTTTGCCAACCTGCTTGTTCAGAACCCAAGGCATCCATGGGCATTCATGGACCCCAGTCTGGTTCCCGGCATCTTGCTAACCCAGGCAGGATATGAGCTCTGTGTCCTGTGGTTGCCTCTCCTCTCATTGCTTCTGGTTCCATGTCCCAGGAGGGAGGTGGGCCCATGGCCTCTCCTGGGGCATGCCTCTTGCCCCACAGGCCCTCTGAGGTGTTGATGCCACATGTACATTTTGGAAAGTGACAGGCCCACAGGCGCTGAAGCTCGCTTTGTCCTGGGCTCCTGACCAGTTGTTCAGAGCCCTGCGCTGGGGCAGGAGGCCTCACTGAGCTACTGACAGAGCAGGGCTCTGATTTCCATTCACTACTGCTCCCTCAGGATACCCTCCGGGAAGAAGGCTGGGCAGGGTAGGATGCCGGCCCTCCTGGGTCCCTGGCAGAAACCACTTCCAATGGCGCCACCATCTCACCCTCCACCTAGAGTGATTATTAACATATTAATTAATATTTAAAAACTCATTACGCCTTGATGATGGCTTCCTTAAGCTGCTGCTCTATTCATTGCTGCCACCCAGGAGCAATAACCACACTTATGTGGCAAAATGGAGTCATTCTACTTAATTACCGGGGAGGTTTACAGGCAGACTTCTCAGCCCACAAATAATCAGAGGGTTGATGTGATATCTTCTTTTTAGAAGAAGAGATCTTTTCTTTTAAGTCGGATGTGCGATAGTTAGAAAGTTGTTCTTGCATTTGAGATTAAATCTTCCCACCAATAGCCTACTTTCCTCTCCTTGTGCCAGGCTGCAGCACCAGGCCTCCCCAGGCGTGGGGTCCAGGGGGAGCCTCTTGGGGCTGTGCGCCCACCCCACACCCCAGGGCTGCAACGCCGGACAACCCCACACAGACGGAGGTCCCAGGTCTGGAAACCCTTCTCCGTCTCCTCTTGGTAGGGCTCAGACCCTAGCGCTCTGTCAGTCCTTCTGGATGGGCTGTGCCTTCCAGGGCTTCTGTTCCCTGGGGGTAATCCTGCCTGGCCCCAGGCACAGCCTCCCTCCTCCCTGTCGCCTGCAGGCTTCTTCCTAAACTGCTTCTCCCCAGGGCCCAGCCCCGCAGTGGCTCATGCAGCAACAGCACACGCTGCTAGTGTTCAGTCTGTCGGGACAGTTGCAATTGGTCGGGGGGATGGAAGAGAGGCCACAGGCCCTGCTTACCTCCTTCCTGCCTGGGCACCTTTGGGGATCTTAGGATTTCTGTCATCTTCCAGAGGGGTGGAGGGCATAGCTTGGTGGGGAGCTGTTGTGGCATTTGCCTCAGCTGCCTCCCTCAGGCTCCTGGGAGGCCCTCCTGGTGGGGTCAAGCCTCAGGTGAGCTGGAAGTGGATGCTGAGGCCACGGCAGAGGGGGCCCAGCAGGGTGTCTGTCTAGGAGGTCAGCAGAATGTGTGAGTGCTGGAGCACAGTGCCTACCTAGGTCTGGAAATAATCACACTCATGAGCCATCTCCTCTGGGTCCCCGAGGAAGCCTTCGGAAACAGGGATGGACTGGAATGGTGGTGTGAGATGGAATCAGCTGACTGTGCCTTGGAAATCACGGTAAAGTGACAGGCAGGGATGGCTGGAGCCATGCAGAGCTCAGCTGCTCTAAGGGGTCCCCTGTGGCCCTCAGGGCAAGGCCGGCAGAGGGCAGCAGCCACCAGGGGGCCAGCTCCGGCCTTCTAAAGGAACAGAACTGGGGCCATGGACACATGTGCTCGTGTGGCCCAGTCACCGCTACGGCCTCAGGGTCACTGTGGCTCTTAAAGATGAGGGAGGGGTGAGGGGGATTGACAGTGCAATTTGGGGTCAGTCAGGGTAGGTTTGAGTCAGGGGCCAAGTTTAGGAGAGGGGCCCAGATCAGGGAATGGAATTGGAGTTTGGTTTCAGGGGGAAGGTATTTTGTCCTAGACGAGGGTACATTTGGGGTTTCCGTATCTGAGAGATACTTTTTAACTTATCATCCAATCTGGGGACCCAGACATGTCAACCCAGAGTCTACTCCAGCTCCCTGTGGGGAACACCCAGGGATTTCCTTCTCTTGTTTCCAGCCTAGTGTTCTGTGCTCTATCTCTCCTGCCTTGTCCCAGAGCCCCCTTCTGTCCCAACTATTTCTTGAGACAAAGGGTGTGGGGGACAGAGACCTGTAAGCCCTGAGCCTAAAGGCCCCTGGTCACTTAGCCTGTGGTCAGTGTGGGCTGCGCGGTGCCATCTCCAAGCATGGTGATTCTTGGACTTCCTCTTCTCTCTCCCTCCCTGCACACAGCCGAGACCGCCAACCCATCCCTGCCATTTAGCTGCAAACCCTGTCCCCTGCTCAAGCTGGAGCTTGGCTCCAGATCTTAGGAAAGAAAACTTTGGACTCCAGTTGGCTGCACTTGACCTTAAAGCTGCTCCTGCTGCCTCTTGGGACTTAGACAAAAGCTCTGTGACAGGTCCCAGATGTGGGCCACTCCTGTCTTTGCCCTCCCCTGCCGACACCCCCAACACCCCACCCCTACCCCATCCAGCTGAGGCTCATGGCTTCCCCCAGCTCCCTTATCGGCCACTCAATTAGGGCGATCCTGCCCTTGAATGGATATCAAAACTTGTCACCTTGGGGCTGTGTCTCCAAACTTGACACGCAACATTTTGTGAGCAAATCATTCTTGCTCTCGGTGTCCCACATGGGCCTATCCCTTTCTTCCTAAAGGCCAGAGCCGTGCTGGGAGTCGTGCGGTACAAGCTAAAGGGTCTGGAGCCACGAGAGCAACAGGGAGCACACCGGAGGCCCCACAAGGGAACGGTCAGATGTGAGCTGTAAGCCCTGAGCTTCCCTGGCAGCTGGGTGTCCCTGTGGCAGGTGCACAGGCCTGGGGGCGGGCTCAGCCCAGGCAGTTCACAGTCCCATGTGCTAATCCCAGGTGCAAGTCTGCTTCTACACACATAGTCCCACTTGGAGCTCTTTCTATTTCATTCTTCCGTGATTTCTCCAGAAAGGATCTTGTTCTTCCCTCATGCTGCCTTGCCTCCTGCTGTGGGAATCTGGGCCATGTTCACTCATTGTACCTCCTGGGGTAGGGTGGGCAATGGGAGGGGGGCACAGGCTGGGAAGTCCCACAGTCCTGGATGCAAATCTTGCTCCCCCGCTTACCAGCTGAATGGCCTTCAGCGAGTCGCATGACTGCTGGGAGACTTGGTGTCCTCATCTGTAAAGTGGGAACAATAGCGTGTCCTATCCAGCAGTTCAGCTCTGAGGATGAAGTGAGACAGGGCCTGTGAGGGGAGGTGCGCGTGACAGGTGTTCAGCGGACGGCTGATGCTCTTAGCCTGCGTGTTCACAGCATTGGGGCAGACAGGGCCTCTGGACTGGGCCCTTGGCAGCAGCTCCTGGATGAGGAAGCCCACTCAAGTGGGCTTGAGCACCTTCTAAGGGAGCTTCTAAGGGAGCACCTTCTAAGCACCTTCTAAGGGAGGTGATTCCAGGAGAAGCCTGTGAGGAGTGCGCAGAGGGAGAAGGAAACTTGGGGTGTCAGGGGATGAGGCCTAGAATTTCAGTTTCAGTTCCCCAGAGAGCAGTGTCAGTCTAATCTGCGGGGGGAACTCTGGGGTGAAGCCCTGCTTCTGGTTGTCCTGACCAGGGTTAAGGGAGCCAGGCCCCTTTCATAGTCCAGGCCTGCCGGGCATTGGCAAAGGCCCACCTAATGGTTAATTTTATGGGTCAACTTGACGGAGCTGGTGGATGTCCGGAAGGAAGGTAAGACATTACTTCTGGGTGCATCTGTGAAGATGTTTGCGAAGAATAAGTGTTTGAACTGGTAGACTGAATGAAGAAGGCTATCTTCACCGATGTGGGCGAGCATGTTCGAATGCACTGAGGGCCCAAACGGAACAAAAAGGCAGAGGCAGGTGCGTTTGCTCGCTTGCTTGAGCTGTGACACCCATCTTCTGTAGCACGAGGGGCTGATGCCCTTCCCCAGCCACCATGAGGGGCGCTGGCGGGCCTCTGAAGCCAGTGGCCATCTTAGGAAAAAGGAATTAGAGGGAAAACACAGGAAAGAGAGAGACACTTGTGATAGCTTGACTCGGAAAGACTTGAGGATGAAAAAGTTGTTGAGTTAGCCTGAGAGAGACTTTCAAGCTGGACAACGCTGAGCTGTCTTTCACTGGGAAGCCAAAGGATGTCTCACGCTCATCTCATCGTCTGTGGGGATTGGGTCTCAGCAGCAAGATGAGATGGAGAACAGAAACTAAACAGCTGTGGTTTTGCACATCTGAATGTAGAACACCCTGCAGTTTTGTACTCACCCAATTCAGTTCTGTCTGTCTTCCCAGCCGATCCCTTACTGTCCCCAAATAGCTTCGGTTCCCTAAAATGCTGCCCCCGTAGAGGAAGGTTCTCCAAGGGGCCATGTGCCTGGCCTAGAGTTGTGGCAGCAAGAAGGTTGACAGCTGGGATGGAGGAACGTGAGGAGGCCATTTCATAGAGCTGGTAAGTCCTTTGTTTGAGAAATGGATGAAGGACAAGATGAGGCATGTCCTCCGGGGCACAGAGCCAGTGCCGACCCTGTGGGAGCCTTGGGGTGGAAGCAGGGGCCTTCCTTCACTGACAGCCTGCCCTCCTTTGTCTTGGACTCCATCTCAGAACACCACAGCACCAGCTTCGCCCCACCCGCATGCCAGAGACCTGTGTCACCCTTGACTCTGCCTCCTCCGCGCTCTGGCGACCGACCGTGGGCTGGACCCGCCCACCCCCTTGCCTCAGTGGCTGGTTGCGTGAACTGTCTTCATATCCTCGCTGTCCTTCTTCCACTCCCATCCCTGCAGGGTCACCAGAGGCTCACTGTGTCCTTTAGCTGAAGCACAGTACCTCCTGTGTGGCCTGTCACTGCTCTCCTCTCCCTCCCCATTTCCTTTCTGGCCCAGGATCATAGTGGCTCCCCACCATTCCAAGCTTAAGGTGCAACACCATTCTTTAGAGATTTTCTTAACCCTGCTCCCCACTGAGAAAACAGCCCATTGGTTAAGCCCTTCTCACAGCTCATTTGGAGTGTGCTACCTGCTTTCTGCCCGAATGTGGCTGACAGGACCTCCTCCCTGGGAGGAGGTCCTGTAAGAATGGAGAGAATGGATGTAAAGCACAGAGATCCAGCACCTAGGACACTCTATCCCAGGAAGACATACACACCCTACTAAGTCCTGTTGAAACCTCATTTATCTCCTTCCCCACTGCCACTCTCCTAGGCCAGGTCACTGTCACCTTGCTCCTGACCATCTGAGTTGTCCACCTTGTCTCCCTGCTCCAGTCTCATCCTCCCCTCTTCTGCTGGAGCTCCCTCTCATCGTGATGCCCCTTGTGTAGAACCTGCACCCCCTGGCCTCTCAGCTTGGCCCACAGGCCCTTCCTGACCACCCCTGCCTGTCACACACATATAAGCCCTTCCAGTGGGGACTGTGTCCCCAACTCCCTGGGCTGCCCTCTGCCCGTGCTCTCAAACCACAGGCTATGGATGGGATTTCTGGGCCATCTCTCCCTCTAGACTATTAATATTCTGTCTTGCTCCAGTAAGTGCTCAAAACATATTGTGGAAGGAAGGAAGGAAGGGATAAGAAAGTATAGTGACATCTTCTCTGTGCCAGGCCCTTGGCATATGATGTGCTGTTTGCATAAGAGTTGCCAGCCTTTAACCCCTCTAATACAGACACAGTGGTCTTATGACTAATATGAGCCAGAACTTTCTAAGTGATGTTAAGATTAGAAGGTTGGGATTGTCATCGGCTGGAATTTGGATCATAGCAGGACAACTTTAACTTGGTCGCTGCAAGTCCTCTTAGGGAGGCTCTGGAGATGCCTGGAGTCCTGTGGCTCCAACGTCACACATCTCTGAAGCCAAAAGTGATGGAAGGGAGAGGTGGGGGAAGTCTCCAGGACGGCCCTTATCCTGTGGACCCTGAGCTCATTGGGGTGGGGGGGTTTCATGTCCAACCAGGCAGCCCAGAGGCACATGGGAGATGTGACCAGGCAGGTGTTAGGTGAGAGGGAACAGCGAACCCCATCCCCCAGGCCTCAGCCAGCTGGGGGATTTGACTCCCAGCCAAAGGGATATGCAGTAACTTGGACCTAGGCCTGAGCACTCCTCTCCATGCCTGGAATGAAACAAAGCCTAAGACTGAGCCAAACCTGTGAGAATAAAATAATGGTCAAGCCTCTAGAACCAGACTGTGGAGGTTTGAATACCCGCTCCAGTCCTTACTAGCTATGTGACCCCAGGCACGTGACGTAACTGTGGGTGCTCAGTCTTCTAACCTGTGAAATGGACCTGATATGGTATTTACCTCACACATTTTAAGGGGGAAATGTGGAAAGCTCTTGCAAGAGCGTGGGCACATAGTAAGTGCTGTCGAGGGTTTGTTGCTGTTTTCATATGTATTTCCTGGGAACTCAAGAGAGAAGAAAGGGGACTATAATGGGCTGCAGGGAAGAAGGGAACAGGGATTGTAGCTTTGAAGGATTAATACAATCTCCTGTGGAGGAGAAGAGCATGGAAGGGTATCCAAAGCTGAGGGCACAGCCGGGGGTGCCTTTGGGGGATGATGAGGGTGCAAGATGACTGGGGCCCAGACAGGGAGTGGGCCTGTGGTGGGAGATGAAACCACACTGCGCAAGGTTGGGAGGGGTGGGCTCTGTCCTCTGGTGCTGACATGCCACCAGAAGGCTGTTACCAGGAGTAAGGCGTGGGCACCCCTGTATTCTGGCAACAATCTGAGGTGGCAGAGAGGATGGGGCCATTGGGTAGGGGTTAATCAGGTAGGAGGGGGGAGCAGAGAGGCCAGTTATGAAGCTCGGCCCCAGGCCTCAGTGGGGACAGGGCCAGGAGTGAGCGATAAACGCAGCCCCCTGAGCTGGGATCCAGAGGGCGCCTCAGTGCCTAGGCCTGACCCCTCTCCTGCTTCTTTCTCCCTTTGTCCAGAGCCTACGCCGGGGCTCGGCCACTACTCAGGAGGTCCTCCCTCAAGGGCCTGGGCTTTCATCCCTCCCAGGTTGCAGACTGGCAAACCATTTGTTCCCACAACTTCCAGTCCATCAGTGGCCCCAGCGAGACCCCCAGCTCAGTGTACTCTGAGGGCTTCCCCACACAAAGCACAGCAGAGGCAGAAACAGGTTCTGAGGGCCCTGACAGGGCAGGTGTCCAGCTACAGCACCGACACCCTCTGGGGTGGTGGCTGAAAGCCCACTGGGCTTTGGCTTCTGCTCCCCTCTTCAGGGACCCATATTACTGAGATGCTCCTCTCTCACCCACAGTCGCCCCCAGGCCCATTTTACAGAGGGCCATAGACCCTGTGTCCAACAGGAGGCAGCCACCCAGTCAGGAGAGCAGGAACCTTCTTGTGCCCAGGAGGGTATTCTTGATGGCCCCCCCTATGGCCTGGGCTTCACCCAGGTCTGTAGGTGTCAGCCTAGCCATGAAGGAAACCACGGGTGTATTGGTCTGTGTGGAGGGAGGCATCATAGAAGGGGGGCTCAGCTTGTGAACTGGGGGCTGATACCACCACTTCCTGACAATGTGATGCTGAGCAAAATAACCTTGCTGGGCCTCTGCTTCCCCATCTGTCAAATGCGGATAACAATACTCAATTAACCTGTCATAAGGCTATGAGTGAGTCAGTGCCTGCAAAGTTGTGGCACGTGCCATCCCTTTGTGTTAGCTCATCTTTCCCAGCATCTTTTTGTGCTCGATGGGCCTATGTGTGCCTGACAGTGTGTGAGTAATGAACCTTTGGAACAGAAGAGCATTAGGCGGAAATTGGGCCTGAGGAGGTAGGGGAAAAGAAAGGGGGAAGCAAAGAGAAAAAGGAAGCCTGCACCAGAAAGGCTCATCTCACCCCTCTCAGGATAGGACACAGAGACTTTCTGCAGCATCCCTCAAGGGCAGTGGTTTAGCCTCTACTTGCATCCTCGCAAGGATGGGGAGTTCATTTCCACCCTAGTCTGCTTGGTGTGTTGTTAGAGCCTCTGAAGTTAGCGAGTCTGTTTTATGTGACCTGTATGTCTCAGGCCTTAGCGAAACACTGGAAGCTCCATGGCCCCAGCCCCAGTTCAGGTCTCTGTAGACCTTCCTTTCCCAAGTGTTTTGGGTGGTTACCTGAAGTACCTTTTTTGATATGTGCTCACAGGGGCAACCAACTGAGCCAGAGTCCTGGCCAAGCTGTCACTGGTACTTCTGCCAGCACCTCGGAGCTCAGGTGTTTCCTGCTGCCTCTAATGCCCTTCACGTGGCACATGAAGCCCATGTCTGCAGGATCTCCCTTTCAAAGTGGGGGGGTGCCTGTTCCCCAGGTCATGCCCAGTTAGAGGTCCCACAGCTGGGTGGCTTCAGGGTACACATGTAGTGACTCTGTCTGTGATGATTTCCTCCCTGCAAACGTGTGCCCCCAGGCTGGCCAGGCCCTCCAGCTGCAGGGCCGTACCCCACTTTCCTGTGGGGGCTCTGACCTGACTGGGTTTGCCTGCCATGTCCAGTATCACCCTTTGGATGAGCTCTCACCTGGGGCCTGTTCTCTGTCAGGCCTCAGAGCCCATATAAATGGATTGTATTTTGAGTTGTATTTGTATCTTGAATTGTAAATTCAAGTCTTTTCCATGTATATTTCTTGGCTTTTATGTAAATCATGAAAGCAAATGTTTGCATAGTGAGGGGCCTTAATGTCTCCATCAGAAGTACCAAAAACAGGGGCGCCTGGAGGCTCAGTCAGGTAAGGGTCGGACTCTTGATTTGGGCTCAGGTCATGATCTCAGGGTCCTGGGATGGAGCCCTGCACTGGGCTCATGTTAGGGCTTCTTGATCAGCATGGGATCTGCTTGAGATTCTCTCTGTCTCCCACTCCCCATTCCCTCTGCCCCTCCCCCAACTCACTCTCTAAAATAAATAAATAAATAAATCTTTAAAAAAAAAGAAGTATCAGAGGCCACTCTTGTTGCTGCATCCCTGCTCCATTCATTCTCTCTGACAAAAAACTTGCCCCCTTGATTGCCCTCAGTGGGCCTCATTCTTCTTTTTGGACTGGTGCAGGGAAAATCAAGTCTTAATATCAGAAACAGTAGTATTTGTTGAGTTCTTACAATATGCCAGTTCTCTTATATCTGTCGGAACAATGCCTACTGGCTATGTGGCCTTGGGCAAGTAGCTTAACCATTCTGTGTCTCATTTTCCTGATCTGTAAAATGACGAAATAATATCTATCTCACAGGCTTGCAGTGCAGATCAAATGAAAAAAATCTGTGAAAGTAAAGTGTTCAGAATAGTTATCGACAAGTGTTCCAAAAGTCTTAGATCTCATAATCCTACCACTTAATGATTGAGGCTCTATTTATCATTCCATTTTCCAGACAAGGACACAGTCTGTGAAGGCGGTTTGACTTTCAGAACCCACACAGTTGGTTAAAAGAGGGGCAGGGCTTTCTTACAGTCAGCTCTGACTTCAGGACTCGCCCTCCTAATCCCTCTCCAAAGCCCCAAACATCCCACTGCTTCCCCCACGGCCCTCTCTGGACACATTCTCCTTGTATCTGGGCTTCCCTGGCTACGAGCCTCTGGTTCTTCCAGCCGTAGGCCTCGGCTTGCTTGTTACTGCTCAACGAGGTGTTATTTCTTCTCCTGTGAAGGCAGAAAGTGAGGTGAGGCCACAGTCACCAAATCGGGAAGGAAGTTAGCAGATGGGGAGGTGACTGGGGATGTGGAGAGTTGCTCTGGGAGCCCAAGCACAGGAGCAAAGCAGAAGGTTTCAGAGAGGCACCGGGAGTGGTGTGGGAATGGCCCGCCTGGGGGTCCAGAAAGCGCCAGTGATTGTGATTACATGGGGCATGGGAATGAGGAATCAGAACCCAAGAGAGGCAGCCTCCCTGCTCAAGGGGGTCACTGTCCTCTGGCAACATGGCCTTGCTAGACACAGTGACCCAAGCCCTGAGGCTCCCAAGAGGACCAAAGGCGGTGATGGGGTGCCTGGCCCTAAGTCCTACATGCGTGTTAATGCCTACAAGCCCAGGGAAAGTTCCCTTGAAGTATGACCTGGAAAATCTGGGAGCCTTAGTTTCTTTCACTGTAAAACAGAGATGTGTAGCCGAGGGTGCTCTCTGAGGACCTGCTCACAGCGAGGGCTCTTGTGAATGTGTTACCACTCAGCTTGGAGCCAGGTTGACGTTGGGAGGCGGCCTGGACTCCAGAGAGACCCAGGTTCCACCTCTGCTTCAGCCTGGGACCTGCTTTGTAGTTGGAGCACAGTCTCTCAGTGCGTCTCCCCCCAACTGGAAAAAGAGAGAAGAGGCTAGTTGATCACATGTGAGGGTCTTTCCAACTGATGTCCTGTAATCTCTACTTTGCTCAAGGTCTGAAGAAAGGCTGGAAGCAGCAGTCAAGAAGGCTTCTGCTGAGGGCAGGCTCTCCAGCAGCCCACAGCTATGAAGAATATTGGACGCCACCTCCCGGCAGGCACTTTTGCAGGCACTTGGATTCATGGGTAATAAAAACCAAGATCCCTGGTAGTTCTTAGATAGGCCAAAGATAGATTTGAGGGCACTGAGGTACTCCACATGGAAGGGAGGACCCTTGTTCTTGGAGGAAAGCAAGTTGGAATCCCTTTATCAATCAAGGGAAGTCCCTTCATTTCTCTCCGGATAAAAGACCCCAGTTTTTATAAACTGTGTTTGCTTAAAAGGAAGTGATCAGAGACCAGCCAGTTTCCAGGCTGTTGGAGGTGCTCATTTGCATATGGATATGCTATTTATAAACGTACTTCTATTCATTAAAGCAGGTTCCCCAAGGCCCTCGGCTGCTCAACAAGGTGTGGCGCCCGCGCGCCTTCTGCGGGGTAGTCCGGCTTGCCCAGGCACCGCTCTGCGCGAGCCCCGGCGGGGCGGCCGAAGGGGGCGGTCAAGCAGAGGGGGTGGGGGGGGGAGGGATATGGCACGCAGGCCGGGAGAACCGAGATGAGGTCTGTCCCGGCGGCGGCGTCAGGTGGTGGGGTCCGGGGAGCAACGCGGGAGAAGAGGCCTGGCTCCTGGGCTGCGCTCACGCCCAAGGGGGGCGGTACTGAAGGCTGGCAGGAGGGAGGTTGCAGCCTTCTCTCCTTGACCGTGGCGGTGGTGAGCGTGGCTGGGTGACACGCCCTCGGCCCAGCCCGGCCTGGGCTCCTGCAGAGAAAGTGCGGGTGGTCATGCCCTAGTCATCCCGGGAGGCTCCCGGCAGCGCGCGCCACGCTCCACCCTCCACTCTGCACCCTCTGAGCGCACATCCTTCTAATGGGATTAGGCTTCACACGGGTCAGGGAACAATTTATTATTCTGCTGGCTAGAGCCAAGTTTCCCTTTGAAAAATGGTTACTCCTGGAGTCGGCAATTACTTCAAAATAAATTTACCAAAGACAAAATTGTGCCTCTTGGGTCAGTAAACGACTTGCCTGTTTGGGGCTGAGGAGACAAGGTGTTTATTAAGGACCGCCTTCGTTTTCTGTGCAGGTTTTTCAGTTTGAATAATTGTCCAATTAAATATAATTTGGAAGTCAGTGCTAACCCAGTGCCTGGATTGCAGGAGAAAGAATCACTCGGAGGCGTGCATTAATAAATCCCCCGGAGCCCCATCGCTCCCCAAACCCCTCCTTTGGTTTAATTTTGAGAAATTTTTTTGTCTTCCCATGGCCTATATGCCTACCGTTTGGAAATGAGCTTCTTTCCCCAAAGAATTCCTAGGCCTCGCTTGCTTCCATCTGTCTGTCTGCTTCTCCCCAGCAAGCAGAGGCATGGGGTTTCTCAGCGGGGCTGATGTGCTGGGTGGGGCTGGGGCTAACAGCCCGTTCTTTGATGAGCCTGCGCACTTGTGGGTTGTTCTATCATCCGTCCAACACCTCCTGAGAGCTCATTCTGGGCCCGGCCCCGAGCTGGAAAAGCAGAAAAAGCAGACATTGTTCTGGCCTTCAAAGATGACTCAGCCCATTGAGAGAGAGGGACCCGGAAATGGACAGGCATAGTGCAATGTGGCTAGTGCTGCATCCTCCTCCCATGGGGACCCTGGGAGCAGAGAAGACCCCCTACCCACCCTGGCCAAAAGAGGCTTACCTGGAAAGGGGACAGCCAAGTGAAGCCTGGAAGACCAAGAGAAGACAGGCCCAGGAGGGGAGAGGGTGCAGAAACCCAGAAGTGGGGGAGCATGGAGGAGAATGAGCCCACGTGCTTTGTGGTATGAGGCACAGAGGCATTGGGGATCGGGTAGGAGACAAGACAGGAGAGGGCTGGAGCTGGGGTGGTACCTTGAGCCGAGTGAAGGAATATGGAGTTTATCTGGATTTGAGGGTGATGCAAGGTGGGGACTAGGGCAAGCCCAGCCGGGCCCCGGATTTACACAGGATCTGGCACAAGATTTATAGAAACAGCGTAAAAGTCTTTTTTTTTTTTTTTTTTTTTGTAAAAGTAATTCTTAAAGAAGAACTCTGCACCTGCACAACTTGGGGAGGGAGCACCTTCTTAAACTTTGTAGCCTCATCTGGGCCCAGGGGCAATGCAAGCTTTCCAAGAGGGAGATACAGGACGGAGAGTTTTAAAGAAAGATCATTGGCAGCTGTGTGCTGGAATCAGTCCTCTCAGCCCAGTAGAGCCCCAGGTTTAGGGGCAGGGGCACGGAGACAGTTAGGAAGTGACTACAAGCATCCCAGGGAGAGGAGGACCACACTTTACTCAAGGGAAGAGCAGGGAGGATGGAGGAGGAGCTTCTCCTCTGGCGTCATTGTTAGGCAGACCGGAAGGGCAGGAGTCACTCACTGGTCTCACTGGGAAAGTCCATAGAGCAACGGGTTTCTCGGGGACGGGAGGGGTCACTTGGGGACTGGAGGGGTCACTGTGGGTGGAGCTGCCACCCGCATGGCCCGCAGATGAAGTCTGGGGGAAATGGATGCTGGCTGCCATGTTCCCTGCAGCTCAGCTCAGCAAGGAGACTGGCCATCCTGAGGGTAGCCTGCCTGCCGAGGCAGGAGGTCTGGGGTGGGCATGGTGCCAAGGTCAGTGTTAGTGACAGGGCCAGCCTCAGGGCTGAGCTGGTGACCGGGGTTCTGTTTGGCACACTAAAGCTGGGAGAAGAGATCACAGTGGCACGGGCCCTGAGTCAGAGACTCCCAGCCCTCCCTCCTCACACCCATCTCAAATATGAAGAATGGATCAGTGCAAAGCCTCCTTGAGGGTTGAGGTTGGGTTTGGTGGCCTTCTGATCCTCACAGCCTGGCTGCTTGGCCTGTGGCTCACTCAGGGCACAGGAACGGGGGGCGGGGGGCGGGGATGAGGTAATGACTTGGGAGGCCTCCCTCAATGCCACCCTCTTACCTGGCTGGCCCTTCTGGGGTTGGCCCCAAGGTTACACTCTATCCCATGCTCTCCACCCACCCTCCTGGCTCAGGGCAGCCAGAAGATGAGAAGGGACACGAGCTCACAGAGGGTGGAAACTTGCCCTGCCGACAGCCCCGGCACCTCCAGCCGGTGTTTCGGATTTTCCTCAGAAGGGGCCAGGGTCTCTGATGATCAAGCCTCTGTAGGGGTCCTTGGGGTCCATGGTGCATGTGGGAAGACTGAGGTCAGGAGATGGAAGGAGAGTCCCTTGGGGACATGCACGGGGAGAGCCGAGCCTAGCCGCAGGGCTCCCGTGGGCCACCAGGGTGGTTTGCCCATTGGTGTACCCCACTGGGACTCCTCTACAAAACACCAAAGACAGGGCGGCTTCTAAACTACAGAAATTTATTTCTCCCCATTCTGGAGTCTGGGAGGCCAGGAGGAGGGTGTCAGCATGGGTGGGGTCAGGGAAGGCCCTTTTCCATGTTATAGACTGCTAAATTCTCACCATGCCCTCACATGGTGGAAGGGGCTAGGGAGCTCTGTGGGGCCTCTCTTATATTCACTCCTCAAAGGCCCCATTTCCTAATACCATTGCCTTGGGAATTAGGATGTCCATATATGAATTTGTGGCAGGGGACGGAGGGGGACACAAACATTCAGACCACTGTGTACAGGAATTGTTACCCCTTTGCCAAGCCCAGAGACATACTGGGGAGGGGGGTGGCAGCCCCCAGAGTCCCCACAAGGGGACCCGTCCTCTGGGAGGGACTGGGAGAGGGCAGCTGAGGGCCCAGAGCGCTGCTGTGAAACTGTCCTAGCCAGCTGGATCTGACGGGTGAGACACCCTCACTCAGGGGCCTGTCCCACAAACATTCCTGCTGACGTGGAGTTTAGATTTTAGTAGGTGGGAAACAGCCACACGAGCAAGTAAGGCATAGAATACGTCAGTGGCACTAACAGCTATGCAGAAAAATAAAGGTGGGAGGGGGCTACACAGTGGACGGGGTTGGGGGGGTGCCTTGTTAAGTGGGATGGCCAAGAACGTTTCACTGAGAAGTTGATATTTGGGTGGAGACTTGAAGGAGGGTGTCTGCGGAAAGAGATTTCTGGGTGGGAGAACAGCCCTGCTGAGGCCCAGGGGCAGAAGCACATGTGGCCTGTTGAGCCAGGGCTGGAAATGGGGGTCCAGAATGGCAAGGACTTGGGGGTGGGAGAATCACGGAGGAGGAGCAGCAGGAGGCACAGAAAATGAGAGAACAGGCTGAGGGCAGAAGTGGGCACTTTCAAGGGTCCCTGGAGCTGTCCTACTACCCAGGAAGGGCCGGCCAGGCCCCATGTGCCAGCTCCCCAGGCCCGGTGCCTCCCCTGTTGCCCTCGAGGGAAGGGTGGCTCTCAGGAGCTCTGGCAAGTCCTGCAGGGAGCCACAGAGTGGGTGGCGAGGAGGGGGCGGCAGTCCCCAAGCACGCTGGGCCCGCCTGTCTGCCGCCCCCATTCTTCCACGGCCCCACCGGCGAGGAAGACATGGGATTTGTCGGCCCATATTCACAGCTATGGAGGTGATCCAGGTTGAAAGAAAATCAATAAGATGTGTCCATTTATGTGGCACAAAGGAAGAAAGGTCTGCAGACAGAAATAGGCCGGGATTCACGCGCAGGTGACTTAATAAGACTTTTCCCCAGTTTGAAGAGGACGGTAATTTAGATTTGCCTTTGAACGTCTCCTTTTTTGTGCCTCAATAACTCTCAGGATCAGCCTGCTTAGGAAGCAAGGGAAAGGAGATTGGCCGCCTTCTTAGAAGACAGGCCCGTTTGGGAAGGCCGCTTGCTCGGAGAAGTTCAAACACCGGCCTTGAGAAAAGATGAAAGTGCCTTGTCAGCACATCCTCGGCCCATTGATCATGATTGAGGCCTGGGCCTGGTGCATTTGGGCTGGAGCAGGACAATGAGAACAAGGCCGGGCTGCCAGGAGGCCTCCTCTGAGCCACGGTGGTGCAAGAGATGCTCATTACAAGCGTCGGGCTTAGTGGCCAGGTGGGGGCAAGAGGCAGAAAACCTCTGCAGAGTGCAGGCCCCACAGGCCTCCAGGCTACAGCTCAGCCTTGGCCTGGGAGGCGGGCTGCTCCTACCACAGGCTGAGGCTTCCCGGCTCCTGGGAGGTGGGACTCTGGCTGCCTCTTCCACCCAAGCTTGGCCCATGGGCAGACTCAACTTATCCCACAGAAGTCTGGAATGCCTGAAGGAAAGGGGGGAGAGCAGAGGCTAGCCTCCTTGGGGTTCTGCTGAGGAGGACACAGCAGCAGCTGCCACTGAGACTGGGCTTTGCCTGTGTAGTGGGACTATGGGCAGGGCCGGCTCCCTACTTCGTGCTTCCTTAGAGGACTTTCCCCACCTGGGCTGTTCACTGGTCAGGGAAAGCTGGGGTCCTGGGATTTGAAGAAGCTGGGTGGGTCCCAGCTCCAGAAAGAGGTCTCTGAGCCGATTTTCTGCCCCTCTTCCCAGACCCAGCTCAAGGATCACCCTTCCAGTCTCCCCATGAAACCCTGTCCTTGGCCTCCACAGTGCCACCTGCTTTCCCCTTCCAGACCTTGCCGCACTGTGCTGTCGTCGTCGCATCCCGACGCCTAGCTCCTCCGAGTAAAGACTGCCCCTGTGCACAATGGGTCCTGGCCTAGAACCAGTGCTGGACATATCTGCCGCCCTGCCGTGTCTGCACTTCTTCTGGCACAGTCGACCAGATGAGAGGTCAGGGCCAGTAGGGGCCACAAGTTGAGGGCAGTCCTGACCCCCCTAAGGCCATCAATGGGAGATCAGCAGCAGACACGGCGCGTGATGCTATTCTCTAGCCCCAGCCTGCAGACCTCCACCCCCATGCCCTGGGCCCCCTCAGGGTCCAGCAAGGCCAGGGGAGGGCCAGAAGCTGGAGTCAGGAGACTTCATCCCAAAGCCTGGTTTACATTTGACCCCAAGTAAGTCTGTCTTAGTTTGGGCAGCTATTGTAGGATACCAGAGACTTATAAACAACAGAATTCATTTATCACAATTCTGGAGGCTGGAAGTTCTAGATCGCGGTGCCAGCATGTTTGGGTTCTGGGAAGAGCCTACTTTCGGGTGGCAGACTGCCAACTTCTCACTGTGTCCTCCCGATACAGAGAGCGGAGAAGAAGATACCTCTGTCTCTTCATCGTAGGCCTGGGGACCTGGGCTAGGGACCAGGAAGGGGTGCTGGGTTGTCTGAGCTGAGAGTTGGGGTTCTCTCTCATTCCCAGGTTTCTCTGGCCTCCATGCCCTTGCACACCCTTCTCTCTACTGGAAGCCTCTGTTCTTCCACCACCTGGAGACTTCCTGTGGAAGTTCACTGGTACCTTGCTGCTGAGGGATCCCCCCGATGGACCTCTCTGACCACCCCCCATCAAATGCTCACACCTTTTCACTTTGACGGCCCATCCCTGCTGCTTATTCTCCAATGAGGCTGGAAGCATCCCAAGAGCAGTGTCTGGACCCAGGGCGCCGGTACGCATGCGGAACCGGGCACAGAGGCGGTGTACAAACTGACGGAGACCAAGTGAGTGGACAGAATCTGGTTCCTGAGCAGCCCAGAATGGAGCAGACGAGCCAGAGCTTGGGAGGGGGGCACAGAAAAGCAGTGTGTCCTAGGGAGAAGAGGAACACTGAGGGCCGCTGGGGACTTCAGTGACCCCTGTACCAACAGTCTTCACATGTAGGGTCCTCGCTGCAGGGGGCCATACCAAACAGGCTAGGGGCAGCCCTGACAAGGGGAGTAGGAAGGGACAGGTCCTGCCCCCTGGCTTCCTGGGAAGCCCAAGCGGGAGCCAAGAGAGCAAGTGGGGGATTGGGCCCAGAAGCCCAAGGGAGGCCCCCGGGGAGGTCTGAAGGCCCTGAGGGACTTCAGACAGGAAGGGGCTACAGAGACGGCAGAGAGGAGTGCCCTGTCTGGAGACGAGGGCTCCTCTTGACCTGGGAATTTGGAATCTGGACCAGGAAGGTCCCTTGAGGGATGAAAATGCCTGAATGACAGATGAGAGAGGACTAGAGAGGCTTCCTAGACTGGTGGGGCAGGCCAGGGTGAGGCTGCGCTGGGGGAAATGTTCCAGCAGAGCGGGAGGTCAGGCCTGGAGGTGGGAGAAGGCTCGCTGAGTTCCAGAAGGGAGGCTGCTGGGATCCTGCAGTGGCTGCGGCCACCTCGGCCACCTCACGGGCAGGTATGTTGACGTGGGCCTCTGCATTCTGCCCTCTGATGTCATTCTGTCAGTCTCTGTGCACTTCAGGTGGACAGTCCCCAGGTGTCCCTGGGACCGAATGGATGTCTCCCACATTCAGGAGCTGAAGGCCAGGGACACCATCTCCCTCCACAAGCTTTGGGCTTCTCCTCTGTGCAATCCACAGGGGCAGCTGCTACTTCCTGTCCACCCTGGAGGGCCGGGCTAGGGTCCAGCCTTCCTCTCTTTGTGGAGGGGGGTTCGGTGTCTCCGCCAGCAGGGGCAGATCCCTAGAGCCCCTCAGGGTGGGCAGATGAAAGGCACTGCCCCTCCTCCCCCAGCCTCCTGGCCAGTCCCTTCCCCTCTCCTCTCCTCAGCAGAACTGTAAGAATTATTATTTTTTTAAATCCTCATTGGAATGCTAATTTTGATTTTGAGTGTCTGTCATGGGCTCTTTGAAGTTTTTCAGACAAAATAAGTATCTCCTTAACAGAGGGGATTAGCGCCTACTTGTTTAGAATCCTCTGACTGAGAGTGACAAGCAATTTCAGAAGCTGTGGGCTTTAGGGAGGCTGCAGGAAGAGGGGCCGCCTCCCTCCCTGGTGGTCAGCTTTCCATAAATGGCTTAATGGGGTTAGAGTTTAACCCCTCAAACAGGGATCAGAGCCCCCAGCTTGAAAGCCAATGAAGAGTGAGGCCGATCTTGCTATTAAAATCTGGCAGGACTTGGTTAGAACTCTTTTATTCTCTTGAGTTTAAAGAAAACAAACCCACTTCCCTTGCAGGCTGTAGGGCCTGCTCCAGCCGGCAGTGCCCAGCTTCCTCCCCAAAATGCAGGCCTTCCAGCCACAGGTAATTCATGGCCCCAGCTCAGCTCAGGCTGGGATGCTCCCGGCTTTATGATTCTGTTCAATTCAGGAGGGCTAATGGGGCAATTTGTAAAGAAAGAAATATAATGAGTTATCACAAAGCTCAGCAAGGACTCGACAAACCGGGCACTTCCATCCATCAAGCATCCCAGCGTGCTTGCAGACCAGCCGGGCCAGGAATGGGGCGGTGGGGGGGGGGGGGCGGCTGGGAATCAAGCCTGATGTCTGCCTGGACTTGCAGAAGCCCCCTTCCCCTTCTCTCAGTCCCCAGATTGTGGCCTTTAAAAGCCAGATGGCTGGGAGTGATGGTGTGGGGTATAAAGAGGTAAAAGTGGAGGGGGGTGATACTCAAGGATTTATTTGCGAAAGCAAGACGATCATGCAGGCCATTTTTAAAAAGAGCATTAGTACCACGTGAGGGCTCGAGAAGCCCTGGGTGGGCTGCAACATTGTTTGGGCTGTCATTAAGCCTGAGGTCACGGATGGTGTCGGGCAGTCAGTCCATCCAGGATGTCATATGAAGTCAAACTGCGCCCGGCCTACACCTGTGGGTGGGCTGTGGGATATCCTCTGCAGAGAACAGGTGAGTGACAGGCTATGTCCCTTTGCTGAAATAACAAGCCATGAACTTGAATCACAGACCCCTAGACCCTCCTGCTCTTCTTTCAGATGTGCAAAATGAGGTCCAGAGAGGGGAAGTGAAGGGTCAGAGGACTCACATTAGGCAGCTTGTCACCTGTGTACATGACGGTCAAAGACAGTGCTGTTGAGTCTGGCTGGGGGCCGTGGGAAAGGTGGACTCAGAGCCACAGTCCTGGAGGCATAGCGTGAGGCATCTGGGCTCACCCTGCATCCTGGGATGCCTGGAGTGGCCCCCACCCTTCCCTGGCCACCTGTTCCTCTGGTCTAGCTTAGTCTAATGATCCTGGAGGACACTGATCTTGGCCAGCTTGGGAAGGAGGGCTGGCCCACGCAGAGGGGTTCTCTGGGCTGACACGCCTCTGTGCCTTCTCTCCTGTCCCTCATGTCTCTGCTGCCTGCACGACTGGCCTGGTCCCCAGGGATCTGCCCCCTCAGGAGGCCTTTCCAGAACTGCCGGTCTCAAGAAGGCCCTGTCAGCCACAGATGGGACAGGTAGACTGTCTGTAAGGACTGCTTGCTCCTGAACAGAGTGGTGGGGTCCAGACTGGTCCTCAGTGAGGTTCTCGGTGGCCTTCTGCCCATTCACATCCTGTCTCTTTTCCTCCTATTTTGGGGGGTAACCTGGAGATCCCTCAAGCCCAGGAGAAGCCAACCTGCAGGTTCCCAAGAGCAGGCAGCAGTGGCCTTATGGTTGATGCCATGGGTGGGTCTTCCTCATAAAGATGATAAATAAAAATAACGGCCTCCACTAATGCTCACTGTGTGTAAGTGCGATTCCAAACATAATATGTTAATTAACGTGCTAAATCTTATTAACCGCACAATGATAAGATAGGATCGATGTTATTCCCATTTTGCAGATTGGAAAACTGAGGCATGGAAAGGCTAAAGAACTTGTTCAAGGTCACCCAGCTAGTGAATGACGGTGTGAGAGTTCAGACACAGCCAAGCCAGCTCCAGAGTCGCTGCTCCAGCGGCCACTGATACCTGCCTGAGCCAGCAGAAGCCTAAGACCCACCCTTGGCACCCCATCGTAAGGCCAGGCTGAATGGCCAGAAGCTGAGACTTCCCTGTGCGGTGAGGGAGGAGGCACAGGGAACGGGCAGTGGATGGAGGGCGTGGACTCGGATTTGGGGAGATCCCAAAGAGCATGGAGCTGACCGGATCCACACCTACCGTGTGCCAGGCACCGTGCCTGGTGCTTCACCCATGGTAGCTGATGCACGTCTCCGTCAGCCCTGCCAGGTAGGAATTGCTGTCTTCCTTTAGCTGAGATACTCAGCAAGGTTAAGTAACTTGTCCATGGTCACACAGCTCACAAAGAGCATACCTGGGTTTCCAACCCAGCTCCATCTGGTTTCAAAGCTGGGTCCATGGACCCCCAGCGCGGGTGAGGGGACTGGGGTGGGGATGCAGGGAGAGAGGGAAGGAAGGCAAGAACTGAGAGTGCCTACCCTGGGCTGGATTGTGGGGCGGGGGGTGGGTTTGCTGTGGGCCGTTCTGCAGCTCACCAGCCCTGGGCGCCCCAGGAAGGCACACTAAGAGTCAGACAGCTGTGGGTAGGACTGGCTCGGGGGCCCATGGGGATTCTTGAGAGTGCTCACGTTCTTCCGTTCTTCCGTGTGAGGGTGCTGGCCTGCGGGCAGGCAGAGGGCTGCAGGGACAGACCTCAGCTCCCAGGTCTGTGCTCCCAGCTGCCTCTGGAGCCATGGGACCTGAACTCGTGCTGGTCAGAGGGAGGCTGCGCCCCACAGACCAGACAGGGGAGGAGGCAGAAGCCCCTTGCTGTGCTCCCTCCCAGGTCCCTAACACCCCCCCCAATACCCCAATCCCCCCCTCTCTTTGGGCACTGTCTCAGCACCCCCTGCCCCCGTGGCCTTTGTGTTTCCACGCCTCCTGGGTCACCAGTCCCTGTACCCCGGGTTCCCACGTCCGTCCTGGGAGCGGAAGGGTTACGGCTTCCGCTGCTGAGTGGAAGCTGCTGTTCCCCAGCGTTAAGCAGCTTTAGTGTCTCCTACCCCAGCCCTGATTTAAAATTCATAAATGCTAATCCTTCATAATTTACGGTTTAAAAGCAGCCCCACTCCCAGGCCCCGTGGCTACAGCTCTGTCAGAGTAATTATGCCGCCAAGCTGAAATTGGACTACTAACTGAGATATTAAACAGGGGGGGAAATCCTCGCGCTGGCAGCCGACCCAATTATTCCAAATAAGCAAACAGATTAGTGAGTAATTTTCCAGTTAAATTTGGTGATTGGTGCCAGAATTGTATGTTAAATATTCAGAAGTAAATAGATTAAAGATGAAATGTGCCCCCCTCCCTTTTTCCGGGCTTAATTTACTGTGTATATTAAAACTTTTTCATGAGGAGAAAAAAAGTAAAAATGATAATTAAAAAATCCAAATAAACCCCTCTGGGCCTCCCCAGTGCAGTTTGGCAGAGGCCAGAGCTGGGCCCAGGCCTCTCCAGCCTTCTTGACTTCCCAGCCCTCCTGGGCAGGGCCTACCACGTCCCCTAAGCCCAGATTCCAGCCCTCCCCAGGGAAGGGGGCTGCAGGATCCTGGGCGTCTGGGTGGGCTAGGAACCTCTCGGCCACATATGCTAGGCTTATATTTTTCTTTACCAAGAGAAATCCCAAATCTACTAGTCCTGAAGTCAGACAGAGCTGAGAAAACCCAGGAGCGGCAGAGGAGAAGGCAACTTGTGGACACGCAGGGCCCTTCCAGGCACATGGTGCCCTAGGCTCTGAGGTCCCAGGGCCTAGAGCTAGGTCCCTGACCACAGGGCTCAATCACCATGCTTCCCTGGCCTGTCTATAGCCCCTGGTCTGCTGTCCTGGGCTGGGGGGTTCCTGAGCCAGGGCATCCTCTTAACCCTCAGCACACAGCTGGTGTTCCCCCCACCCCCGCCCCTCCCCTTATCCTCTGGCACTCCTTCCTGGCAGCTCATACACTCACTTCACCTTCTCCTCTGATTCTCTACAGCAGCCCACCCACAGCTGTATGTCTGACAGGAAGTCATCTCCTCAAAAGGTAAATGTGGGAATGGAGGCCCAGAGAGGGCAATGGATTGTCCTGAGGCACCCAGGAATTCAGGGACAGAAGCACCTGGAGAACAAGGCTCTTTGGCTGTTTAGTCTGGACTCTCTCTCTCTCTCTCTCTCTCTCTCTCTCTCTGCCGCCCCCTAGAGGACCCAGGCTTTGGGCACAGGCTCACCTGGGCAAGTACGCAGGAGCTATGTAGGAATAGGCTGGGAACAAAGACGGAGCCCTTGTCTCAGGCCAGGAGTGATCTGGCTGAGTCTGTGGAAAGGGCATAGGGGGAGAAGATCATGGGCCCATCCTGGGACAGCCAAGCAGGGGGAACTGGAAGAATGGGCCCAGGGAGAAGGGTATGCATGTGGGGAGAGGCAGGTAAACCATGTAGGCCTGGGAGGGGAAGAAAGTCTTGGGACTAGGGCCTGGCTAGTTCCCCTAAGCCCTAGCCTCTCAGCATACCATTTCTAGGTGTGGGACCAACCTGAGGCACAGTCTCCTCCTGGGCAGCCTCTCTCAGGGATCCCCTTCCATCGGGTTCCAAATTCTAAAGCACTGAGAGGATAGTTGGAGGGAGCTGGGGAGCCCCAGGGGCCATGTCACCCTCTCCAGAGGCTCCCCCTTCCTTTGTTCTGTCAGAAGAATCTCTGCGGCCCAAGTCATGCTGAAAAGACTCCCTGTCCTCTTGGGTTGAAGGGGCCCCCCCTTTTCTCTCCTTCAGCCCCTTATAGCTGACACCAAGACAGCATCCCAGATAAACTCAAGACAGGCAGGCAGGCAGGACTCTGGACCCATAACCAGTCAGAAGGACACAGAAAGGATGTGATTCGTCCCCTCTATGGGATCTGCCTGGCTCAGCCTTCTCTGACCCACCCACTAGGCACTACAGGCCCTCAGGGCAAATCAGAACCCCCAAGAATCACAAAATACCCGTCAACTCCCTGCCCTGCCCGCCCCCCCGTGTGGCATCCTCTAAGGGTTCTTCACCAACCTACCCAATGAAATTGCTGCTCCTAAAGCAATGATTTGCAATTCTTAAAAAGTAACTGAACCCTTTCTTCAAACAAGTCTTTTGTACCAACAAGCCTATTATGCAAAGCAGATAACAACAGAGCTTGGCTTAAATATCTTCATTTGCCACTCCCCAACCCCCACGTTCTGAGTCATCTCCAAGGAACCCCTAGAATTCCACCAGAGGGCAGCCAACCGGGTACCAGGAAGGTGAACCTCTAGTTTGTGGTTCCCGGGTGCTCCTTTGGGGAGTCCCCAACAGTGGGTGCAGCCTGCTGAGTGTGGCCTTTATGCTTGGGGTGGTCAGGGACTGGGGACAGAGCCAAGTTCCTCCAGGTGCTGCTGACGTCGTCAGCCCCTGCCGCTGAGAGTGCTGGTCTGGCCAGCAGTCAGCTGCGGTCCCACTCTTTCTCAGAAAGTTTACCACCCACTCCTCTGAGAGTTCCCCAGAAGGAGGGGCCATGACTGGGTCTTGGCCTGAGGTCCTGAACCGTTCTGTCCCCTCTTGTGCAGGTAGAAGCCTTCTTCCCTGGCTTCCTCCCTTCAGGGACATGGCAGCAAAGTCCTTCCCTCTCAGCCCTTCAGGGAAGGTTGGAGGAAGAATCTGGATCATTATTCTCACATTCTGTGCTCTAACCAGAAACCAAGGGGGGTGTCGGGTACAGGGTATGCAGACCTCTCCAGTCCTTATCTAGAAAAAAAAAAAAAAAAAAGGATGGGGGAAGACAGAAGGAAGGAAGGAAGGACCCCCAAATAAAAAGAAAAAAAAGCCAGACCCTACTCACTGAGCACCTCAAGTGCATGGCCAGCACAGGGAAAAGCCCGTGTCACTTATTTGTCAGCCCTCTCATTTTGGGGACCCTCAGGTCTGCCAGATGACCTCTGTGGACTGAGAGAATAAGTCCCAACTTCTTCGACAAGTGCCTGGCCCAGCTGAGCCCCGGGCTGTCCCAGCCCTGAGAAGACACTGGCCACAGCCTGTATGTACAGACCCCCTTTCTCCTCAGGTTGGAGTTGCTGTGGGAACCAGCCACCTCCAGCTGCGCCCTCTCACTGGTCTGCTCCCAGCTGGGTCTCAGCATTATTTTCCATGAAAAGCTAAAGGTGATTGCTTTACTCACCTCAGCTAATTTGTTATTGCTGTTGCCGTTCTAAGGACTTCAGACTTCAGGGTTTTCGAAGTCACCCACCTCTGTGTTCTGTGAGTACTAAAACAAGAGCGAAGCACCAAAGGAATCAGAACACGCGTGTGAAGCGAGCTAGCAAGTGGCTGCCGGACCCGCCTGACAGGTTGTGGGCTGCCCGATGGCTTGATCAGCTCAGAAGTCCCAGCCCTTGACTGTAGTGACGGTGGGCCTGGGGCCCCTGCGACTGGGTGGGCGAGCCTGCCCGGTCACAGGTCTGAGCCTCTTGCAAGACCTCCAGGGGACATTTCTCCTACAGTGGGAAGCTCTTGCTGCATGGGTGGTTTTGGTTGTCAGAGAGCCCATGGACGGTGCCCATGCTGAGACGCACAGACGGACACGCAGACACGCACCTTGGGCCTACACATGCATGTTCCTACTGTACCCTACAAAGGCTCCCACTAGTGCAAGCATAGCCATATATGTACACACACACACACACACACACACACACACACACACATACTCCCAGTGTCCTCCATGGCTGCTGAGAATCAGGGCTCCCTGTCAAGGTGTATAGGTGAACTGGCTCTCCAGGGGAAAACAGGCCCGAATTGTTAGTGTTTGCCAATTTCCTTGACATAAATACTTCCCACCGTAGCAGATTTTAAGCTACTGATGGTTTAACGACTGACTTGCAAAATTCCTAAACATTTAACAAGTTGGCTCTTGGCTGACACAAATGCACCATCCTTTTGGGGCCGTGTGTCTTCCGTCCCAGGCTGGGTTGCTGTATGAGGGACCGGACACAACAAGCAAGGGGCCTGGCCAGAAGCAGGCTGGATCTCAGGGCAGGCGAGTCACTGGGCTGGGAGTGTGTGACGGAAGGGCCCCCTTTAGGCTCAGAGGGGAAGGGCTACAGGAAGGCGGGTGGCCGTGCTGTCATGACCCATGAGGGCACAGCTACCTCAAGAGCCCGTGAGCCCCACTGTGTCCAGTGGAGAAAGAAGCAGAGCCAGAGGACCACTCGGCTGGGACACAAAGGGCCACTAGGCCATCCCCTTTTCTTACTGCCCATACTCAGTCCTTTTGCCCTGAATCTCACCACAGAGTAATGAAGGCTTGGGTTGTTCTTATCCCACCTTCTGGAACCAGGAAACCTAGTTCTCACCAGTGGGAGGCCAGGCTGCCTGAGCCTGAGCTCCTGTTGACACCAGTGGCTGCTCCCTACGTTCAGTGGTCTTGGTGGAGAGCCAAGGCCCCTCCTCTGTTTTCTGGCTTCTGTTCGTGCCCTTGGTCAGGCTGGTGGGAGGGGAGTGGGCCTCCTTGGGCTGCAGCAGCCTGGCTCTGTCTGTCCTGATGTCCCCCCAGGGTCCATGCTCCCCAGAAGTGACCTTCTGGGGTGATCCCAGGGGCCTATCTTCCATTGCCCCAGGAGGTAAGTTCTCATGTGTGTGTATGTGTGTGTGTGTGTGTGTGTGTGTGTGTGTGTTGATAAGTGTAAGAGCAAGTGTGTGCATGTGAGGAAAAATCCTTATAAAAAATAGAAAAATTACAACTGCCCCCTTATTGAGTACTTCTTTTAACAAACAGGGAAGAGTGCAATGGTTATGAGCACAGACCCTGGGACCAGATGACCATTTACCAGCTGTGTGACTGGGGACAAGTGCCTAATCTCTCTGTGCCTTAGTTTCTTCGACTGTAAAATGGACCCACCATACAAAGTTGTGCTGAGAACTGAGTGGCCACGCGTGAAGCACAGAGGCAGTGCCCGGCTCACGCTAACCCTAACCCATTATTCCTATTCTTCTGCTTCTTGTTCTATAGCTCGTTCAACGTCAAACACTCTGCTGAGCACTTTTTTGGACTTATCCCATGTAATCCGGACAACAGTCCATGAAGTGGGTGTATTACTATCCTCCTTTTACAGCTGAGGAGTATGAAGTTCAGGGAGGGTGAGCAACTTGCCCGAATTCCCAAAACGGGTATGCAGCAGAGCCAAACCTCCATCTCTGAATTCCCAGGGGCACCTTGGTGAAGGTCCACATTACAACCTAAGCCACGGGCAGGCGCAGTCGTCTTTGTCGACAAACAAATCCACAGAGACCGAGCCATAGAGAATGTCCCTGAAATCGGCTATAAGCAACAATGATGTATGTATCTTTTGTATGTATCTGTCTTTTGCTCACCCCATGGTGGCCTCACCAGGAAGAGGACGGCGGACCAAACAGTGGGATGGTCGGGAAAGGGCCTGGCTTGTTTTATACCCCATGTGCCTCATCTGTCAACCCTGGGCAAACTGAAACTCAGTTTGCCACCTGACAACGCAGGCAGGGTGTCTTTGGGGTAGGATGAGACCCTCCATGGGGGATGAGTGAGAGCCCCCCACCGCCGGCCACAGAGTTGACCGTGGGCCTCTTCTTGACCCTGGCAGTCCAGAGCAGGCGGGGATGGCTGCTGCCTTGCCTGGAGCTGTGGGATGCTTACCTGTCCTTGCCCAGGTCTGTGTCCAGACCCTTGCTGGGTGAGGGCCAATGTGAATGAGGGCCCCCTCTGTCCCTGGAGTGGAGGGAGCTGGCCGGGGTGGCTGGGTTTGGGGGGTCATGCCCGAGGCACTAGGTGTAGGAGCAGACTGAGAATTCATCCCAGGAGGTTTGGAAACAGCACTGTGCTCCAAGCCCTTGGCACGTGCTCCATTGTCCTCTTGGCCTTCACATACAAAACACAACTGCAAAGATGAGATTCTAAGAAATTTAAGACAGCAATTATGGAGCATTACACCAGGGGCCAGGGGCCCTTCTAAGCATCGGCCACCGCATCCAGGCCACAGCCCTCTGTTCAACAACTGGGTCCCACAGATCTGCACCCAAATGCCTTCTCTTCTCCAAGACCTGCTTGGTCATTTCCCCCCTGACTGGTTGGAAGAGCCCCCATTCACCTTCAGGAGGAAGCATTGCTTACTGCCTTCTGTGACAAGAGCCAGCTTTCTCCCCAGCCTTGTCTGCCACCTCCTGTCCCGTGTGCCCAGGGCCCAGCTGTGCCCATCACACACCCACTTGGCTGCTCTTTTTTGCCTATCATCTGCCTGTTCTGACATGTGCTCAGTGTCCTTCCCTGGTGCCACCTGTAAGCTCCTATTCAAATCCTACTAGTTCATCTGGTTGTCACCAGCCTCTTGAAGTCTTTCCTGGTCTCCAGCAAGAGGAAAGGTTTCTTTCCTTTCCTGTCACTGTGCCTTATTCGGTTATAATCTATTATTGCACTTACCATGTTTGTGCCCTCATTTGATCAATATCTATGTATTGAGCACCTATTATATCCAGTTACAGCCTGGCTGATACTCTATGAATCTGACTCTCTCCCATGAGGGACAACCAGCCCCCAGAGTCACTGTTTGAGTTCTATTCCTCTTTGTATAGTCAGATCTTGGAAGCAACTAATAAGTATTTGTTGAGTTAAAGAAGGAAGGAGAGAAGGGAAGGGAAGGAGAGGGGAGGGGAAGGGAGGGGAACAGAAGGGAAGAGGTAGAATAGATTGGCCGTGTCGAGGGTAGAGGGGCAAGACAGTAGCATTCACTCCAATGCTGACATAGGTGGGAGGAGAAGAGTTTGGACTCAGTAAGGTTTGCTGCCAGAGCACTAGAGCTGCAGAGTAAGAACATTCTAGATGCGGGTGGAGGGAGCATTTTTTTACCAATTACTCCCCTACCCTATTCCCACCAATGAGTCCTTCAAGGCCAACAAAGAACCAGAGGTCCTCTCCTCCACATTGCTTCCAAAGTTCTTCCAAAGTTCTTTGGCCTTGAGAAATTCTCAGGCAATGGGATGGGATGTTTTGTTGTGTCTTTGAGGGGTGTGTACCTAGTTTCTGATTATAATACTCAGTCCATTCTGTGGTTTTAGGAAACATAACATTATACAGAATATGCACACATGTGCCCTGTCCACACATGCTCATGTCTCACACCTGTGCACATATATGCCACCCAAATACACACTCGTGCACACACGTGGGGGTGGGGCCAGGGATAGGACAGCTCCCATCACAGTCACCACCCCAAGTGACTGCTTCCTCCTGCTCCTGCTGGGCCCCTGTCTACCCTGACCCCACCTGCTGACACCCTGTGCCCACTGGGATTCCATGCACTTGATCCCTCCACGCCCTGAGCCTCCAGTGCCACCCCTTGTCCTCATCTGATCCCGACCTCACCTTGCACACCCAGCAATCCCAGCTTGACCTCATTCAATTCTGATTTTGTTCTGAGGTCATGGATGAGACCCCTGCATGGCCCCTGCAGACCGGGCATCTTCAGCGCAGGCCTTTCTCTGAGGAGGACTGCACTGCTGGGAACCCTGCGAGAAGCAGGCCTGGCCCCCCTTAGATGTGCTTCCCCAGCTCTAAATATGATCACCTTTTCTTCAGCTGCCTTCAATTGTTTGGGAAAGAAGGCAGGATATAAGTTTAAATCTAGGTGCGTGTGTATACTCAAGTCTCCCCGGTGGTTACCAATAAAGAGTCTGCTTTCCCCTGGCTCCCCTCCCAAGGCATCTAGACTCCCTCCCCTTCCTGCTAAGTCTCTGTGGTCACATGACTGACCAAACTTCCCTAAAGTCTTTTCCTTCCGTCTTCTCTGATCCTACCCTCCCCTACTTTCCTCCTACCTCTCCAGCTGCTCCTCCTCCCTCCCTTCTTTCTCCCCATCCTCCACTGGCCTCCTGAATGTTGGTGCTCCCCAGGTCCTTGAGCCAGTCCTCTCTCTCTCGCTGAACATACCTCCTTCTAATCCAGGGGGGGCTTGGCTTTCTTCCACTGTTGAACTTTACACCGAGCCTCCAGCCCTGACCTCTCTCCTGAACCCCGTAGCCAGCAGATTCCAGCCGTCTTCCCTCAGGTGTCCCATGTTCAAAATGGAGCTCATCACTTTCCCCCCACCCACCCCTGCTGGCCCAGACCATCCTTCCTCCCAGATTTAGCATCCTGGTGAATGCCACTACCATCCCTCAATTGTCTGGGAATTCTCCAGAAACCTGGCAACCTGCTGGGTCCTCCACTTCTCACTTTTTCTCTTCCCTCAAACTCAATACTCACCAAAGCCATTACTTTTACCTCTGTAATGCCTCTTGAATCTTGTCCCCCTTCTCCACCACCATCACCTGGCCAGTCACTCTCAATTCTTATGTGAATGACCAGAAGCTTTTCCTGTCTGGTTCTCCTGTCTACTTCACATTCCTCCATTCCAGAGCAACCTTGCTAAGAAATCAAATCATGTCCTCTAACTGTCTGAAACCTTCAATGGTTTCTCCACTGCTGACGAAGTAAAGCCCGCCATCCTTACCAGACGTCCAGGCTCTTCACAATTTTGCTGTTGCCCCCTGTTTCTTCTACCTCTGCCTCCCCTGACTCCCCTGCCCCCTACAGCTCTGCCCCATCACCCCACCCACCTGCTACAGGCCCCCACTTCATGCCTCTAACATATTGATGCAGGTCCAGAATGTTCTAAGTACCAGCAGACTTGGGGTGAGGGAGGGCAGAAGGGCCTCTGGTATGCACCATGCCTTCACTCAGCAATCATTTAGGGAGACTCTTCTGTTCCAGGCACTGGGGAGAGAGCAGTGAGAGTCCAAGGGCTGTGCACTGGAGGAGCTCGGTGTCCCCTGGAGGAGACTGAGACCCAGAGGGGCAGGCAAGTACAGAATAAAGAGGGCTGACTAAAGGTGTTACATCAGCGTGTGAGGACATCCTGACATGCTCTAGATGCCAGCTGTTGAACACAGTAGGAACGTGCGAGCGTGGATTTGGGGAAGCTGGTCTGGAGCTACTATGATGGTCCAGGAGAGAAATCACGGTGCCTGGATGGGAGAGGAGGCAGTATGAATAGAGGGTTGTTCACAAAGTGGAACGGACAGAACTATACGACTCATTCGCTATGTGGTACAAGAGAGGACTCTAGAATCACCTCAGGGTTTCTGCCTGGGCAAAGAGGGGATGGTGGCACCACCCAGGAAGTGAAAACAGAGGGCAGAGAGAACAGAGGTGGGCCCCAGCCCTCCCCTAGGTCCTTGGTTTTGATCATTGTTATTGTTGTTCTTTGAGTTAACAATTATGAGCTCTACTAGCCAAGCAGGTACGAGGGGATTACCTGCTTTATGTGATGGTATTCTCACAGTTCTCATCTCCCTTGAGGAGGTTATTATCCCCATTCTGCAGACGGGGCTACTGAGGCTTGAGAAAGCTCAATGATTTGCTTACACTGACATAGTGGCCAATGAAGGATCCAGGATGCTGGGCCAGGCCTGGCTGACCCCCAAGACCCCTTTTGTAACAGCAGTATTCTATTGCGTCCTGGGGTGTGAGGCTCTGTGGGGTGCCCTAGCCTCATATTCAGGGCTATTCCTGGGAGTTTCTGCTTCCTTTCACTGCCTCATTCTCATGAGTGGTGCTTGCTTTTCCTCTCTGTGGCTCTGGATTCCTGTAGTGCCTGGGGGTAGCCGTGGGTACTTGGGGGTGGGGATCCCCAGCTGGGGCAACAGCAGAGCCATGAGCTGTGCCTTACTCAGCCTCTTGTGCCCCTCAATGTCTGCCCTTCCACACTGAGCTGCGAGGCTAGGCCAGAGGGCAAGGTACGTGGTGGGGCTTGCAAAGACTGGATGGGTGAGCTGGTTTCTGTGAGTAGAGAAGCAAGGCAGACAGGGGGCGCCACAGAGCCCTCCGGGCGGTGGATGAGCTTGGGAGGTTGTACCTGATGAGCTCCCATGAGCAGCCAAGCACTGGAAAATCAATATCGTTTTCCACTTTCTGTGCTGGGCGACTCATTTTCATTATGTCTCCAGCTTCCTCTGTGCTGCTGGGGACTGAGATGGTTCTCTGGCCATGGTCCCAGCCCTAATCTCTGTACAGGCTGACAAGCTTGGTGAACACATGGCTCTGGGATCCATGGTCCGTTCTCCACTGCCTCGGAACCTGGGGGCTGTCCCTGGGCCTGCCATCTTTAGCTACACCCCTGCACTACACATGACAGCCAACCCTAACTCATCACCCACATTTTTCAGATAGTGGGGTATATGACCATTGCAGCACTAACACTTTATCATGTTAACCCTTACAGATGAAAATCTCTCCCAAATGTTCTCAGATCTCCCCTGACATTAACAACAACAACAACAACAACAACGACAACAAACCTGTATCTTTCTCTCTTTTTATTAAAATAATAAATATCTGTTATATACAAAGTTTGGCAACTATAGGCCATTATGAGGAAAAATTATTTCATGCAGGAGTCATTAATGAAGAAGGAAATGCGGACAGGTGTGCAGGCATATGGGGTCTGGAAGGATTTGCGGGTACGCACCAAGGGGGGGGGTGTTTATCGCCCTTAAGCCTCATCTCCTCCGAGAAGGGAGGAGACTCCGATCCCTGGTGCTCAGAAGTGCATAGTCTACAGTGGGCAGAGGAGGCGTGTAGAGTGAACTTGCAAGTGTGCTTCTGCATAAGGAGACAGCCCCTCCCGGCCAGCCTCAGGGCCCTTCTCTAGCTCCTATTCAGCAGAGACTCAGGAGAGTAAACAAAGAGCTCTGAGCAAAATGCGCGTCCTGGCTCTTACTTTGAAGAGAGGTCCCACACTCTCAGCTAGTCTATTTCATCTTTCAGGAAGAATTCATAAAGTTTGGCCATTGAGTCCTCGTGCTCCGCTCAGAAGTTGATTTCCTAGCCTCCAAGCTCACCGACAGCTCCGAGCGCGCGGCTCGGGGCAGTAGGAAGCTCTGGACGGAGGCCCTGGAGGCTGGAGGCGCCCCGCACAGCCCACTGACCAGCTCCGAAGCCCCAGCCCCGCTGCCACCACAGCCTCAGAGTGCGTCCGTTCATCACACTGGCAAACATCACCAGGTTGTGGGCCATCTCGAGATGAGATCCTGTCTAGCGTTTCTTTAAGAAGGCACGGGAGGCATATGGTATTCACATTTCATTCCGTTCTTCTGGACAGCCCTCGCCCCAGTCATCCCTCACTCTGCTCTCCAGGCCCACACTCAACTATTTTGAAAGATGAGAGCAGAACGCCCTTGTGTTGTCTCCCTCGAGGGTTGATCTGGAAAGCACAGGGGGGCTGGTGTTCCCCTTGTCCCCTGCGCCCTTCCCCCTTTATTTAGCTCTTTCCCACCCGGCCTTGCTCCCCAGGAGGGTGGATTCCGGGGAGCCCGGAGCAGATCAGCCTCTGCAACAATGATTAATTGACCCTAGCAGTTTAAGAATGCGTATTTGCACACAGTTATGAAGTGTCACAATATGTCTCAAATGCAAGCGGCTTCCATTAGAAGCGGAACGGCAGAGCGGGAAGCGCAAACAATATTTCCTTAAAAGTTCATCGTAGGCAATGGGGTAGTTTGCGAAGCTAAACAAATCCAGGCAATAATGGAAATGTAGCATGAAATTACTTCTGTAAACAACAACCATTCATTATTTGAACATTTTTCATAAGCGAGCAGGCAGGGAGAGGGCAGGGGCTGTGGGTGGGAGGGGCGGGGGCTGCGGCAGGCAGGGCCCGTACACCCACTGGAGTTTCCGGGCGGAGCTTTCTCGGGGCTCCCAGTGCCCATCTGTCTTCCGAAAAATGCCGAGGCGAGGCTCCACTCTGCCCAGCGCCTGCCGTCAGGTTCCCTTTCTTCATTAAGCGGGATTGGCGCAGGCAGAGGGAATGTATGATTTAAGGAGGAAAGAGAGGCCCACTACTTAATGTTGATTTGGCGGAGTGTATAACCCCGGAGAGAAATGTAAATAGCAGCCTGCAATAACATGACAGCCCACTAATCATATTTACAAACGATATTAAATCTGTCCGCACGCAGGCCTGCCTGCGGATTGGCCCGGCCGTAATTGTCATTGTAACCAGCGCCGGCTTATGGGAGGATTTAACTGCAGTGATATAAGGTGAGTTGCGGGCTTATTATGACTTTATTATTACCCGGTTTATGTTTATTAAAACAATTTGTCATGCAGAGCAGGAACGGAGGAATGGGAGCATTAAATCGTGCCATACTCAACCTGGAGAGATGACTCCAGGGATGAATGGCAGCAGGCCCCGAGGCCCCGCTCGGAAGTCTCTGGAGCTGGGACCCAGAGACACCAGCCACCTGGAGCCCCAGCCCCGGGCCTGGCCGAGGAAGACGACTCTTACCAAAACCTCAGAGACGGCAACACACAGCCAGAGTCTTTTCTGTGGAGAAGTCAAGTCAAGACAGCCACAGGAAGGAAGGTGGCCAGAGTGATGGCTGTGCTCTTGCAGGAGCGACCACACGGGGCCACACTGAGGGCTCCCCTTGCTGGCAGGAACAGAGCCAAGCCTGCCAAGGCTGCACCGGGACAGCCGGCAGAGGCTCAGCACAAAAGGTCTTGGAAGAAGTTTAATAAAAGGTGCTTTATTTTCTCTGGGGGTCCTTATTGGTTATTATCAAATTTATTTCATCCCCAATCTTTGTTCTTTGGCAAGACAGAGAAAGGGGAGGGTAGAAGGGTCTGAGAGGAACAGGTCCCTGCGACTTGTAAATAACACTCCCTTTCCCCAATCCAATTACCCAAGGAAGAGAGGCACTGGGAGGTGGGAGGAACGAGGTAGCAGTTCCCCCGTGTAACTGGGGCTGAAGCCTGGTATGCAGACCTAAAAGTAACAGGCACCAGTTCTCGCTGCCAATCCCAGGAAGGACCCCACATGCTGGGGATGGACCCGTGTACATACTAGAGCTGGGGCTGTGACTGTCACAAAAGCTTCAGAAATGTGACCCTTGGTCAGAGTGACCTGAAGAGGAAGTTGCTGAACAGTGGCAAGGACAGTCCTCATGGATCAAGTAGCTGCCTTTTCAGGGTCTCCGCTGACCTTTATAGTGCCTCTGTGTGTATTAAAATGAGAAAAGGTTCCCCTTCCTCCAGGCAGGAGTGGGCATACAGAGCCCACGGTTTGTTAAGGCAAGCAAAGTCAGGATTCTAACTCTCATTTGCCCCATTAATCCTTGTGCAGTGAACAACCTACACAATTGTACATAATGGCCCTACCTACCCCCCTGCCAGCAGCCTTGTGGCCTAAAATGCCATTATTCAGCAACTCACTTTCTGCACAATGTCTCCAAAGCCATTCATGTCCTGGGCAGTCAAGCAGGAAGAGTCTGCAGAGGGGGTAACAGGCAGCAAGAAAGGATGTTCCCATCATCCCTGTCTTCCAGGATACCCACAGGTCTTGGGCCTTCTAGTAGGTGAGGGCAGGCAGAAGAGAAAAACTGTTCAGGCTCCCTTCCAGGCTCTGGAGCAGTGCTGCCATGGGATATGATACAAAGTGCTTCCAGCAAGGGGCTCTGGGACACAGTGGCTCCTTTCAGTCTCTATTCCCCAGGGGGTTGGGATACCTCCCAGGGGTACAGCACCAGGCAGCTGCCTCAAGGGCAGAGTGTCTCTGAAAGGGTTACCAAGTCCCTCTACTCCCTCTGTTCCTGTCTGGCCAAAAGAACCAGCTTGGAGATCCCATTAGGCATTAGGGTACTGGAGAGGACGTCTTCAACCAGAATTCAGCCTGCTTTCTAGGTGCCCTCTGGGCAGGTGGGCTCCCAGCCCCTGCTTACACACCTCCTGTGGTTGGGAGTTCGGTCCCTCCTGAGGTGGCCTCTCTGGCTTTCCCGGGACACTCCCCCATCTTCCACAGAGGACTCTGAAAATGAGGCTTAGCCCCTGGCTCCCCTGCTCCTGCTCTTCTTCTGACTTTGTAGTACCCCTGCTGCAGGACTTCTGGGCCCCTCCCCATTGGAGTCCTGCCTCCTGGTGCTCTTCTCCAGAGACCCTGTTGGAGCGTGTGTCTTGGTGAACTGTTCCCCCAGCTTGTCCTCTCCCATCCGTGCAGCCCAGAAGGAAGCTGCGCTGGGCCCTTCCCCCAAGGCCTGGCTCTGGGGGAGCTCAGAGGATGCCTGCTAATTGTGGACCCAACTCCCCAGGCCTGGGGATGCCTGTGGGCCTTAGGTTCCCTTTGTCTCACTTAAGAAAGGAGTCACCAAGCTGTGGCTCTGAGGAGGAACAATAAGCCTTTATTGCGGCTGCCCTTCTCCATAAATGCTCAACCCTCTGGCCAGTGGGAGAGGCTGAGCTGGCAAATTAAAAGTCTCTAAACTTTCTTTATGTCTCCTTGGACACTCCAGCGACAGTATCACTGACTAGGCTGGCCTGGCTCAGAGACAAAGAGGCAGGATGGGGTTAAGGAAGATCGGCTGGTGTGGTCCCTTCCTGGCCTATGGATGAAGGTGGGGGGGGGCGCGGATCTAGGCGTGGAGGACTCTGAGGCCCCAGAGGGCCTCTTGGGGCAGGACCCTGCTTCCTGGCCGTCTTCACTGCTATGGGTGAGAGACAATGATGGGGCTGGGTGGGCTGGCTCTGCCACAGGGGAGGCCCCTGACAGCTCCCACAAAAACTTTGGCTCAGAGCTCTGACACATGTTGAAGAGGGAGACAGGGACAGTCCCTGTTGATACCTGTAGTCCCCACATTATTCACTTTCCTCTCTCTCTAATTGCCAGAGTTTCCTCCTATGTGTCAGCATGGTGCTGGGTCATGCCATCTTTCTGGTTAGAGCTGAGTCATAAGCACCCTGCGGGAGCCCCACCGGGCCAACCAATCCATTCTCCTGCAAACATGTGCCAAGATTGCAGAAAAGAGATTACCTTTATGGGACTGTACTGACTGGGAGGAGGCACCAAGGAACCTTCTGGAATACCGGACATCTAGACCTTGAGCTGGGTGATAGTTACATGGGTGTACACATGTGTACAAAAATCACGGAGTCACACCCTTTGCTGCATGTACATGTAAAATGGTAGTGATAACAGATATAGGCTCACCCTTTAAGGGCCTCTGTTTTTGAAACTTTTTTTTTTGAAGTATTGCGACTCACCACATAAGGGCCTCAGTTTGGAGCCCAGCTCTACCACTGCCCAGCCAGATGGCCAAGGGGGCACCTTGGGCCATGTGTGAGGGTCAGTCTGTTGATCTGTGGATGGAGAGACAATCACCTGCCTCATTCTCACCGGCCTTTGAGCTCCATGAGAATAGGGGCTATAGAGAATGTTCTCCACAGAGAACAGGAACTCCACTCTCTGCCTCCCTGGGCTCTACTCAAGGTCCGGTTTAAGAAACAGATAATATGGGGCGCCTGGGTGGCTCAGTCGTTGAGTGTCTGTCTTCGGCTCGGGTCATGGTCCCAGGGTCCTGGGATCGAGCCCCACATTGGGCTCCTTGCTCAGCGGGAAGCCTGATTCTCCCTCTCCAGCTCCCCTGTGCTTGTGTTCCCTCTCTCACTATCTCTCTGTCATAAATAAATTAAAAAAAAAAAAAAAGAAAAAAGAAACAGATAATATAGTAAGACCCTCCCCCAGGCATAGGCAACAGCTGTTGGTCTGAGGGAAGCCATAGCTTCTTACCTTGTTTGACCAGCTTCCCAGTTATAATATGGCTTTTGGTGAGTCCCCACATGCCTCTGGCTGTTCTTCCATAAGGGGCTTGGGGTTGCCTCACTCTCCCCTGGAAAGAAGGACTAGAACTGGGGTGCTGAGGCAAAGATGGGGTTCTGTACCCTGGACATTAGGAAGGGGAGTCCTTGGAGGTGTTGGGACACCTGGGTTTGGCTTGGAGAGGGGCGAGAATGGGGTTTGCTCTCTTGGGCAATGAGGGGAGGGTTGATAAGCTCTGCTGAGGGAAGGCCCAGCAATGAGGCCCTGACTCCGACCGGCTCTCTGGGAGAGAAGGGGACCTGGAGTCTCTGTCAGGGATAGTGGGGAAGTGACCCTGACCCTGCCTACTGGGTTACCCCATCTGCCCTGGGCTCCTACCAGGCTGGATGTTCCAAGATGTTTTTTGGAGGAAGGGTTCCTTCTCTCCAGCCCGCTATCTGAGCTATCTGATCGTCTGCAAGGCTAGTTCTTGGCAATTTCTTGCTCTGTTTCTTTAATCCCTGATTCTTCTCAAGCGCAGAGGGAATAGGAAAAAGCTGAAGGCCTGATGGTGGGGGAAGTGGGGGGAGGGGTGAAAAGAGCTGAAGGAAGTGGCTCCAGCCCTAGGCATCCTGCTTCCAGACAGGGTGGGGATAGCAAAGGCCCCTGAGGGTCCCAGGCCAGGGCAGAGGCTGCCTCCTCCTCGACCTCTCCAGACTGGCAGGGACAGTGTGCGTGACCTGCAGGCTGAGATTCCTGGACCACGGTCATTTTTATAAGTGAAGACCAGAGGCCTGGGGTGCGTGGCACCAAAGGCAAAAGCCAGACCATGGGGAAGGAGACAGAGTCAACTCACTGCAGCTCAGCAAACTCCCAGACACAGAGCTGGGACTCAGGTAAGACTCGGCTCGTGGCTCAGACACAGTCTCTGCCAGTGTTGAGGGCCCCTGGGCCCCAGCATGGCAGCTTTCCCACTGGAGGCTGCCGGGGTGGGGCCAGAGCAGGAGGCTGTTCAGCTGGCCTGTGCTCCCCTCTGCGGCTTACCCCACCACCCACTCTGGCCTCAGAAGCCCTCCAGCTTCTAGGGAAGGCTGGGAGAGGCTCTGATGCTGGGAGAGGCTCTGATGCGGGGCAGGGTGTGCAGAATGGAGTCCGTGTGGGGTCGGCCACTTCTTAGAGGAAAAAACCTATTGAGAAGCTCAAATCACGGCAGTAATTAGCCATTTATTTTGCAAAAGTCCAAATTAAATGGAAATTTGGTGCTAATGAAAATGTTTCATTTTCCCCTTTTATTAAATCTAGCTGTGCCTTCCAAGAGTTTGGGAATAGCCAGCCCCCGATGGCTTTCTCCCACCCAGTTCATATTCTCCGATTGTAGAGCTGCGGAGACAGAACACACTCCCAGGGCCTCCAGTTACTGGCTCAATTGAAAAATGTCCTTCATAAGGTAGCAGGCTTAACCCACCCCCAGCCACCCACTCGTCCAGCCCCCCTACCCCCCGCCGAGGCCTCTGGCTTGCCATACCACCAGCTGGGCTGTGAAGGCACTGCCCCACTTCCCCTGCCCGCCCCCCCCACTGGGGGAACCCAGGCCCAAGGAGGAGGGGCGGGTGTGCTCCTTAAAGCTGGGCTTCCGGCCTACTCCCTCTAGACCCTCCGGGGCCCAGGAAAATCTGAGCTCGGCACCTTCTCCCGAGATCCTTGTGGCTGTACCCCTCTAGGCTGCCTGCCTCCTGACAACAGTTCTAGAAAGGGCTCAGAGGCCTAAGATTCTGATCGGACCTGCACTTTGATCCCCCACTTACCAATGAGAGGCCTCCGGCAACTTGATTTGCCTGTCTGGGCTTTGGTTTCCTTGCCTGTAAATTGGGGGTACTGCTAATGTCTGCCTTGTAGAATGTTGTGAGTGTGAATAGAGAAAAGGCATTGCCCAGCAATGCCTGAAGGAGGGTTGGGGAGGGGAGCACAAATGCTGGGGCCTGGTCCTTCCTGGAAGCATTCTCTCTAGCTAGGGTTAGGACACAGGTTCGATCGCTATCCCCCAGCTCCCCCCGCCAGGATTCCCTCTAGAAGGTTTGGCTGGGGTGACCAACACCAGGCAAGGTATCAGGGATGGAGGAACCCACTCTGATCCTGACCAGCAGGAAGCCTGGGCTTGGGAGCCTGGCTGTCAGGACAGGGAGGTCAGAGGGTGAGTGCAATGGGTGGGAGAGTCATCTCACACAGACAGACAAAACGACAGGAACACACCACACCCGCTTAGCCCCAGCCCTTCTCAATGGGACTGTCAGGGACATGTCAGAGGGTCCCAAGGACACCTACAGCTGGAAGCACAGGCCATGCTTAAATCCACATTTCAAAGAACTCCTGATTAGTCTCCCCATAAAGGTTTGTCGGAAGCCGAAGAGATGGGCAGACCAACAACCATCGTAGCATAAGGCGCCCATCCATCTCAGGCTCCCCACCTTGGTGATGAGCACCCCAACACACACCTGATACCCAGATGAGAAACACGGCTGTCACCTTGACTCCTCTTTCTTCCTTACCTTCCTAGGCTTTATTACCCCATTCTGTTGTCTCCACTTGTTCATCAGCCCCCCACCTGACCGTCCCCACTCCCTGCCCCACACAGCTGCCCCCCCCCCCCCACCTTTCACACTCCTCACCGGAATTATAGTAACAATCCTCTAGCAATCCTCATTCTGCAGTCCCCCCTCCCTCAGGCCTCAGAGGGAGCCTCCTAGAGTGAGTTTTGAACCCTTTACCCTCTGCTTCAAGTACTGTAAAGCCCCCATTCTGTTCAGGATAAAATAAAACTTGGTAGTTCACAAGTTTGGCACCTCCCCGCCCCGCCTCTAGCCTCTTTCTGGCCCCGCCCCCTTCATCATACCCTCCTCTCCTACCCAACAGCTAGCAGTTTCTCAAATGCAAATTAGCCTCTAGTAGTTGGAGTGGATTTTTTTTTCCTCCCTTTGGATTTCTTCTCATTCTGAGAATAGAATCCTTCTCTCCTCTGAGGTAACAGTTCTCTGTGGTTTGAATGAAGATGGTTGGTGACCTAGGTCTGTGATCTAAGATAATAATACCCCATCGTTTTAGGCTCGGTGGTTAATGCAGGAATGTGAATATCCCCCAAACAGGGTCCATAAAGAGTCTTCTCTGGGAATCTTGGCTGGAACTTATGCAAGAGACCACCTCCTAATGATTTTGCTAAGCTGAAAGGAAGTGAGTCTAGGGCTCTTGAGAACCATCTGATTCACTACATAGAGAAAGCCTATCTGAGAGATGTAGAGAGAGGTTGCACCTGAAAATCTATTAAGTTCCTGGATGCAGCCATGCCTGAACACACTCACCTGGTTTTCAATTATGTAAATTTAAGCCTTGTGTGTATGCTCAGTTTGAATCTCAACTAAGACAATGGCTGAATGGCTTCATACTTTGTGTTTAAACTGTCAGCAAGTCTCACCTCCCTTATCATACTGGAAAACAAGACTCATCTCAAATGTCAACTTCTCTAAGAAGTTTATTTTCCCCAGTCTGATTCTGATGATATTCCTTCTTTGTGCTCCCATAGTTCACACTGTGTCACGATGACCCATCACCCAACACATGTGGTCATTTCAATGACAGGATCCATTCACCTCTATATTTCCTTTGCCCAGCATATATTAGATACAAGGCAGACATGCAGGTAGATACTAGGCAGAATATAGATTTCATTGATATAAAATAAAGAGCAAAAAACCAATATTTTTTAGGGATGTACATATAAGTAACAAAATAGTAAGAAAAAACAAGAAAATTATTTTCCTAGAAGTCAGGATGGCACTTATCTCTGGGGGGCAGAAAGAATGCAGATGGACAGGGGCACAAAGATTTCTGAGATTCTGGAACTACACTGTAAATCTGAGCAATGGTACATAGATGTTTACTTTATTGTATTTCATTACAATCTGTATATCATATGTATCCTTTTTGATATGTATAGTATAGTTCACTACAACAAAAAACGTGAGTGAGATATTTTTGGACCTAACTTTTTTATTGTCTTAAAATTTTATTGAACTGGAGTCACAGAACATGTGCCATTAATTATATCAGATTTTTAGTATCTGTGAAGATGTCCTTTGTGGCCTATTATACAGTTTACTTTGTTAATGTTCCATGTATACTTAAAAATAAATTGTACTCTTTATTGAATAGAGAGTTTTATATATGTACAGTAAGCAAGGGTTAATTGTGCAGTGTGTGTTCTTACTAATCTTTTGTCTGTTCCTTCAGTTTCTGAAAGAGCAGTGTTAAAATTTCCCATCTTGGGGGTGCCCAGGTGGCTCAGTGGGTTAAGCCTCTGCCTTCAACTCAGGTCATGATCTCAGGGTCCTGGGCTCTCTGCTCAGCAGGGAGCCTGCTTCCCCCTCCCTCTGCCTGCCTCCCTGCCTACTTGTGATCTCTCTCTGTCAAATAAATAAATAAAATCTTTAAAAAAAAAAATTCCCATCATGATTGTAGGTTTATCAGTTTCTCTCGCATTTTACTTTATAATTTTGCTTAATATAATGTTAACCCTTCCCTCATAACTCTGTCATTTTAAGAGTTATGTCATTAAAAACAGGTTTAGCGTCACTCTAGATTCCTATTGAAGTGTTTCTCTTGTTAGTAAATATTCACCTTTTTAAAATCTCGGGGTGCCTGGGTGGCTCAGTTGGTCAAGCATCTGCCTTTGGCTCAGGTCATGATCTGCTTCTCCCTCTCCTTCTGCTGCTCCCTCTGCTTGTGCTTTCTTGGTCCCCCTCTCTCTCTCAAATAAATAAAAGCTTAAAGATTAAAATAAAATCTCAAACAAATTTTTGCCTTAAAATCTCTTCCTCTTACTATTACAATATAATATATATTATGTCATATATATAATATAGAATTACAGTATAACATTATAATATTACTATAGCTCCTTTATTTTAGTTAGTATTTATATGTTCTACTATCCTTTTACTATCAAACTTTCTGCATGGTTATGTTTTAGTTGTTATACCTCTTATAAATAACTTACACCTGGAATTTAAAAATCTCAGAACATCTTGGAATAAGTGGGCTTAATCCATTTAAATGAATTGTGATTACTGGTTAACTTGGTCTTTTTTTTTTTTTAATTTATTTTTATTTATTTGTCAGAGGGAGAGAGAGAGAGAGAACACAGGCAGACAGAGTGGCCAGCAGAGGCAGAGGGAGAAGCAGGCTCCCCGGTGAGCAAGGAGCCCGATGTGGGACTCGATCCTGGGACACTGGGATCATGACCTGAGCTGAAGGCAGCTGCTTAACCAACTGAGCCACCCAGGCGTCCCTAACTTGGTCTTTTTTTATACCATCTTGTAAAAATTTTACTTTTTTTGTTATTGTTGTTGTTTCTTTTCCTTTCCAGCTTTCAGTTCGAATTACTGAGTTCATTTACTTTTTTTTTCCCTCCTCTCTAGTGGTTTAGATGTTATACTTCTTTTAAAAAGTCTAAATGTAATTAATATCTTTATTTGCCTCCTACAATACAAAGATCTTTAAACATTTTAACTCTCATTCCTGCTCCTATCTTCTTGTTATCATTATAAAGTACTTTAATTCTACCCTGTTTTTAACTCCTCCCAAAGCTTAGTCTTTATTTTTTGTAGGCAATGCTGGTTGAGGTGAACCAAACATGTTTTCTAATGTATTCATTCATCATTTCTACCTTTTGGTCTTAATTTCCTTCTAAGGCACAATCTCTCCTTGTTAGTTCAGAGAAGATTGTGAGTACAAACTTTCTCTGACTTTTTCTGGTGTGTTTGATTTTGTCTTGACTCAGAGTGAACTCTACATGGAAGAACATTTTTCTTTTTGTCCTTTGAAGATGTTCTTCCATTGTCTTCTGGAATCAATCTGGCCACTGAGAAATCTGCTATGAATCCAACCGTTGTTCTTGTCCAGAGATTCTGCTGTCTCCAGTTCTCTAGTTGCTTTTCTCTTTTAATTAATGTTTTACAGTTTCCTGATAATGCACCCAGGGGTAGATGTTATTTGTAGGTGTTATTTGTCCTTCTTGGGACATAGGGGTTTAATCAGTTTAAGGATTCGTCTCTTCCTTTTAAAAAATTATTTTTATTTTTATTTATTAAAGAGAGGAGACAACAGAGAGAATGAGAGAGAGCCCAAGTAGGGGGGAGAAGCAGACTTCCTGTGGAGCAGGGAGCCTGATACACGACTCCATCCCAGGACCCTGGGATCATGACCTGAGCCAAAGGCAGATGCTTAATAGACTGAGCCACCCAGATGCCCTGAGGACTCATCTCTTTCTTCAGCTATGAAAAATTCTTAGATATTTTGTCTTCTAGTATGCCCTCCACCGTTCTTTCTTCTGTCTTCTCTGGGAACTATCAGGAATCTTCTAATGATCTTATTTGTCCTGCTTCTCCCTCATGGTGCCTCATTTCCTCACATAGTTGGTAACTTTTCTGTGTTTATCTCTAGCGGGGGTTTTGTTTCTATTGGAATCTCTTGTGCTGTGGTTTGTCAGAATATTCCTTCTAAGCAGTTTAGTGGTTCCTGTTGCTGGTTCCCCAGACCCATTTTATTCTCTTAGCTTGTGGATCCTATGCCCCACAGGTCGTATGCCCTGGGGACCTCACACCTGCTTCTGTTTCATTCCCAAGTCTTTATCTCCTGGGCTCTTTCCCTCTCTCATCCACTGCCCCAGGCACACAATATGCTCTCTTGTTGCTTCCTCTGCTTGTGAGTTCAGTTTTTCTACTTCCATTTTCATATAGATGGCAGCATTTCAGTGCTTCCAGCCATTTACAAGGGACTTAGTTCCAGCTCTGTGCTTTTCATGGGCAAGAGGCTAAATCTCCTGTCCCTGCTTGGGTGTTAAAACCCTACGACCACCACCTTGGGACACTACAGCATCACTTCCTGCTTACCATCCTAGCAATAAATACATTCCTCCTCATCCTGGAGATCTAACTTTTTTCCTTTCTTTTCTTTCCTTTCCTTTCCTTTTTTCTTTTCTTTTTCTATCTTTTTCATGTGAGGCCATATAAAGCATCCCTATCCATTTAGCAATCTTTGTTTAGAAGTTGAGTTTAAACTTTTTTAAAATAAACATATTATGGGTACATTATTAATTTTTACAGTCAACACTTAATTTAATTTACCACTATACATTTATTGTTTCCTGTGCTCATCCATGGTTTCCTGCATCCCATTTGCTTTTGCTTTGTGTCCACTTTTCTCCTTATCCAGGGGACATCTTTATTTCAGTGAGGAGCTATAGGGACTATTAGCTTAGTCTTTGCATGTCTATAAGAAGTTTTATTTTTGCTGGGGCACTTGGGGTGGCTCAGTCAGCTAAGTGTCCAACTCTTGATTTCGACTCAGGTCATGATCTCAGGGTTGTGAGATCAAGTCCCATGTTGGGCTCTGCACTGGGCATGGAGCCTGCTTAAGATTCTTTCTCTCTCTGTCCCTCCCCCTCTAAAAAAAAGGGTTTTATTTTCCCTGCACTTTTGGGTAGTAGATTAGCGGGGCATAAATTTCTAGATTGATTTTCATTTTTCCTCAGCACGTTGAAGATATTACTTCATTTTCCTTTGGCATGTACTGTTGTTGAAGAGGTTCCTGCTTTGGTCTAGTTTGATTTTTATCATGATCTGTTTCTACTTTCTGGTAGCTTTTAAGTGATCTCTTGACCCTCGACGTTCTGAAGTTACACTACGATGTATCTGGATGTGGATCTATTTTTATTTTTCCAATTCGGTGCAATGAGTGGGTTTTTAAATCTGAAAACTCACATCTTTCTTCAATTTTAGAAAATTCTTAACAGTTGTCCTTAAATATTGCTTTACTACAATTACTTTCATTTTCTTCTTGTGTAGCTTTTATTAGACACATGTTGGAGCTCTTCAATCTAACTTCCTGTTTCTCCATTGCCATATATATATAGATATCTATATATCTATATATAGATATATAGATATATGATGCATTTTGGATGAATTTCTCTAATTCTACCTTCTAGCTCAATTCTCTGGCTCTCTCTTTAACTGTGCCCAGTCTGGGGTTTATTTCATCTATTGAACATTTAATTTCAATGACTCAATCTTTTGCTTCCCAGATTTTTAATTGGTTCATTTTCATATCCACTTGTCATTTGTGCCTGTTTTTATTTTACATATACACTTTTGTTTTCTTTTATTAGGATTTATCTATTTGAACTTCCAAATGTACTTATTTGAAGGTCTTGGACAGATACTTCTGTCATATGAATTTGATCTAGAGTGAATTTCTGTTCAGATTGTGGATCTTCTTTTCTGGCAAGAAATCCCTTCATATATCTTGGAATATTGATTTGTAGGTTCATTTTAAGTGGGGATTTCTTTCTTTCCCTTTCTCCTCCTCCTCCTTTCTCCCTCTCTGCTTTTACCCATTCTTATCCAAAACCAGCACTTATAATAGTTTGCTGTTCCTTTCCCATGGGTGTAGTGGCAGGTCTGAAACATAGTCACAGAGCCAGCCAGTCAGCTGGCCTTCATTCCTGACCACAGAGCTGCATCCCACCCCTAAAGGACCACTTGTGTCCCCTTTAACTCACAAGGGTTGAGTTGTTACCTGCATTGCTTGATGCCAGACCCAGCACACAGCAAATTTATGGCTTTGGTTCCATTTACAGTTTTAGATTTCTATTCCATTTCTGGTCTTAGGAGATGTTAATCTTATTTTTAAAACTGCCGATGAATTTTTGGGCTTCTTTATAGTCATTGCTCCTTGTAGAGGCCATATTAGGCAATCAAAGGGTGAACCTATTTCATTCTGAAGTTGACAACTCCTCCATCTCAATTCAGAAAATCTGGATAGAGAGCAATGGGTCCAGCTTGTGTCACAGGGTCCAGGATGTGCAATGCAATGACCATTCCCTTTGTATTACATGTTTACCTAGCGGAGGAGGTGGTACCTGGACTGAGAGCCTCATCGTGGCCATACAGGGCAGAAAGAGGTGTTCCCAAAACAAAAAGGGGGGAAAAAACCCCACTTCTCCAAAGGTGGGAGATGAGATCATGTGCTGAGCAGAACACAGTCATGGGTACTGCAATCCACACTGGGAGCCCTCCTCAGGGCCCGGAGTACCTGGAAAGCTTAGACCTACTTTGTATTTCCATCCCACCTCTCCAAATGCCCAGCAGAGGGCTGAGTGCAAGGCAGGACCTCAGCTAGGCTGACAGGAGAACACGTGAGTGCAGCACAAGAGAGAACCAACCTGGGATGACCTGCTTTCCCCCAAGCTCTTCTCCATGGACCGCAGAGGCTGAGAAGCAGGGCAGCAGGCTTGGTATATGTAGGGAGTTCCTTCCATTGAGACTTTTGCTTTACTTTTCCTCAACCCCCAGCAGTACATAAGTGGGCAAAGAGGCCCATGGCTCCAAAATTACAAGAAGAGGAGCCTGGTGCTGAGCTGACACTCAGATGCCATCTTGCCCTCGTAGGGGGAACAATCGTTTGTTTGAGCCCTACTCTGGGTAACCAGCCTGGAGCCATGGGATGTTGGGAAGGTGGTCATCCCACCAGGGGTTCCGGCAGGAGGACAAGTGGGCCATGGGCCTTGGCTAGCCAGGGCGCAGACCCCAGCCTCCCATATCAGAGCTCCCAGGCTGGGGTGGCGGCAAGGTTAGGTGGAGATGGGGGCAGGGCTGCTGGGTCATCTTCTACCCCACACCCCCAGGCTCCCATTTCCAGGCTGGCTCAGCATTGCCACTACTGCAGTCACAGTTAATGGCATCTTTCATTTCATTTAGAGCTTGATTTGTTTACAAACTAATAAATATGATTTATAAAATGTGCCCGTGGTTTGCTAATTACTGCACATATGGCGTTTTCATTTTGTAAAACTGGCATTTGCATTCTTTGTAGATTATGACTTTGTGTCCCCAGTGCTAATTAGTCTGATTAGGCAGATAACTTTCCCGTTACTAGGCTGAGAGGCCGAAGGCTGCGGCACTGGGGCGATGGGGTTGGGGCGGTGGCCGGCCTTGTAGGGAGGAAGCAGGGAGGTCCCAAGACTTTGTCGAGGACCCCAGAATGTCAAGCAGCCCATGTTGTGTCCTTCTCCAAATCCAATTAAGCACAGTGCATTAGCACAAATTTCTTAATCAGGCCTAATCTTCCCACTGAATGTACAATTTCTGAATTGTCGCAGAGCTGGGTCAGCCTGCAGGGAATGGGGAGGCTGGCAGGGTGCCTCTAGCAGGACAGTGAAGGGACTGCTGCCAGACTCTTCCCCATGGCCAGTGAGAAGGACATAGTGCCAGGCTTGCTGACAACCAAGACCTTGGGTGACCAAAGGAGATCCCAGGCCACTGAGTCAACTCACAAACCTCAGGTGGGTCCTCCAAGTGGTCTAGTCCACAGGGTACATCCTCAGACCCCAGGAAGACCTTGGAGATAAAGCTTCTGTGTCCACCTGGAGAAGTAGGTAGAAGGCTGAAGAGCAGGCATGATCACGGCTCTGGGAGAAGGTCCCAGCTGAGGGAATGGGCTGAGGGTCAGGAGCAAAGGCAGCCCTATCTGAGGCGGAGGGCTCCTCCGAGTCTCTGGGATGTGTAATCCTTGAGGTTCTTATAAAATAAAGAGGGGAAGAGCAAGCCCATAACAAATAATGGACATTGGATGTCTCGCCAGCCTTGGTGAGCTTGGGCTGGCAACCGATTTAATTTGTGTTAGAAACGTACAAAAATGTGCATCACTTGCATCCTGGGAGTCCTAGAGGGATCAGTACCTGCTTCATTACGCCCAAGAGAGGGTGAGCTGTGGCACACACCTTTGCAGCACTTGTGGCAGAGTTAGCCATATTTTAAACAGTGCTTAGAGAAGGGCCTCCCGTCGGTGAAGGCGCCAGGGAGAAGTTGCAATGGATGTCCGTGGAATCAGGGTCTGCGGGTTCCAGGGAGGCTGCGCAGAGGCTTCACGGAGGCCCTGTGGGTGCTCAACAGAGGCAGTCCTGGGCGCCAGCCCCCAACTCTCTCCCCTGGCCACCCCCCACCAGACATTTGGAAAGAACTTAGTCATACATAGTCTAACCTCCTTCCCCATGGTGGGAAGTCCCCCAGACCCAAAAAGAGGGGAGCTGGGGTCCCAGAATCACTTTCCTCATGGAGTCAGGAACCTGGCAGGAGCCTCAGACCTATACCAGAAGTCTGGGAAGTTCTAAGGGGGAGAGTTCTGACCTTGAAAGATCTGGTCCTGGTTGACCTTGGAAAGGTCCCTTCCCTCCCCCCTGTCCAAGCTTCCATTTTCTTCTTTCAACAGTAGGGATCAAATAGTCATCACATTCCTCCCTCAACATTACGATGATTCAAAGAAGTAATTGTAACAGGAAGGGACCGGTGTGTGCGTGTGTGCATGCATATGTGTGTTTGTGTGTGTGTGTGTGTGTGTGTATGTGTGAATGTGTGTATGCATGTGTGGGGGAGGGAAGCGAGTGCAGGTGAGCCAGGCGAGGCCAGCGCTGTGGCCTCCAGGAGAGTGGTGCTTTGCTCAGTGGTCAGGTTTGCTTAGGACTCAAGACTCTGAGGGGTGGGCCCGAGCCCCCTCCTGCTCTCCTACTTTGACGTGAGGGAGGCACTCTAAGAGGATTGCTTTGTCCCATCCATTTGAATTTCATAACCAGCATCCTGGTGTAGGGATATGATTCTTTCCCTTTCTTCAAAAATCTTAATGCATTCTGCTTTAAAATTTTTTTGAAGTAATAAAGGGATTTTCACCGGCAACAAATGAGTCTCTGGACAGACTTAATCTGAGGCCAAAAGCCAGAGACAGGGATTTACCTCCCATAACGGCTCCTTTCAAGTGAGACAAAGCGGAAGCCTGACTTCCACTCCTGAAGGGTATCCACAGAGAGGCAGGCAGGGGCGCCCCAGAAACCCCTGCTCCAGGCCTAGAAGCCCTGGTTATAAGCAAACCCAGGCTGGCAGCTCCACAAACTCCACTTTAACCAACTGCAGGGTATGTATGACCTTGGCCACAGACAGACTGTATTGGTCTGCCTCGGGGGTCTATACCGTGTGCCCCAATTGGTCCTGCTCCTGGCTACATGGCCACAGTCAAAGTCAGGGAGGGACACTGAGGCAGAAAGCCACGACGTGGGCACTGAGGCTGAAGAGTCCCTGGGGAATGAGCATCCCCTATCCCATTCTCTTCCAGAATGCCAGTCAGCTCTGTGCCGTGGTCAGGAAGAAGGCAATGCCATCTTGATGCTGGTGAGCACAGGAGGTGGGGCTGGCCTGGGAGTTGGTGATGAGCCTAGTGGACACAGTGAGTTGGAGGCACTACGGGACCCCCAAGGGGAGGGGTCCGCGTGGGTATGTGTGTGGTTCTGCAGCCTGAAAGAATGCCCATGTAGACATCTGGGCCCCCATGGAGCTGAGTGATTGTGTTTCTGTGTGTGCACATGAAGCTAAACCCTCATACACTGGGCTTAGGAATCCCACTTGGCAGCCCCGGGATAAAAAGGCATGATGTGGGCCAATAAGCAAATGATACGCCCCAAATTTCTAGGTGAAACCCTGATCTGGAAGGAAAAAGGGAGAAAGAAATGATGGCACCTCTTTCATGAAGTGGGGCCACAGTGGCCTCTTGACTGCCATGTGGGTCATGGGCACGTGCTCCCCTGAGGTTAGTTCAGAGCTCCTGCCATGGGAGGTTAAGAAGGTGCCCTGAGGGTATCTTCCGCATCTCAGGTCACCTCTCTGCTTCTGGGACAGCTATTATATTGTGGGAAGAGGACTCACTAGGTCGGACCTGGGTGTTGTTTCTAAGAGCACTCTTACAGGCTGTGTGACCTTGAGCAAGTCACTTAACTTCTCTGAGCATCAATTTCCCCATCTATAAGATAGGGATAATGTTACCTGCCTGTCTATTGCTAGGAATGATACAAATCAATGACAGTGAAAGTCCTTTAAAGCTGTGAAACCCTGTATACATATATTTGAGGCGTTATTAATATGTTCTTCTGCCTCCCGAGCTGGCCTTCCCCGAGGAGATGATGCAATGTTTTTGAACATGGAGCAAATTCCTAAACTGTGCCCTCCCCCTCTCCAGTATTTCTGCCTTGGATTGTCAAAAATGGTAATCTTCTCTCAGGCCTGAAATTATGAGCCTGCTTTATTGGTCAAAGGCCATAATAATTTGAGCTCTTATTTTATAAACTCATTTCTGCACAGTGATATCCTGATAGGAGCAGGAATAATAAATCACAAACATGTCCCCCAAGATTGCATTGTAAATGTCAAACTAGACAGGAAATTGTAATTAAAGAAAGGAAATTGCTACAAAGAAGCACTTGATTTTAAAATGAGCCAAGCATAGAATTTTCTAAGCATTTAATTATAGTCCAATTTCAACTGACTTGGCTTTTGCAGTCATATTTCTTATTATAAGTCTTCTACATAATAACCCAATCTCCCTGCTCACATAGGTCCGGCCCGTCGGAGAGTAAGGACACTGCGTAAGTACAGGGATTAGGAACTTTATAGGGATGGTAATCACGGCGGAGGCTGGCATGATGGACACAGGTGTCAGATTTTAAATCAACCACAGCTGAATTTCCAGCCAACAGGGGAGCCACCCAACACCTGTGAGGAAGCAGATTTGGCCGGACTTCAGCTCTGTGAGAGATCCATCCAGGGCCTCGCTCCTGTCAGGAGAAGGGAGGCCCAGACTGCCACGTTCTGTTTCTCACCCCCTCGGACCTGCCTGGGAACAGCCCCTACACCACCCTCCCGCCTGTGGGTCCCACTTTCCCAGGCTGCCCCTGTGACTGGGCGGGGGCAACATCCCATCTCCGGCCTGGGCACTGGGGGCTTTGTTTCCATACTCAACCAGATGTCCAGCGTCCTGAGGCACGAAAGGTGGGAGAGCAGAATGGCTGAGAATGTAGAACAAGCCTGGCTTCAAATCCCAATTCTGCCACTTATCATGAGTTGGGCTAAGTCACATAACTTCTCTAGCCTCAGTCTGCTCGTTTATAAAATGGGCATAGTGATAGTCTCCATCTTGTCTGGTACACGGTTAACAATCAAATATGCAAGTGATTATAAGGGTCATTACGGCCCGAGTCTGTGTTGTGCCAAAGAGGAAGATGGGGAAATGGATGGGTTATCTTGATTAATGCGGGCAGCCCAACTAGATGGGGCTGAGCCAAGGCAATTAGTGGTGGATGTGGGAAGTGGGGGTGGTGAGCAATGACCAGGGGCACTATGTTGCCACCCGACATAGTAAGGAGGACTGATCAAACCACATCAAGAAGACTTTGCTGACCCAGAGATGATCCCCAAAGTAGCCTGCCACAGGATCTTCTTGTGTCTCCCTAAGTTCACAGGGCCCAGGAATTGGTTCACTGCTGGCTCAAGTCCTGGTCCATGAGGGCTGCTGCTCCCAGCTGGAATTCCCCAGGCCCCACTGTAGTCTTAGCTTCTCCCACAGAAGGGACAGGAAGATTCAGAACCAGGAGATCCTTCTTTCTGAAGTCTTTCTCTCTCTTCAGACAATTGAGCTAGGTTGTGGGCAGCAGGGTTCGTGAAATCTAACAGTGGGAGAACAGAGCAAGGCCCCCAAACACAATGACTGCTGTCTCCATGAAAATGTCCCCCAAAGAGGTATTGAGAATGGGGGTCCCACAGGTCCGCTAGTTTGGTTGTGTGATTTTGCATTGCACAAGCTCCAGGGAGTGCTATTTACCTAGACCACAATATGAACGCCCCCTCTTCAAATTGTGCAGTGTACAACCTCTATATCCGAACATGATGACCCTAGTCTCTGGGCTCTCAGATGGGGCTAGATGTGGGTCAGATTAAAGAGAGGTGCAGAGCAGTTTGAAGATGAGGACTTGAAATGGAGCGAAGAGCTGAAGGTCCTAGAATGGGAGCCGAAACCAGAGGAGTCAAGTCCGAGAGAACTGCGGAGGCCTGTCTGCAGGGAAGGCCAGGCTGATGAATCCTCTCCTCTGGGTACCTCTGCTCCATGTGGTTTGCCTCATCCCAATCTCCCAGGTGGCAGGGGAGCATGGCATCTGATAGAAAGTGCTGAGTCGGACACCAGTCTGCCCTCCAGCAGAGAATCTCATCCCTACTTGTAATGAGTCAAATGCAGGATCACTCACACATGGGGCAGTGTGTGTGGTCAGTGACACAGGAGCAACTTTCAGGGCTGTGACCCTCAAGGGGGACTGCCTCTAGCTGTGAGAACTAGCTTCCCTGCAGGAGGGCACTGGAGATGGCCGTAGAGACAGCACACTGGAGTTTTGTAGGCGCCTATGGGTAAACCCTTTCTGAGGAGACAACCTGAGCAAAGGTGCAGAGGTGTGAACACACTTTCATTTGCTCAAAAAGATATTACTTCATCTATCACGTGGCAGGTCCTATTCTGGGCACTAGATGTATGCCAAGGAACAAGACAGACAAAAATCCTTGCCTTCATGATGTTTCCATTCCAGTGGAAGAGAAGAATAATAAATAACTATAATAAACACATGATGGAATAGGTTAGCGGGCCATAAGTGCTACACAGAAAAATAAAGCAGGGGGCACCTGGGTGGTGCAGTGAGGTAAGCTACCTGCTCTTGGTTTTGGCTTGGTTTATGCTCTCTGTGTTGTGAGGTGGAGCCCAGCATTGGGCTCTATGCTCAATGTGGAGTCTGTCTTAGTTTCTCTCTCCCTCTCCCCTCCTCCCTGCTCTCTCTCTCCTTCTCTAAAGTAAGTAAATACATCTTTTAATTAATTAATTAATTTTTAAAATGGAAGAGAAATAGTGTTGGGGAGGATTTGAAATTTTAAATAGAATGCTCAGGGACCTCCCTGGGAAGGTGATTTTGGAGCCAAGACATGAAAGAGGTGAAAGAGCAAGACAAGTAAACAAAATGAGGAGTGTTCTAGGCAGATGGAAGGGGAAGTGCAAAGGCCCTGAGGTATGGCATGTTCAAGGAACGGCCATGACGGCACTGTGGAGGGAGGAGGGGGAAGCAGAGAGGGGCAGAGAAATAAGGAGGACCAGGTTACATAGGGCCTTGGAGGGGATCGTAAGAACTCGAACATGATCAAGGTCTTCCTGACTACATCTCGAGAACAAACTGAAAGGGATCAAGGGCAGAAGCAGACACTGTCTGGGTTCAAATCTTGGCTTGGCCACCTACTGGCTGTGTAACATCAGGCAAATTACTTCACTTTCCTAGACCTCAGTTTCTCAAATGTTACCCAGGGATTGATAACAGTATCAACTTCATAGGATTGCTACAAGGCCAAAAATAGCTGCTTCGCCTAAAATGTGTAAAGCAGGTAAAACAATACGAGGTTTGTAGCAAGTGCTGCATGGCTGTCAGCCTGTCAGCTGCCACAGTTTCAAAGAGGCGACAGATGGGTCAGATCTCCATCTCCTAAAGCTCAGGTAGGCTGGTGTGAGGAGGTGGGAGGTGGGGACAGGCTAGTAGACTGGGAGAGTGGCTTTGGCTGTAGCCCCGGAAAGAGATCATGATGGCCTGGACTGAGGGGTCTGGGTGAGGGGTGCGGGACCGATAGAACCGGGAGAGTTTGAGAGAAATGTAGGAGGGAAACATGATGGTCAGAGGGGAGAAGTTGAGGGAGTCAGGCCCTCCTCATCACTGTGGAGGTCCCTGCAGCAGCCTTCCCGTCACCCCCGCTCCTGAAGTCCCATTGTTTACTCCCCTCTGGCCCTAGCAGGGTCTCCTTAGCAGACCCCTCCCTCATCTGCCAGAGCTCCCTGTCCCCCATCCCCCTATCCTGATGGGATCCAGTCCAGATTCCTAGGGCTGGTTGCCAAGGCCCTTCCCACTCTGACCCAGGCGGGCTCCATTGCTTACTGCCTCTCCAAGCCCCCTTGTGCTCTACACCTGTGGCCCCATATCGTTCTGCCGGATCCTCCAGTCCAGCAGTCCCCCTGCCCCTCCAGAGTCAGCTCTCAAGGAACCAGATCCCTTACCAGAGACACAAGTCTGCCTCCTGGCGGCTACAAGCCCCTCAATAGGGCGGTGACTTGTGCACATTTCTGCTTCAGTAAAGGGCTCTCTGGCCAGTGTGGCTTCCTGTGTGACTGCTCCACACGTGCTGGTTGTCCCCTTGGTCGCTGCATCTTGGAGGGAGCATGGCCCTGCCCCCAGGCACCTCCAGCTATCTCAGCCAGGACCCATTCATGAAGAAGGCAGTTGGGGGCTCGGGACTCTATCATTGAGCCCTACACCTTGTCACTCCTTGCACCGGGAGACCCCCAAAGGTTTCTCCTGTGAAGACAGAGCTTCAGGAAAGGACCTCAAACTCCCAGTTCCTCAGGAGGGAACTTGAGGCCCTCTGGAGGCAGCCAGGCCAAACCAGCAGAAGCAGCCAGCCTCCAGGGCCCTCAGAAGCCTTTATTTCTCTCAGAGAGAAAGTATCCTCCAGCTATCAGGCTGTGCTGTCACTCCAAGGCTCCACCTCCTTCGGGCTAAGACATAAAACCATATCCAAATGTCTCCTCTTGGCCTCTCCAGTCTCCTGCCATCCCCACCATTGCCCATGGAGAACTCTGTGGCCTGGCCCAGCCTGACGGTGCCTCTCACCCCAGCAGGCTCACCTCCCTGCCCTGCTCACTCCTGTCCATCTTCTAGCCAGCTCCTGCACCCTTCCCAGGGAGCAAGTCTCCCTGAGCCCTCCACCCATCTCCACCTCCTTCCCCTCTTTGCTCCAGGAGCCGCCATGTTTGACTGCCTCCAACACTGAGGGCCCCATAGAGCCATCAGAGCCTCGGGCTCCAAACCTCAGCCCTGCCTGCCTGAGGCCTTCCACTGATTCTTAGCAGGCTTCCTTCAGGCCACGAGCCCCACAGGAATGGGGCCCACCCGCCTTTGCCTTCTCTGTGTCCCCCATGGGACCTGACCCAGAGGGAACCGGAAGTAGCCACCTGACCCATATGCGCAACAGTCCCCCCGAAGCCCCGAGCTCAGACCCAGGGCCTGCCAGGGAGGCACCAACCTAGCAGAGGCTTCAGGGTCCAGTGGATGCCCCTCGTGGTGCTTCAGCAAAGAGCCCCCAGCCACGTCTGAGGGAAAAGCAACGTCCATTAAGTCCATTAACTTTAACACTGAAATCAATGTTGCAGCCACCAGAAGTAATTAGCGTAATTCACATTTCAGATCAGGAGATTTCTGAAAACCAAGTTTAATTATGTTGAAAAATGACAACTTCATTTTCCTTCCGTGGATAGGTTCCCTTGATGGTCCCCACACTTTCATTAAAAAGAGGACTGGTCTTAGGTTTTTGTTGTTGTTGTTTTTGTTTTTTAATGCCATTAAGCAAAAGCAGTACTTTGGTTATTTCAGAGCTAATAAATCAACTTGGATGCCCATACAAAGTTCAAACAGCTTTGAAAGGCTCCCTTCCTTTTATCAGGACAGAATATAGGGGTTTTGGCCTGAGAGAATCCAGTTGGGGCTCTCCAGTAGCCAGAGTGGCTCTAAGAGGTCATCAAACCCATTTTATAGATAAGTAAACTGAGGACAACCTAAAAGAAAAGACCCATTCAAGGTTACCTTGTTGTGCCCCAGGCGTTGCCAGGCATGCAGAGATGGCCCCTGCCATCAAGGGGTGGGGGAGATAGAGACGTGGGCTGTGACAGACCAGCCTAGGGAGTCCGAAAAGTGGAGGTGACATCTGAGTCCTGAAGGTTCTAGGACTTAACTGCGGGGAAGAAGAGAAGGCTGCCATTCCAGGTGGGGATGAAGATAACAGCCAAGGCCAGGCAATGGGCAGGAGACTCAGGAGTCACTCTGGACATAGGTGGAGGATGGGAAATGAGATCTGGGGACACTGCCTCTCACCTCACTGATTTCCCAGACAGAAGGTCCTCACATCCACCCTAAGATATCAGATTCCCAAAACACTGAAGGTGGCAGCCTGGAAGCCATTGTCCACCCCACCCCCCATCCCACTGACCCATCATGCCCTGCTCCCACCCACCCCCATTTACTGTTCCCGAAGCACCCAATCCCACCCCCGAGCCCTTACCCCATCTCTTTGTTCCCACCCTCAGTTCTGTCCCACTCCGACATTTCGGCCTGATCATCCTTGTTTTCAGCTTCCTTCAACCCGAGCCTGTGTTTGTAGCCTCTGGCCCCTCTGACAGATGCATCTGAACCTCCCCCACCCATGACTTGGTCCCATGTGTTTGTTTAAGAGGCTGCCATGGTGCTAATTGCTGTGTTTATTCCTGCTCGCCAAATGCGCTCTGTTTTGCAGGCATTTGCTTGAGTGGCTCTGGATGCCTGGTCTTGCTTGTTTTTCTTTCTTGGGGGAGAGAAAGAGAAGCATCCTTGTCAGCACTGCCTTTCTGGGACCATAGGTGAGATCCAGTACGAGGACCAGTCCCCTGGTCCACCTCCACGCCTCCTCTCCAGGACGGGGGGGGGGGGGGGGGGCCCTGGTCTCCCAGTTGGCCTCCTGGGTCAGGAGAGTTTCAGTTTGCTGTCCTGGGGGCTGGGGCAGCGTTTTGCTCCCTGGGAATCACGTCTGTTTTCCCGGCAACCCCCACGGCCCGAAAAAGCAAGTGTTAGTTCATTGGTTGTGCAGTCTGGCCTGGCCTGTTCTCTAAGTAAAGGAACAACCTAGATGAGAATGTTGTGCTTCGCTGGATCTCAGAAGATGAAGCAATAAATGTGAGCCATCCCAGCCTCCAGGGATCCCCACGAGGGCTGCTCAGCCAGGCAGGCCCCCACTCCCAGCACCCCCCTTCCCATGCCAAGCCGCACCATTGTGTGGGCTTGGGGTTGGGGGGGCGGGTGGAAGGGTCGTGCCTGCCAGGGTCTTCTCATCACAGCTTCATGCTGAAAGGCCCCACCCCCTCCCCTGGGCCCCACCAGCCAGGCCAGGGTCAATGGGATTAAAGGCTCAATTCACGCCAGTCAGTTCTCTGGTAACACGATTTCATTAGAGGCAGGCAGGGAGGAGAATGGACGGAAACAGCTGGTGTATAAATTATAAAGTCTACTTTGTACTGAGTGAGCACACCTTTCCCCAGCCACATGACTAATTAATGTGGCGGGGAGTGGACTTGAAGTCAAATTGCCTTTCCCCCTCTCTCCTGGGGCTTGGTTAACAACAGGTCCCCGCAAAGCTGGGAGAAGGGAAGATTATGCAAAGCTATCATCATATGAAAATACCTTATTAACATACTGCCTGTGAGCTGTGTCCAATCAGTTCCCTCCCAGTGGCGTGTGTACGAAACAATTAGAATGGCATCTCCACCACGCTTCTTTAATACATTTTGGCATTAATATAATCAAGGAGGGGGGCGCCTAGACAGCTTGCAGGCACGGTTTTCTGGAACACCCCTGGGATGTTGGAGGGGGATTGGTGGGATCCTAGGGGGCGGGGTGGGACGCGGCTGCGCTCCCCTGGACCAGAACCTCATGCGTAGCTCTCCCCAGACGCCCTGAACGCTACCAGCCACCCACAGCCTCTGCTTGCCTGGAAGCAAAGCTGCCTTCCCCTTGGGTGAGGGACCACAGACCCCCCCATGGCTCCTCTCTGAGCAACAGTACGAAGTTTCGGAGGCAGAGGGATCCTTTAGAAACACCACGTGCATCTTTCAGTCACCGGCTGAAACCCCAGGGACTTCCCATCCTGCTTCCAGTAAAGTGCAAACTCCTTACCAGGACCAACGCAGACACCTGCCTAACGGAGACCCTCCCCGCCTGGAGGCCTTTGTACTTGCCTTTCCCTCTCCTGCTGTGGTTTTCCCTCCTGACCAGCCCATCTCAGCTCCTCCGAAAGGCCCACCCCCACCCACTCAAGATCGGCTCCACCCCAGTCACTCTCTGCCTCTTGGTTTCTGTCATAGGTCTCGTCCTGATTAGAAATCGCCTTGTGTATGGGTTTGTTCCTTGCCATTTGCTGCTTTCCGCCAGAATGGAAGCACCTGAAGGCAAGGACCTGCTCTGGCCCGGTCACGGCTGTATTCCCAGTGGCAGAGTGGTAACAGCACATAGTAGCTGTTTGGCAAATATCATCTGGATGGATGAATGAATGAGTGAGTGAATGGTTCAAATCCTAGCATCTGGAGGCTCCGGGGGAGCCAGGGGACCTGGTGGGAATCCTGGCTTTGCTGCCATCTCCCTACAAGGCCTTGAGCAACTCCACTTCGTCTCATTCACCAAGCCTTCCTTCAGCACCTGCTGGTTGCCCAATCTTGAAGAACTGGGAGAAGCAGGAACCAGATGTGGTTCTGCCCTAAGGGGCTTGAAGCCTAATTGGGGAAACAAGTCTAGATATGAGCAAAGACCAGCTCTCTCAGTCAGGACTTGAGCACAGGGGCACAGGGGGATAAAAATGTGGGAGCGAAGGACCTGGGCCCAGTTCGCTTACTACTGCTGTTGTATGATCTCAGACCAGTCATCAAACCTCTCTGCATGGCTCTTTCCTCATCTGTGAGGCAGATCACAGCCAAAGGCAGCTTGAGTCCCATTTTAGAGACAGACAGACTGAGGCCCAGCGTGGGAAAAACCTTACCTAGGGTCACAGGATGAGTTAGGGGCAAAGCCAGGACTAGTGCCCTATCGCAGAACCTACTCTTCAGTGGGGGTGCCAGATACCCCCTGCTCCTCTCTGCCGCCAGCCTCCCGAATAGTCCCAGCTTCTCTGGGGGTCTAACTGGTACCTGGCCCTTATCCCACGGCTCAGAGAAAGGGCTGGGAACCCTCGTATGCTTCTCCTTCCCTCACAACAGGTGGGACCATAGCTGAGTGACTGCATCTCCAGACCGGGAGCCCCTTGGGTCCTGCTATGAGACTTCTGGAAAGTGGCCTGCTGCCACTCCCCAGATTTTGTATCAACACGGTCTTGTCTTGTGAGAAAGAACCAGTGCAGGTAAGCCCCACTCAGGCCCTTTCTCCCTTCACCTTCTCTGACATCACTGGGAGTTGGCCCCAATGAACTCTGGTGTCCATATTCAAAGTAACCAACAAGTGTTTACCAAGTACCTGTCCAATGGGCTGGAGATGCATCAGTGAAAAAAACATAGTTCCTCCCACAGCTATTACGCATAATCAGAGAAACACACACACACACTCACACACACGTACTACTATATAACATCTGCATAATAAGTACTATCAATACATATAGCGGGGGAAGACAATAGTAACCAGGGGGAGGGCTCATGGACAAGGTGGCAGGTGGGTAGAGACCCAGATGTAGTGATAGATCAAGGAATGAATACACCAATCTGGGAAGAGCGTTCTGGGCAGAGGGAACAGAAAGCCCAGTGGCCCTGACATATGAGGATGCTTGGCATACCTGGGGATCATCAAGGAGGGTCATGGATGGGGATGGAATTATCTAGTAAGAGAGTAGGAAGGAGATGAGGTTGGAGGGGTAGGGAGAGGAGGGAGGAGGCATGGGGCAGATCATGTGATGTGAGAAGCCATTAAGCAATGGCATGATCTGCTGTCTGTTTTTTCAAGGTTACTGGCTGCTGTGGAGGAAGTGGTCTACAGAGAAACAAGCAGGAAGATGGCCAGGAGACTACTGCAATGATCCAGGCAAGGGACAATGGAGTTTTAGATTAGAACATCCATGGTGAGAACCAACTGAATTCTGCACATAATTTGAAGGTATGACTGACAGGGGATGCTTCTGAAC